>NW_011887750.1:865897-881362 GCF_000806365.1 Fopius arisanus
GGGGGGGGGAGGGGGGGAGTTCAGAGAGTTGTATCAATAAGCATTCCAATTACATTCTGGTGGTCGCATATGGACAAAGTTGTGGAGCTGGGGATTTTGGGGGATATCAAGTGGAGCAAGGAAACTGGTGCTGATCAAAATAGGATTTGGTTGTGCTAAAGTGGTGGATCTGGAAAGGTATAGCACCGTTGCCGGCCATTTATCCGACCATTCGGTGGAATTAACTATCCAATTAGCGACGCGGAAGGGAAGAGCGAGTGATACGTGCCCCACGTATGTCCAGTTTGGATTTAATTATCTTCCCTCTATGTCGTATTCAAAACCGTGACGTACCTCTCGACGGTGTAAATTTTCCACGGGTATCCTCTTCTCGATAATCAATCCACTCGAATAGACAGGTAAATACACAATAACAATAATTGGGGTACCGATGGAATGGGATTGGGGGGGGGGATGACATACCACCGCCTGTTTTCGCATTGGGAAAAACATTTCAGATTGAAGGTGCAATTAATCTGTATCATTACGGGGGATTGCACGATTTATCTTCTCGCAATCTTATTATCCTTATTTTTTCTGTTCTTTTTCGTTTTGTCAATTTAACGAGGGTTAACGGGGGCGTGATATCGAAGATATTTACCCACTTTGGAAATGGGAATTTCAACGACTTAAGGTGCACTTTAAATTCAGCCAACGCTGCTCCATATAAAATTCCACGCTCCTCCTGAGTGGATTATTTTTTTTATTATAAAATGTTTTTTTTTTCTCTTACTCCTGTTTCATCCTCTGGGCGTTTTTTACATCTACCTCGTCGTCTCTGTTTCCCCTACACCTATCCAAGTTACACTTTTTACCATTTCAATTTTATGCGGAGAAAAGTGAGATTTTCTGGGTACAAGTCTTAGATGGCTGAGGAGGTAAAGAGGGTGATGAGGAGGTTGCAAGGAGGTGGGTAACAGTCGCTGGAGGAGTGAGAGGCATGCTCTCCATTTGCCTAGGATTGATATCAAATTCAGGCGCTTTTATATCATACCGTGAAAGAGGTCTTTCCCGTTATTTTCATTTCAACTTCTCTCCCATGTCGTTTCACAATTTCTTTCTTTTTTTTTTTTTCATCTGTGTCTCAACTTTGTCAAACTACCTCTCGTGTTTGTGAGTGCTCTGTGCAATAGTAAAGGTGAAAAGTGATGTGAGTTTGAATTGCACATTGGAAAAACACCTGACGTGGATGTTTTAGTGTGCTGACCAGTGTCAAACGTAAAATTGAAAGAACTCAAAAAGTGCACTTTAAATTCAGTTTCCGCCTCACCTTAAACTCGCGTGACCGCAGCGTATATTTTTTTTCCCCTCAACTCGTTTCACTGCTATCCTCCCCCTGATTTTTTTTTCTCCTCTTTTTTTTTTCACCACCTTTAGTTCCTCTTTCAGTTTCCACCATCCTTGGGTGGTGCACACCGCCTAACTTTCAATTTGCGACGCCCCGATAAACCCTCCGCCTTCAATTGGACTCCAGGGCAGTAGATCCAGTCGACCAAAAAGCCCCGCTGCACTTTTGGTGTAAATATATCAAAGGTTTTCCGACTTGCATTAAATCAACTCCCAGGGTGCTGTAGAGATATTTCAATATGTGTTAATGTTGCTTCGATATTTGGAATTCATTACGCCTGTGGAGTACAGAGAAACAAAAAATCTAGTCGAGTACTTATGAGAACTGGAACACCAGTGGATTAAATCGGTCATTAAAATCGCCAGTTGTTTTCGGTATTTACCAGGATTTTTCTCTTTCCACTGTCTCTTTTATTCTATCGTCGTTGTCTTCGTATCGTAAATCGAGTTGGAGATACGCCACATCCTACTCCCGCAAATAAAAGATTTAATAAACGGAATAAAATGATTACCCTATTTTGATAGGGCGGGGAGTAACAGTATAAAACTGCACTTAAATTACATCAATCACTCAGGCTCACTCTAATGTACCCTGAACGTAATGTTATTCTCATTTTTTATCAATAAATCACTCTCTTCTGCCATTGATTTTGTGACAAGCGGTCGCGGGGCGGAATCCATCGATTTGAGATCAATAATCGGGAGCTTTCTCCTCCGATTTTCAAATTTCTCTTCATTCCCTTTTATAAATAATATTCAGGGATTCAGGGATTCAGGCGGAGATATTATTGCAAAATAATATTCGGAGGCGAAATTTTTCTATCGCACTCACAACATGCGGTTGTGGTGCACGAAAAAAAAATTAACTAGACATTTTTTTTGCAGTTTCACACGGAATTGTGGAAAAATATTGAATTAAGACCTGAGAATGTTAATTCAACAGCTAAAAACCTTGGAATATTACCACTGGGAAGAAGAGTAATTCAGGGTTTCTGTTATTCTTTCATTAAGGATTTTCTAGCGGGACACCCGCGGCGAAGAAGTCTACTCCTGGAAAATTGCTTTTTGATCAATTTTGTTTAAAAAAAAAACTGACAAATGTTGTGTCACTGGGATTCATGAAGTTCAGTTGTAACAACGGAAATTCATTCGATTTAATGAATAGCGATGGCCGTTTATCGGGGAAACCAAGTACTACTAAAAACTCGGCCCATAAACGTTTTTCTGAGTCACTCTTCATTCCATTTCAATCCAATTGGACCCATTCTGCTCGTTGGAATATTCTACCTATGGAGTCATTGAATTGCTTTTCAAGTTTTCGCAGTTTTATGTTTATGGTACGTCTAGAACGGGACACATTGTAATAAAAATTGAATTCGATCGATTTCTGATCAATGTCTGATTTACTACGCGTTAATTGTTAATGGGAGACCATCGCCTCGCGCAGAAATTTCAAGGGTAATATACGATTCGATAACCGGTAATTAAGTCAAATCAATACAATTGTGGAATTATTAATTGAAAAAATAAATTAGCGAGAGATTTTTCTTCAATCTTATCTGCCCCAGACGTTATTATATTTTTGAATTAAATTTTTATTCAAATCAACCCTTGAGATGGGGAGAAGGGGCGGCAAAATTTAAACATTCAAAAAATGTGAAACGTTGAAAAATGGCGAATATCTGGGGATCACTGTGGAAACCAAGGGAGGCCATAATTGCAAATTATCGCACAAATTTGACACGGGAGGCGAAAAATTTGGGATTCCGTCACGAAGTCGTGGAAACAAAAAAAAAAAGTGCGGATAAGAAATTAATTTATGAATGAAACAATAAAGATCAGACGATATTAACTATCTGCCAGAGAAATGAAATAGTTCGGGGTAAACTTTTCTTCGTGAGAGATATTTTTATCGCGAAAGGGCATCGTCTCGTGGGAATAATCCACCTCTCAAGCCGAATATTCCGTTTTTATTGTGAGCAGAGTAATTATTCATCTTCTAGACTAGAATGCTAACGAAAAAATTTATATCTGGTACTCTTCACCGAATTACTTGCCCGTGCCTCGATGCATTCAATTCGTAGAATTAAAAAATTTAAACTAAATGAATTTCAGCTTTTTGATTATTGCCAGCAAGCAGCACTACTTGTTATGTCTGCAAATTACGTTTTGCATTGTTATTTTGATATTTATTACAGAAATTTTCAGAAAAATTCATCCTAGAGTTCCGGGAGACCCCGACAGGGAAAATCGTTCGAAATAACAATTCCTGGGTAGTTTTTAACAATTTTTTCGCTGCATGTAGTTCAGACCTCCAGTAGATGATCTACCATTGTGCAATGGAAAAATATCGCAGTTCTCTCCAACAATATTCTTTTGAATCACGAATGTCCCCATCAATCGCGAACGACCCATCCACACGAGAAATCAAATTGTTTATACCCAATAAATATTTCTCTAAAATCTGCCGCGAAATTCCCATTCCCACAATTACCAAAAATTAATGATTAATTAAACTCCTGCAATAACTAAATCGAAAATCATGAAGTTCGGGGGATAAAGAGAAATGTTTATTCTGCCATTTGAAATCCCATTTTACGCCTTCAATAGTTAATATTTATGAGTTCTGCAATTATTGATTACTTTATATTATTATTTATTGATTGATAGCTCAGATGTTAATGCTCGAATGGGGAGTTATCGATATCGCTGGAGTGAGAACCGAATTTGATTGATTTCCCATCTTCACGGGATTTTTCAGTCAATTCGTAATTTTTACACCCTTGTACCATTTCTTATAGTACAGGATAAGAAATTTCATTCTCAACGAATGTGAAGTTTACCCTCACGAAGTTTACTCTGTACTCACATTCGTTGAAAGCGTAATTTATTGCCTAGTGCTCTATACTATTTTATGTCCCTAGGACCGATAAACGGAGAATTCTAACTCCACATCGGTTTCGGACTTTTCGGATATAAAATATTGTACATCACGATCCTATAAAGCTATTTTACCTCTCATGGCATTATGGCCCCCTTCGGTGGGAATTATTGCGATTGATCTCGAATTATCGAACATGTGTGGGAAAATTGTTGTTGGAAAATTGAAAAACTCGCCATTTTGGCTCGCGCTTCTGGGAGAGAAAATTCAAAAAAAAATCGTACAGATACGAAAAATGTCGGGAGAAAATGGGAATTAGATGTGAAATGCAATATAGGCGGATGTCCCAGGGAAAATCGACTTTATCGATTTCAGTTTACGGGGTATTGACGTTTTTGTCACCGCTATTTCCATTTGAATCAAAGTTAAATTATTTCTTTGATCCTTCGTGGCACCGCCATTTTTCACGCTATCGAGGTCGTTTCGTGCTTAAAATGTGCGGAATGTTATCAATATTATCGGAGCATACATAACTTCATATCGGGTCCTTTTTATGCGGACGTACATATATAAAGAGAAATGATTGAAGATAGGTCGTAATCTTTCGCATGATCTCCCAATGCACTGGAATTTTTTTGCAATTTATGATGCAGTTTTAAATTCTAAATAATCATTAATAGTTAGAATAAACTCAACTTTTACCCGGCTCGATACCTTATCATATTTATAAAGTCTCCAAAATAAATTTATAGCGTTTTCACACGATAATATTGTGACTTGCAGGAGAAATAATTTTTTTTCTCTCGGTACAGGACGTGACTCCTATTATTTTCAGTCAATCCTTCGTATAAAAGGGACGAAAAAGTGAAATTGAAGCTTTAATAATGTTCATAAACTTTTCATAATTGGATTATACCGTTTTTACACAGCGAAATTATACGTCGTAGGTAAATTCGTAATGAAATTTTTGTAAATAGTCATAATTTTTCATCAACCCAACGGCAGAGAAAAATCTTGGTGGAGGAAAAATTATGGGGTTGATGAAAAAAAAAAATTCTGAGCGGCATAACAAAAACCGCTGGCCTTTCGCGTGAAACTCTCCTCTTAAAAAAAAAACTGCACAGCACAGTAAATTTTCTGTGTGGGTTCCAGCAATTTTCCTCGAGACTCAATTTTCCCTCGGTCGATACAATGCGTCTATTTATCCGGAAAGTCCCCCAGGACTTGATAGAAAATGTCACAACAAACGAATCGAGATCAAATACACTACAATCGGATGAAGACTAGCTCAAAAACGTCTACAAAAAGATATTCTATTGACAATGGGACAATAAATAAATTGAGAAGTTGGTGAGCTGAACTTAACTCCTTCTCTTCATTAATATCGCACGAGGGAGACGTCTATACTCCGGAAAATACCCCAGGAGAGCGAACCCGAGGACAAAGACCGGAACAATATCGTCACCTACCCCGTGGAATAATTCCCCAGCTAGTGGTCAATTGTTTAAAGTCGTCTCTAACGTTTTGGCATTTATTTATTATTCAACTCGCAAAACTCATTCATTCATACCCATCATTGTTATTTTACTCCCTCCCCCGCTGATTCGTAATATAAACAATGTTTATACATCACAAATTTTCAATTTTTGAGAAAATTGATAAGACTCCCCAACGCCAAGTATCTCTATATAAAACAATCTATAAAAAATATATATTAAAGAATTGAATATTTGAGATTTGAAAATTTGAAAAATTCAGAGAAACTTTTGAAATTAAATATATTTAAATAAATAAAAAACATGATATATGTTTTATATTTTAATAAAATTTCAATTATTCAATAAACTTTACGTCAATTGATGGCATACAGTAGTTATTCGGAAATCAATCTCGATTCATGAACGCACACAGATGTTTTTGATTCTAAACTTTCGAATTGAACTGAAAGTTAACGATATTCCTTGTAGTTTATGGGAATAATGGAGCAGGTTGGCGTCAGAAATGTACGAGAGACACCCCATCTGCTCAAACGCTTTGTACAACGATCTGTATACATTCACCAGTTAAATTAATCTCCCGACCTGCCTCAATCCCCTTTAAGTACAACCCGAAACATCACCGGTGTTTCTCAACTTGAAACTTTCTGTTGCCCTAGCCTTTCTCGACGTTTACCTTAGACCCCTGAAATAAGGACAGGTCAGTGTCAGTGGCCCATGCCATGCAAATGACACTCATACCACCCACCACCCTGTGAAAACCCCACGACAAACAACACAATCTCCTGTTGACAGAGTCCAAACAACCCCAAGTGCCTACACCCAAACCAAAAAAAGAAACTCCGAGAAACAAATACCAATTACCACAGATAATTATCCCCCAATTATTTTCCCTCAAAAAATCTCAATTATTAAAACTAAACGAAAATCTTCAATAATTCCCATTCCAATCCCCTATTTTTAAATTTAAAATAATATTTTTCATAAACAAGAAAATTAAGGTGGTAGACAACTCTGTTATTCGTACCTAGATACAAAATGTCATAGTCATAATGAAATTTTCCTCTGCGAGTTCTTTCTGCAGAAAGAAAAATGTCTCCTTTGAGGAAGCATTTTAATTACAAAAATTGAATGTTTCTGTCATGAAATTGAATTGAAACTCGTGGAGAAAGGAATAAGAGAGAGGACGAAAAAGGTAAAAGGCGAACAGGGGGATATAAAAAAGGATTGAAACAATTGAAACAAAAAGGGGTTTCGCGGCTTACCGCGACTATTGGTGGGGTTTTGAACCCTATAGCCACCCCCAACCCCTAGATGTGCACGTGTGTGTGGGTGTGGCAAGCAACGAGCAACAACAAAGTTACCGTGGACGAGCATCGATCAGGGGTAGACCAAGAGGGTGGTGGACTCCAGTGGGTGGGTTAAAGGGGGAAGGGGATGAAGTGAGAGAAGAATGAGTGGAAAAGCGGCGGTAGTCCTCAAATCCGTATCCCATATAGGCATCGGTTGCCGCGCGCCAACGAATCAACCGATGTGCAACGGAGAAAGAATCATTTATGATAAAAGGCAACAACAGGGTGATGGAGAAAGGTGGAGATATGGTTGAACGCGCTGGCGCAAAACCAACCAACACTCTCTTGTCATGACAGAGGCACAACGGGGGGTCCACCATTTCAAGGGGGATTTCAACCCTTCTAGGCTAAATCCTCTACTCTCTTCTTCTTAGGGATCACCCGAGTCTGATCATTTCCATCCTTTTCTCCCCCGCCCCCAAAGCTTTCTCACCTTTTTCCTAGTTATCTCCTTTTCTTTCAACCCCCGCCACCATCCCGTCGCCATCCCGTTGCCATCCCGTCACCATCCCGTCACCATCCCCCATCCTTTATTTTCGTTAATGTCTCGGGTCCTCGTTATTGCACCTTTAACCATTGTCTATTACTCACGTACCCCTGTTTACGTCTATTTTAGAATTGTTTTTATTCGTTCTTCGGGGTTGTTTACGTCTGATTCGCTACTTCCTCTCGCCGTTTGGCGGAGGAAATTTACTTGGGGGTGGACTTTTTTTTTTTATTGTATTGCTCTGAGAGCAACAGTTTGCTTTCAGAATACAACGGGTTTGCCCCGGCGAATTGTGCGGTTCATTCTTTTTGGTTGTTTAGTCACGCGGAAATTGGAGTTTTCCCAGGATTTTTTCCAGGGTGTTTTCCACGGGTGCGAGAACGAGCGTAATTGGTATTGGCGTACGGTGATTTCATTTGAATGGGGGGGTTGGTGGTTTTTTCTGGGGGGAGAGGGTTATGGAGATTTCAATTAGGGAGTCGGGAATTTTATGGGATTTTTGGGGGATGTGATATTGTTGGCAAATGGGGGGATGTCTGGTGAATAGACTCGGTGGATTTAACTGGAAAGTTGAGAGGTGTTGAGTTCTTCGGAGAGGACCTCGGGATTTTGTGTAGAATGGGCGAAATAGATTGGAAATATTGGGGGGGTACGGTGGGGGTGACGGAGAAATTGTGGTATGGGGTGGAAAACGTCGGGATTACGGCAATACGACGATGGAGTATATGTGAGTGGAGTGAACGGGAAAACCTTCTTGGGTTTCGGCATAAAGGAAACGTTGGATATTTATTTATGTTGTGGATTCTGTAAACGAGTGGATGCCATAAAAAGACGCATAGCTCCGGTGAAATAGAGTGGATGATGAAAGAAAGGGAATCAGGGGGGTGGTGAGTAGGGGGTGTGAACGGAAAATGAATTGCAGGGATGGGGGCTTTCAATTGGGGGAGATAATTTGAGATTGAATGAAAGCTCCAAGAGGGAAAAAGCCGCTTCGATTCTTTTTTTTATTATTATTTATTTCTAGCGATCTCGCCAAGCATTTCCCGGACAATACTGCAATTTTTGTACAATTTTTTAGCGTGATAGGATTCGCTAATTGAATAAAGCTATTATAAATTCAATGAGAGATGGAAATGGAGGGGTGAGTGAAAAATGTTGAGTAATTAACGCAAGAGAGAATATGATGGGTGGGATGCGTAATGAGCAAATGAAAGCCAAAAAGAATAAACATTGATCATTTCACGGATGGCATATGTGAATGGTGTATTTCTGCTTTAATTTTCAGAGCAACTTGACAGAGGGTGAAGAGGATTTGCCCGAGGACACTCTCTCATTGCTGTCTGTACTGTTCGTCGGTGAGATTGTATTCCGTACTTTATTCCATACATTTACAGTGAACAACATAAAGTAGATAAGAATCGTAAAAAAAAAAATGGGAATCAGCATTGCATAGAGCTTATAAATAAAAAAAATCTATAAATCGAAACGTGATGAAGAAGAAATGGATGTTCCGAGAGTGACGAGAATGATGAGAGTATTGAAAAAATGAAAATAATAAATAAGAGAATGTGGAATGACGCTTGAACAAAAAGTTGCTTGACAGATTGATCAATGGTCATTTGTATATTTATTTTCTGCTCTTCTGTTTCAGGGTTTCTCCTCTTTGTCCTGATATTCTTCTCAGTTGCTGGTAACGTATTGGTTTGTGTGGCGATATACACTGATCGTGGATTGAGAAGAATTGGAAATTTATTTCTCGCATCGTTGGCCATTGCTGATTTATTCGTCGGCTGTCTGGTTATGACATTTGCCGGTGTCAACGATCTACTCGGCTACTGGATGTTTGGTCCACGTTTCTGTGACACATGGATTGCATTTGATGTCATGTGCAGCACTGCCTCAATCCTCAATCTATGCGCGATATCACTGGATCGTTACATACACATCAAAGATCCACTCAGGTATTAATCTTGCCAGTTAGCACTTTGATATTTATCATTGTCGTTTAGGGTGGATAATGGCCAGTGGATTAATGTCGGTTTAATCGAAAATTCATGGGACAATGATCAAGTGATATTGTGGATTGTGTGCAGATACGGTCGTTGGGTTACCAGGAGAATTGCTGTTGCTAGTATTGCAACGGTGTGGCTTCTTGCTGCTACCGTTTCATTCGTACCAATCAGCCTGGGACTGCACAGGAGTCAGGAATCCAAAAATCCACCGCCAACCTACAACGATGGTACACAGGTAATTCCAGTATTCTTCTTACTCTGATAACATTTACTGGGAATTTTAATGGAAACACTTTTTCCGAGTTTGCCACTCTCCCCAACAACCTGCACGGATATTTTCATTTTAAATTCATCAGGGATTAATTCCTTCCTCAATTTCAGTCGGAAATTACAGAATTTTAATGAACATGTTCTGGTTATTATTTTTATCAAACTACCACTTGGCCTGACATTATTTTTTCAACTCCTCGAGTTATTAGTTTTCCAATGAAATTATATTTTCTCAAATAATTATAACGGAATTGAGAAGCCTAGCAAGACTGACGATTAGAAAATAAAAATTCATGAAGAATGGAAAAATCCACAGTATGATGGTCGATACCAAATTGTTGAAGGTACATGGATATCCTCAAACGGATAATTTTTTGTTCGATATCCCAAGGAATATCCAACCTGTGCTCTGGATCTATCGCCAACGTATGCCGTTGTATCTTCATGCATATCATTCTATGTACCCTGTATCGTGATGATAAGTATCTACTGCAGACTGTACTGTTACGCTCAGAAACACGTTAAAAGTATAAGAGCAGTGACAAAACTACCACAACCATCATCCATTGGTAAAAGTTTTCGCGCTAAGAGTACGCGCAAATTACAACAGGCTAAACCTAAACCACCGGCTAAGGCCAAGCCAACTAGTCCATATCACGTGTCTGATCATAAAGCAGCCATAACTGTGGGTGTTATAATGGGTGTATTTCTCATATGCTGGGTGCCATTTTTCTGCGTCAACATTGTCGCTGCATTCTGCAAAACTTGCATACCAGATCGAGCATTCCAGGTATGAATACTTTATTTACTAATGCATCCTGTACTTCCTAGGGGAACAAGATGAATTAAATTTCTTCTGCTTGTACTTGCCGTTCTTGGTGATTTTTTATGTGCACTTTGCGTATTAAATTTTTTTTTTTCCCTCGCTCTACCTCTTCATTTGCATACGTGATACGCGTTCATCTGAAGTACATAATTTATGGAGAATACTCTCTAATATTCTGAGATTTTATTTTTGACGGGTAGAAGTAGACACAAAGAGATTGTTTAAAAAGGGCAAAGGGTAAACGACGAGTGAAAATCCATAGTCCTATGTACACTGGCCATTTCTCTCCATCTCTCTCTCTCTCTCTCTTTTTTTTCTCTCTCTCTCTTTTTTTCTCTCTCTCTCTCTCTGTCTGATGGCAAAAAAAATATTGGCCCAATTAAATGTTTTTTCAATCAACCCCTTGGCCTGGAGCGATTTAAAATAATTTTATCGAGGTATCAGTATGAATTTTTCATCCTTCCCTCAAACTGAATATTTATTCAAACAGGATTTCTCAATCTCATTCGTGTCCCTCGTCCTAATATATATTCATACCCCACGTTCTTCCATGCAGTTATTTTTACGAGAGAAAAGCCGATGTAGGAAAAACGTGGTAATAAAAATATTGCTTTTTCCGTAAATGTAGAGGCGTGAAAAGAGCCTCCGCCTCTCCAACGAATTAACGTGGAGTAGAGCAAACATTTCGACTTATTTCACTCATCCCAAGTTGGAAATAAAAAATAGTATGAGTAATGCGAGAATGTGAGGCTCTTGGGTGTATTGAAGGAATAAATTTTTAATTCGACAGGTGCTCACCTGGCTTGGCTACAGTAACTCGGCCTTTAATCCAATAATCTACAGTATTTTCAACACCGAATTTCGTCAGGCATTCAAGCGAATCTTGACAAAGGGCACAAGAGCGAGGGGTAATCAACCATCCACCAGTGAATGCGGTGAATTTCGTTCTGTTATCGTGCAAAAACGCAATGGTTCAATAGTCGAGTGCAACATCAGTCCAAGATCGAGTGCTGACAGTTGTCAAGTTGGACTTGGACGACAGCATCGTGACACTATTGTAAGTTCAATATGAATTACAACAACTGGATAATAAAGACCATCACTATACGATAGGTGTAAACAACAGACAGAGGAATTTATCATAATTGGCCAGTTTGGACCATGTCAACGACAATCAGCTTAATGAAGGAAGATTAAATACCAAAGTTAAATCAATGAGGCATATCCATGATTGCGGACAAACTGTGTGATAGATATAACAATTACTTGGATGGCACATTATATCATGAACTTTCCAATGAAATTTCGACAAATTCGAGGATTATACTTGCACGAATAATGTAAATCATCAATCTAGATAATTAGAGTGAATCGAGAACATTTACTGAATTAATCATACAGATTATCCACTCGACGCACACGGGTTTCACTCGATATATCATTTTTATCATCTTGTAAATGATCATTTATTTATTTTTCTATTAAAATTATTGACGAGAAAATGTGAGGGGTAAAAAAAAGCTGTTCACTGATTATGATCAACATCATGATCGATCTATATAGAATAGCAGTGAAATCACTTGACACGATGTGGTTCAACGCCTCTCGGGAGAGAGCAATATCATCATTAAATAAAACAAAACCAAATATACATATTAGTATCGTTACGATAATCGATATTATCTGAATCGTGTAATTATTATAAAACTCAGAGCTCCATTAATCTTGTTTTATTTATCATGTAAATATTCATTGTGTACTCTAGTCAAATAAGTCAATAATGTATAAACATTGAAAAAGAAAAACGGGTAATTAATTTTCACGTAGAAACAAAATGACCGATGTTTCAATGAATTTAATCCCCTCAGACCATTAATACTTAATGATCCAGCGGCTAACGTTATTAAGATGGAATTAACGTATTCGTACCTTCGAATTGTCCATCAAGGGTACAACCGGTCTTCAATTATACTCGAATGACTTTCCATAAAGCCCCCGTGTCTTTGGCGATTAGCTGATTCCTCAACTGTAAACGGAATTGTTGGATTAATGCACTTGGTATGCAGGTAGGTATGCTGATGATTTTGATACGATAATGCCAGCCTGGCAAAGGCATAACTAAATTCCATGGGATTTCGCTTCATCAGCACTGGTTACTCTCATGGCTTCTACACCATTGAGTAGCCACTTTACCCAGTTTACAGTCGAGTGCAAGTTTCAACTTTCTAAACTCTCGGAATATTATTTAGCCTTTTATTGAGTTTGATTCTTTACACGAGGAGATGAGTGTCATTGCTGAATTAAAACAGAAAGTATTTTGTAACTATAAACGACAATCTCATGTCCCCGGGGTATCTTCAATGGAGTTCATCCCACCATGTGCCCTTTTTTTTATACCCTTTATCTCCCTTTATCTCCCTTCATCTCCCTTTTTCTCCTTGACTCACCCTTTTCAGATATTCCCAGGAAAAATGTCAAAGAAGCTTTTTCATTTCGATAAAATCTCCCATAACTCGCAAATTTTGACAGCTGGCCAGTGCCCGCTGGGACAACCCGCACGTAAAACTTTGGGAATAGCTATAAAATTGGGTAAATAGAGTTTCCAACTGGGGGGACGTGTGCTGCAAAAAAAGTTTGAATTTCTCTCGTGGGAAGTGGTACTGTTTCCTTAACGATAATTACCGCTGCTTTATTACGAGGATCCGTTGTGCTGTCGCTAATTGTCACGTCACATAATCGTGGAAATTTAGATATTAATCTGCATAATTCACCGTGACAAATGCCAATCATCTCTGGATAATTGATCCCTCAATTAGGTGAGTTGACACTGTCAGTCAACAGTTGTAATTGATTGATGTAGTTATCATGAATTATTCGAAATCAAATGTTTGGTGGAAAATTTGTCCAGAGGGCGCCACCTCTCGGTCTATTTACGTTTCAATTTCGATAGATCGAAGCAACAGCCGCTCTGGCCGCCACGACACTCGATAATGTCGAGGAATAACCTCAAACTCCTTATCAGATTGCAATCACAACAAGTGAATGAAAAAGCGACGCGGCAACATTTATTGTTGACAAACTTAATCGAAATTGTTCATTGAGGAGTTAACGGTGGAATTTTATTCAGTGAAGTATGTCAAGTGATTCGAATAATGTGGTATTAGTTCATTCTCAAGAGCAATAATGGGTGATATACGTGCAGGACTCGAGGAAATAAAGCTCGACGAGGCACTATTTGCCGATGTTAAATACTACGTCAGTGGCGAGGCTGATCCTAAGGTATTTCACATCGTTATTTATCCTGTAATTAGATCAATTACCCACACTCTCGATCTCCACGCCGATTCGCCACAATCCCACAATTTTTCCAATTGAATTACTGAAAATAATCGGTGGTACTCACTTGGTTGAAAATACTCCATCAAAAGCTAACCCCAAGGTACAGGTATCATTCCAGAATTCATTTTGATATTTACCACCACCAAAAATCGTCCGAACAATCCACATACTGTCCAAAACCCTCGGAGTTTCTACAATTGAATATAACGGAATTCTTATGATTGCGCGGGATAACATTTTCAAAACAATTGCTTTGTTGATTTTAGTAATTAGTGTAATAATCGTCGAAATTATTTCTCAATTGTAAAGAAGTCGTACAATTAATGACAAAAACAATTTCGGAATAGGTATCTCATGCAAAAATGTTCATCCATATGTCATAATTCCCATTCAGATTGTCTCACTGCTGCAAAAAGGTGGTGCAGAGCGCTGCAACTACTTCAGCAGCTTTGTAACCCACCTAATAGCTGGTTACGAAGCCCTAGAAAGTGATGTTTGTCAAGCTAAAGAGTTATATGAGATACCAGCAGTAACTCATGACTGGGTTTCGTACTCAGCAAAATGCAAAAAACTCCTTCCAACAAAATATTTCTCCGCGGAGGAGAATCAGTTATTTTCAAGCGTGAGAGCATGTATATCCCAGGTGAGCCTGGCTGATAGCAAAGCCCTGTGGGCGATGATATCATTGCAAGGTGGGAAATGCCAGTTGCGTTTGGATCGTTTCTGTACACACTTAATCGTGACTAAGCCGAGTGGTTCGAAGTATGAGGCTGCCATGAGGCATCACGTGAAGATTGTAACACCAGATTGGGTGGTTGATTGTTCCAAGAAACGATCTATTGTCCCCGAGGCTGACTACCATCCAAGATTGCTGATTCATCCGTCGCCAAACAGCTCAACAGCATTGATAACAGGTTTCATGGATAATACCGAGGACAATGGAGGGATTCAGGGCGATCAAGACCGCACCAAGGTCATGTTGGAGCAATTGAAGCAGAGAATGCCATGGAATCAGACAAATCCCCCAGTCAGTGCCCCCCAATCGTCGCCATCCCCTCAGGGAATTAATCAGCAACTTCCAACAACCTCTCCAAACGTCCAACTCCCGCAGGAGAATACACCGCCATCCAATTCTGGGCAAATAGCTCCAGCCCAGAGACAAGCACAACAACAGTTCCAGCGAAACGTATCAACTCCCAATGTGACGAATTACTCCGCTCCAATTGTCTCTGCTAATCAAAACCAGAACCAGTCTCAAACACCTCAAAATCAAAATTGGCATGCACAGATGCCTCAAGTCAAATCACAAATCCAGTCATCACAACCGCAGCAGCAACAGCAGCAACAGCAGCAACAGCAGCAACAGCAGCAACAGCAGCAACAGCAGCAACAGCAGCAACAGCAGCAACAGCAGCA
>NW_011887750.1:881372-975900 GCF_000806365.1 Fopius arisanus
CAGCAGCAACAGCAGCAACAGCAGCAACAGCAGCAACAGCAGCAACAGCAGCAACAGCAGCAACAGCAGCAACAGCAGCAACAGCAGCAGCAACAGCAACAGCAACAACAACAACAGGAGCAAGTATCTCAGGGACAAAGCCACATATCACCGCAAATACAGCACATGTCAAATCAAATCCCTCAACAATCAATACCAATTCAACAAGTTCCCAATCAGATGGCTCAGCAAATGCAGATGCAAGTGAGTTTTCCCCAGCAGATGATGCCCCAGCAGTCACCTCAGATGACAAGCCCTTCTCCAACCCAGGGAATTACTCAGATGCAGCAACAGATGATGCCCCCTCAACAGAATCTTCAAGTACCTCATCAGAATCTAATCTCTCAACAGAAACCCCTCAGTCAGCATCAGATGCCTCAACAAGTGAATCAACAGCCTCAATTAAGTCCCCTACCTCAGTCACCACAAGTTAATCCGCAGGTGTTGAATCAGGGGCATCATGGGCAGCACATTCCGCAGCAACAGATGCCCCAACAACCACAGACTATGGTCTCTCAGTCCCAGGTGATGCCTCAGCAGTCTCAGATGATTCAACAGTCTCAGAATATACAACAACAACCCCAGATGGTTCAACAGCCTCAGCCGATGCCTCAGCAATCACCTCAGCCAATGCTCCAACAGAATCAAATTTCCCAGCAAATTTCACTACAGCAGCAACTGCCTAGTCCACAGACCCATCAGCAGCAACAACTAACTCCGGAACAACGACAGCAATTGATCCAACAACTGCCTAACCAACAGGGTCACCAGCAACAATTAACGCCTGAGCAACGCCAGCAATTGCTAGTTCTCCACCAGCAGCAAAAAATTCAACAAATATCACAACAACTCCAGCAATCAGCGCCCCAGCCCTCACAGCAGTTCATCATCAGAGACGGTCAACTCCAGCAACAGCCAACAAACCAAATAATAAATCAAAATCAATCGGGTTTTATAGTAAATCGAGAAGTCTGGCAGCAGCAGCAGTACCACTTGCAGCTCCAGCGACAACCGCAACAACAACAACTGGGACAACAGAGACCCGGGGGCCAGTGGACCCAACAGCCACCGCAACCTCCTCGTCAATTAATCCAACTGGACGCCCAAACCCATCAACAACTCCAGCAAATGGACCCTCAGCAGCGAGCTCAATTCATTCAGAAAATTCAAAAACAGAGAAATCTCTTCCTCCAAAGACAGATGCCGAATCGTACAGCCCAGGGGCCCCACGGAGGTGTGATCAGGGCATCAGCGGCCCCAGGTCAGCCCGGTCTACAGTGGGTCCAACAACGGCCTCAAATGATGGGTCCTGGAGTGACTTCAGTCGTTGGACAAAAGCCTATTCACCCGGGAGTTCAGCCGCCAGCATTGACGCCAATAAATTCGCCGAATCAAGTGATCGTCCCCTCGGGACAAGCCGTTCCAGTCCAGTCTTCTCAAAATCCAGGCCAACCCTTCCAACAGGGGCAATTAACCCCCCAGCAAATCGCTGAGCTGCATCTCCAAAAACAACACCACTTTGCGAGACTCCAACAATTTCAACATCCCCAGCAACAGCAGCAACAGCAACAACAACAGCAGCAACAACAACAAACACAACAGTCTCCTCAGCAATCTCAGCCCCAGGTGCAACCGCAATCTCAACCACCCCCTCAGCAATCTCCCCAACAACCACAACAAACGTCTCAGTCTGGAAGCCAACCACAACCTCAGCTTCAGCCCCAGTCTCAGCCTCAACCGCAGCAGTCGCCAGTTCAATCAGAACCACCATTAACCCCCCTCGCTGGAAATCCTCAGATGCCACCGGACCAACAGCTCGTGGTAAATCCCAAAACAAAAACAGCCCTTGCCAATATGTTAACTAATCGGCTACAGGGTGGAGCGGCTGAGGGAAGCGCTGCTGGTCAGCTAAGACTCATGACCGCTCAACATCGACCACCACCACCACCATCACAAGATCCAGCTCTTCTCGCTGCTTATCAGAGACGATCCCTCGGTAATATCACCAATGGCGCACCACCGGGTGGTATGAAAATGCAGTACGCACCAGCAATGGCCCAGCCCAAGGCACAATTCTACGGTCACAATCCGAATTTAAAACTACCACCTGATTTATTTCTACTCGGTTGCATATTTGTTATCGTTGAGTATGAGGCGCAGTACTCAACCGGTGAAATATCACATTGGAAACAAGTTATCGAGCGCCACGGGGGCGAGGTAGAGCCCCAGTATTGTGCACGAGCTACTCATGTCCTTGCAATTACGCAGAAGCATCCGATTGTGGTGCAGGCACTTAGAGAGGGGAAACGATGTGTCAGTGCACACTGGCTGTCGGATGTTGTGAACAAGCAGCAAGTTGTGCCTCCTTGGCATGCACTGCACTTTCCAATTCCCTACGGCTTGAACGAGCGACCGTGCTCCAAGCAGAATATTTCATTTTCCGGTTTCGAGGGTGAGGAGAGGGCTAAGATCAAGGGAATGCTGGATGTTCTCGGGATCAAGTACACAACGTACTTCTCACATCACAATACTTTGCTTATCTCTCGGAGACCGGATGGGCCAAAATACAAGAAAGCGAGGGAGTGGCAGATCAGCGTGGTTAATGCACAGTGGTTGACCGATTTGATTTGTGGTCAGGTTAGCGCTATTCATCAAATCGATGCACCCAAGTATCAGCAGTTCAATGCGAGCAATCCATTCAGGTTGGATTACTCACTCGTTCCTCATCTCATGGCAGCGTGGAAAATGCCCATTAATATTACTCAAGAGTCGTATGACAAGGTCAAACAAGTGGGACAAGGACCAAATGCCATGAGAAAACACAAAAAACCGCGGCTCGATGGACCTTTATTGAATAAGGATCCTCATCTGCTCGGGCTCGATGAACCTGTGATTATTTGTAATCCTGATCCGCCGACACCTGAGCGACAACCTAGGATTCTTTTTTCTGGAACCAATCCCGTTAAATATGCCAAGAGGATCAGGGAACTCGGGGGTGCACTCGCTGCAAGCTGGAGGGATGCCACTCATCTCGTTATGCCTGCACCCTTTCGAACTGTCAAATTACTCTGCTGTCTTTCCAGAGTAAAGTGCATTGTAAATATTCAGTGGTTGCTCGATTGCTTTGGAAAAAACACCTTCATCGACGAGAGCTCGTATATCCTGGGTGATGCCGAGTTCGAAAAGAGTTTTTATTGTAATATTGAGAAGGCGCTGGCCAGTCCCAATCGGGGGTCGGTACTTAAGGTAAATATTTAAGGATTTTCTTTTTATGGAATTGCGATATAAATTTTGAATGGCTAAGAGTGCATCAAAAGTTGAAGAAAGATCTTGGAATTTATAGCTGTTTATAATTCAGTAGTGAAGTGGTGAAATAGTTACGGTCGATTTAACTTTTTGTTGAGTTTTCGAAGAACATCTCTGAATCTCGGGTATTGCGAAATTTTCATATATATCTTACGTTTTATTTTTTTACAAAGAAGTTCTCGCAGAAAATTCTGATGTTTCTCTTTTGTGTGGAGAGCTGACAACTTTTATTTGATTATTTCTTCAGCTTTCAAGAGAGCTTACGAAATTAATAAACTAATGGGGAGGTAAAATGAAATTGAGGCTCTCAAGAACTTTACAGTTTGGCTCATATCACAGAATCTGAAGTGGAATATTATTACATTCAATTCATGACTATTTTTGATTTTAATTTTTCAACTGACGGAAGTTTCACATTTTATTAAAACGATTTATCACGTCACTGCTGCATTTATTGACCATCAAATGATTGAGTTAATTATTTATTGACACCAGAAATTACTTATAAAATCGAGGGAATTTGTTACTCGATGAAAGTCATATTTTTCAACATCTGTTACAATTATTTCTGACCGAAATCATTTTAACTGAAGCTTTTTATCAGCAATATTAATAAAAAAAAATAGTGTCAATGGAGGAAATGTATATGCGCCATTTGGAATTTATTTCTGGGTGGAATTCATTTTCAGGGATTGACATTTTACGTGACACCAAGTGTAGTGCCATCGCCCACAGCATTTTCGGAAATAATTGAGAGTGCAGGTGGTACTATGGAGAAATGCCGTCGTTCACTTGTGCAAATACAGGAAATGAATTCCGGTGGTAAATTGAACTACATCATCGTTACACAGGAGAACGATCTCCATTTGCTCGCTGATGTTCTACAAGCAAATATCAGTAAGTATTTTTCCATCTATTTTCATCTCTTCGAGTTTGTTCGTGAAATTGGATTGAATTCTCGTCATTAATGCAATTCTTTTATTGCAGACGTCTTCAGTGCAGAAGTGGTTTTGCGCTCTGTCGCCAGGCAGAACTTTCAAATCGATACCAATCAATTGTGAGTAGCTAATCAATCATTTGGCTACACGATTTTTCAATCTTTGTGAAACTGTTGAGAGAGAATGAGAAAAGATACAGATCTACTCTGATTTATTTTCACAAATTGTAAAAATTAGTTGCTTATGTAAGGGGACAATAAAGATACATACTTTTCTGGTAATATATTCTGTAGTTTACGACAGTATACATCAGACACGCGTCAAGTAAATTTTCGTTATCCAGAGGTAATAAATCCGTCAATATATCAGATCGTTACATCAAGTTTTCTACAGTCACATGCTGCCAACTCTCACAGCATCGAGCATTTTCAATTAATCCTAAGTGTTCTGAAGTCCTCCTATTAAGCAAATATGAACTCTGGAGGAGGAGTATTTACAAGTACTCGCGCGCAATGATAAACCCGACAAATTAATTTCGGTCGCTCGGAGTTTAGAAATCTATTAATCCATCGTTATTTTTTATTTTCATTTTCCCATCGATTGCTCCAACTAATCTCGTCGGTTTAATTACTCTGCCCCTCTCGACTTTCAAGTTGTTTGCACATTTCTAATTAACGCTGAGTGATGTCCTTGCCCGAGTCGAAATCATTCCGCTATTCCGTTTTTCACTTTCCGAATTTACCAGAAATAAATTGGTACGCGCTGATAAATACAAAGAGAATGTGAGAACAAAATAATCTTTATCCAAAAATGAAGTACCTTTAAGGACCGGTTGGATTATCTGGAAAAAATAATTTACTCCAAAATTGGGATTCCTAATTACTCTGGCAATTAATCGTTTTTTTTTTTCAATAATTGTTAGCTAGCATTCTAGCGGTTGTCAACGACTAGAACGCTAGCTAACAATTATCGGAAAAAACAATTAATTGGCGGAGTCATTAGGAATCCCGATTTTGGAGTAAATTATCTTTCCGAGATACTCCATCTGGCCCTTAAAAAAATTCACAAAAAGAACATTTTCGAATTGGCACCTGCAATTATAATTTCTTCAACTTTAATCATCCGAAGTCAATAAATTCAGGAATGCATCAAAATTATTTCCATAATTCCGTTCCGCAACTTCTCTAATTAATGAACCCACCTCCCCCCCCTGGGAACTTTCGTAAGCATGTCTAAACTTTTTTAATTGCCAGTGGTTAATGTCATTCCCATAACGATCGTTACCGTGATAAACCTCAATTTGTGAATCAAGCGCAGTGTAAATTGACAGTTTCAGGGGCTCTCTCGACGGTTTATCGACGATAATTTTGAGACTCAGCGGATTCTCTTTCCCTCGACCCTCGGGATTGTCATTTTCCCGGTCCCTTGTCGTGTCAATCTGTTTGAAACAGAGAGCCCGGGCTTTCCGAAGATTCTGCGGGTCCAGAAACGGAAACAGAAACTTATACCCACCTCCGAGAAACTGACCGGCAACAAATTCTGACGAAGGTCTGACAGGCTGTCGCATCGAGATAACATTCTGATGATCTCCAAAACCCAATGGTTTCGAATTCTCCCTATCATCCTCACCATTTCTCCTCAGTACGAAATACGTATTCATGTGTTTGGAATGCCCCAAGCGCTTTAAAATCCCATTATCATGTAAATTCTTCAGAATTCCATTTCCATCGCGTAAATATCGAAGATGTTCTACTGGTGGATTCAATAATCTCACCTGATTATCCATATTCCTCAGCAAATGCTGAGGAATATTCATTAATTCTTGCGACCTCTCCGAAATTTTTATCCCGTTACAAATTCTGGCGAATGGGCAAATGTATAAGACATAATTATGTGATTCATGCGATGGATCTCTCCGAGTGGCTGATTCTCCGGAGTTTGAGACATCCACAGTAGATTTATTGCGGTAATCTCTAAAGTTATTGTCTCCAAGATAATTCTCATGGTGATGACAGAGCAATCTGTGCATCTCTCGACTGCAGAGAATATCTCCATTAATTTTTTCCTTTATTGATTTATGACGTTCTCGAGTGAACGGCCTAGATCTAGTCGCAATCTCCTTCGACACTTCCTCATCCGCGTCTCGGGATTTATCTGTTGACAGGGATTCAATGGGCTTGAAGGGAAATCCAAATGAATCAGAGGAAATTGGAGAATTACAAGAATTCGAATTACGACAATCTTCATTAGAATTCCGTGAATCCGTCCTCAAAGTTTGCCCGCCTTCATTATTTAATGATTTATTTATATCTGTTTCCTCAGGAGATCTCAGTGTTCTATTTCGCGAATTTATTAAAATATCTTGAAAAAGTATTTCAAGAAGAATTGACGAAGTTTTCCCGGGGATTTCAGTCGTTGGATTAAAGCTTATCCTTTCTGTCGTTTCAGTTTCTTCGGTTGTTGCAGTTGTATTTGCATCTGTCGAGAATTCATTTCTTTTCAGACATAAGATATATCGATTACCCGTATCTAAGGCGAGATATGAGGTATAATCAAGGTAGACACTGCTCTTCAGGGTTTTCTTCCAATTCTGCACTTTCCTAGTCATCCCTTTGAGACGCGCTCGATAGAGGCAAATTACGTCCTCCCTGTCTGCGATAGTTTCGATTAATTCCTCTAATCCCTCAGGCTCAACCATCAATGATTCATTAGTTTTTCCACCCGTTTTCTGGTGCTCCAGGGCGAGAGAGATAATTCCCGCGGCTTTACCGACACCACCATTGGATCTCACTGAATTTATTATTATTCGCATTAATTCTCCAGTAGTTAGGGGTTCATCTTGATGCTGTGACACGCTTGCTAACCAAATACTACCCGCATCATCCTTTAGGAATTCCCCCACTGTCTGGAAGGCCCTCTTCACTTGTCTGTAATCATCCACATCAATGGCAATCAATTATTGAATTACAACTGTGGGATCGGTAAAGATTTTTTTTTAACGATCGTTATTTCTAGAAAATTGTGTTTGTTATTTCATCTTTTTCGTTTTATTTTAAAATCTATTTTACACTCCTTATTCACAAAAGAGTTTTTCCACTGTATTGTTATAGAAGTTGCAGAGGAAATGCGATATTAAGTGATTAAAATTGAAAAGATGCTGGAACTTGCGAGAAAACTCTGCCAACTTTATTCTCCTCGATAATCAGCATGAAATTGAGTACAATGGCAGTTATCGGACTTCTTTCGTGTGCCATGCAGCAGGAATAAAGCCTAATAAGTAAAATCTACAAAATCCCAGCTCTTTCTATCTTCTCTACGAACTCTGCGCTTTTTATCACTTTTTTTCCTTTTAAAGTATAAATCTCTTCAAGAATGAATTAGAATGGAAAATTTGACTTTGCGGAAATAGCAAGTGGTTCAATTGAGCGTTATTCTTCTTCTATGATTTATGGTGTAGTAATGCGTTTCATTGATTTAAAATTCTTACTCTCGTGGTGGTGCACTCACGTCTGCGACCTCGACTGACAGGATAAAAAATAGAGTTAGAACGAGGGGTAATAGAGTTGCGTGGAGTTGATACATGGTTGGCATCAACTTCTTTCCCGAGGGTATTACCCACTCATGAAACTCGGTTATTTGCCAAGGAGCACATGTCTGGCTTCAGTTTTATCATGAACGTATGTCTCAATATCGACGTACAGTTAATTATAATTCGATATCCCGAAGAGTGAAAGTTTTAATTAAAACCTTGACAGGGCAGCCGATTGCATTGACTGTGGTTTTATGGAGTGCGATAACAAATTGCTGGAGAATTTCCAACTGTCGGGTGGCTATTGTTGATACACGAGACCATTGTCGAGGGCTTAATTAATTGTTGAGAAATTATGGAGGAAAATGCAGTCATGGAAATGCAGTTGGGGTGAAAATTAATGGGGCCCTTTTGTTTTATCAATTCCCACTGATTTTCATTTTCCACCTTCTCCCCTGGCACAGTGATAATTCAACGGTGAATTTATAAAATTTGCTTGTGAATCCATTTTAAGAATTTAGCGACATCGGCGTAGACGACGTAGTACGATAAATCACAGGAGCTCAGGTTTTCATCTAGCAGCCAGAAAGATAGAATTCCGCGCAGGTAATATCTATCAGTGGTCTGATCATGAATCATTAAACCACTTCCACTGTCCCCGTTACACGGTCCACTGCCATCACGTCGACCGGCGCAGAAGGTTTTGTTAGAGGTGGACGACCCCGATCGAACGAATTTCAAATTACTCCGGAGACAATCCTCCTGTAATGAAGTCAACGAAAAATCGGTGATGGAATTGGACAGCGAGATGAGCTTATTTCGCTTGGAATTCACTTTTTCTTGCAGACCAATTCATTTATATTTTCAATCTACCTCGGATTCTATTTAATCAAGAGTTCACCATTTTGAGAATATCTGGAATCTTATCTTCAGTAAAGCTTGATAATTCTCAGATATTCCCAAACTATTCACCCACCACTAGAATATTCAACGTAATTAAATTTACTTGTGAAACAATGGGTACTTGCGCCTGTCTGGGACCTCCCAGATGCTGATCTCCATTCTCATCTATTCCCCATCCAACGACGTATCCCATTTTCCCCACAATCTGCTCCAATGCAGCAGCACCAGTCCACAGACACACAGGTTTGATACTCCAATTCATCTGAACCCTCTCCCTCAGGATCACAATCGCTAAATCAGCGTGGGCACTTCCTCTATTAGTGTATTCCGGATGAATTACAAATCCCAAAACTTCACGGTTTACAGCACGTGGTTCATGCCAGTCATTGAGTCTGTAGCGCCCCAGGGAGATTAATAATACATTCGCTGGGATTTCGATGCCATTTGATATCATACAGTGAGCTGCTGCGAAATACTCACTCGAATCAGACGATCTCGTCAAAACTTATCCATTTTAATGATTAACAATTACCTGTAAGTACGTGCTTAGCTGTTATTAAATTTCCAGAGCATTGGAACTGGAAGTTGTAACGGGCAATGAAGATAGCGACCAGCCAGGGCCACTGGCTGGCATATGTACCCCAGTTATTTGGCATCGAGTGATTAAGTCTATTTGATTTTCCACAGTTTTCATCCTGATAAAAATTCAATAGAGTCGAATCGAAGGGAGACTCTCCTGCGGGGGGCCTGGGGGTTGTTAATGAAAATGATGGGATGATTGGGTATTTTTCATCAGCAAGAGGTAAATTCTCAAATTCTTTCTGATTCAATGGATGAGGATTTGCATTATTATTCTGGTGTGGGGTATTCACTTCCGGAGTTACTCCTGCTGGATACAGAAAATGCTCTATGAATATATTTGTCACCACTGGACCTCTTGCTGAAAATAAATCCATTCGGGATTAGAAATTTATTGTTATTAATTCGTCTATTTTTATAGGACTCAGTAAGGGGAATACCTTGATGTCCTACGCAGTACTGATAGTTGTTGAATACTATTTCTGTGAGTACTGGCAAAGGTCGCTGGAGTGGAAAAAAAATATTGTAAACCAGTGGTTGTCCAGCTTCTATTGCCAGCACAGACTCCTGTCGGGATTTGGCTAATTCAATCTTTCCGACGTATTGCTGCAACGGAAAATAGAGTGATTACTATTAATCAATGAATTCATTAAATTTATTAATCCTGAATGGTGAAATATGAAGGCGTTACAGGCAATTGAAATTATCATATCCTCAAATAACAATATCAATCACCTGATTGTTCAGTTAAAAAATGAAGACAAATGACCTATTTAATTATAACCGATTCGTATGCTCGTTTGGGCTTAAACTTTCGTGAATGAGTACTTTCTGTCACAAATTCATTACCGTAGGTAGAACAGTAGCAATACTGAAGCTGACACGAAGCTGAATAGCCACATTCCTCGGTGGATGGGGAATTTCAATTCTTCCAAATACTTCTCTCGTTCTATTATCAACAGCATAACGAAAGAATCCAGGACAAGGAGACTGACACGTGTATCCCGCTAATGAATTTAAAATGACTACAGCAGAAACAATAACAAACATTTTAACTGGCGCACAAAAATAATTTCTAGCTCTAGAAAAAAAATAAATAAATAAACAGTCTTGATAGCAGAATAATGAATAACTGAGTGTCTAGATAATCTCGACGAGCTGGAGGGGAAAGAAAAATTGCTTGGCTCAGGCATTTGCATTATGGGATGTGTGGGCACACTCACTTGTACACAATTCACATTCGTGTACTGAATTTCACAAGAGAGTACTTGGTAAATCTGATTTTATAAATCTTACGTGAGATACGCCTCTTATCCCTCGTGTATACTCTTACTCCTTTCCTCCGTACTAAAAAAAATAAAGACCAGCAAAATCAAATGAAGTGAAATTTCCGGTATGAAGTATTGAATTAACTCTTGAAAATTTGAAAACAGTTCGCTTTATTGTATATTCTCTTCATCCGCAAATTACATACACATTTTCCACTTTCATAGACGGTTCCCTCAGAAATTTTCATCACCCCCTCATCAACTTTCATTCCCCTCAATTACACACGTGATGAGTCTCTCGAACCCCCATTTTTTCATAAATAAATTAATCGTACTCTAATATTTACAATGTTTCATCAATTGTTCTCATCAATGTTTAAATTCACACTTTTATTATTTACGCTCATCGGCAAGTTATTTCCATTCACACGCACTTATACGAGACATTCTCTTGTAAAGACTCTAGAAATATTGAGCTTGGTCTGGTCAGTATTCAATAAATATATTCATCAAGTGCATTTATATTTTTCTTCTTTATAATTGAAATAAATTATAGTTGCTCTTTGTGTTTGTCAAACAATTTCCCGGAATTTCCAACAATAATACTGCTACTCCACTTTCCACTTATCCCTTCAACGAAACTTTAAACGGAAGTAACTTGTCGAATTAACTCGTACCAATGAGTCTCTACCGCTTTTCAGATCTTATTTAATTACCTATGAACATACTTTACGAGACTTTGGTCGGAATGATCCCCTCCCACTCTGAAAACTCTCAACGAGTTCCTCATTACCTCAATATTGATTTCCAGATTGAATCACAAATAATTCAATACTCGAAAATACAAAAATCTTATCGTTCACCGGCTCTTCACTGCATCTAACTTCTCGAAATAATTGATTAACCATAAATTCGTGTTATCCACTCACACACAAATAATAGTATAATTAGCGTTTTCAGTGTTTTTTCATGTTCTAGATTCTCAGAGTGAATGAGTGAGTTGATTTTTCAATAATATTCCCTTGACAGCAGCTGAAATGATTGCAACATGAATGAAACAACTGAATTCCTCTATATTTGTCGTCCCACTATAAACAAAACGATTTGCACAGAAACCTCAATGTTTCAATTTTACCCCAAGTATACTGTTCGCTCAGGCACCTGTGAGTATTTACAGTCGACAATGACAACGATTATAACAACTCCACCCTGAGGAGGTCCCACCCGTTCACACATAATACTCTATGAAAATTCGCATTATCCCACATACCGTATGAAACGCAATTATCAATAATTGGATTATAAATAAAAAATACCTACAAATCTACCCTAAGTATCTCGAGATTGATTGATTAATCTATCCAGTCACGATTGTGCATTTAATTATCAATGATTTGACTTTGAAAAACGATATAAATTCATCAGATAAAAACAACAGAATAACATAACTAACAGAGATAATGAGACAGTGTTTGCAGGCATCTCACATCATTGTTTCATTGCAACCATTGAAACACGAGACACCGGGAAATGGACACTCGTCGTCATTGATACTTGTACTTCCACCGACACTCTTTCTTGGTGCTTTTCCAGCCCTTCGTCTCGAGTCCATTCCCCTTTTATAATAACACAGCAGTTGGAGAATTTCGTTAATGCGCTAGGAGCCAGGACTTGAGCCCTCGCTGTTACGTCGTCTGCTTTCTAATTCCTGAGCGAGCATTGTCACCTCCCAGGTGTTATGTCCAGGTGCATCATCAGCATAATCATCAGCACTTCTTCGCCTCCCTGGAACATCAACCTCCTCCTCTGATTTGCTATCATCGCTGTTGGATTCTAATTCGATAGCCACTTCGTCTTTCCAGATGTTTTGGGGAGAAATTGAACGGGGAAGATCTTGGAGCTGGAGGGTCTCCTCCTCGGAGTGTTCCTCCCATGATCGACGATGGCGAGAACTCTCCGTGACAGTGGAGGATCGCCTCAGTCTTGGCCTTGAACTACCCAGGACAGTGTCCACAGAGCTATCTCTCATGAATGGATGATCTTCACCATCCTCCACAGCGTCCTCCTCCATCGATACGTCTGGCTCTGTACTGTCCTCGCACGAATCATCCCCTGGCAACTCCCTCTGCTCCAATTCCTGAATTCTACTTTGCAGTTGGGATATTATCTCATCCCTCTTTCGTATCTCCAATTCGAGGGATGTGAATTGGTGCTCGAATTTCTTCTGGATGCCCTCCTGAAAAATACATTGATGAATGAGATGTTCTTTTCACGGGGCTTTGCCGAATATTCAAGTGGTTACGTATGAAGAAATTCAGGGAGGAAACTAGAGCTTGTAGAAAGTTTCATTCATTTTGCAGCAACGAAGGGCATTGAAATGGAATTCATCATGCGAAGTGAATGCGGAGAATTTTAATATATGTAATTACGCTCACCACGCGCCCGCTACAATCGTAAAGTGATTTTTTTTTCATAGCAAATTCGAATACGAGAGAAATTTATTATTTCTTTATTTTGCCGTAATTCACTTCCTCAAAAAAATTGGTCAAAAGAAATTAGTTAATCTCAATTAATTGCGCAATTAATTGTAAAAAATACTAATTGCCTGAATGAAATATCAGTGCAATCGCTTGAATATTCCTGATAATATTCATCGTACCAAACGTTTTTGTATGACTTCTCGAATGCCAGTCACCAAATCGCCAAGATACTCATCGTCACTGTTTCTCGTTACCATTTGCAGTATTCCCCCAGTGCCAAGAGGACGGAAACTAATTTTATTGGGCGGTGGCAGTGGGGTTTGTCCCTGTGATAACGACAACTTCTCCTCGACGCAGTGCTCCATTGTCAATTGCTCCGATGGAGGGCTCTGCAATGTATACTTATTGAAAGTAACACTTTTTGATAATTTAGAATGCCTTGCGGCGTAGCCCTCGATTGTTTGTGCCCTCATGAGTTTTCTCAACTCATCACTCACTACGTCTGGATCGGGTGTACTTGTGCCAGTCGATGCGTCTGTACTTCCAGCTCTACTTCCCAATGATAATTTCTTTAGGATGCTCTTCAGATTTCGTCTCTCCAGGGTCTCGTTCTCCGGTGAGAGGGGATCGGAGGGTGATTGCGAATTGGGGTGCTCCTGGTGAAGGAAAATCAATTTTAGTGTTTATATCTTCATTTATTCAAGTGGATGTTGACCCAGATTAATTTATACTCGACTGAATTTATTGCTATTTAATTCATTGTTGTTGAATTAATTTTTATTGGACTATCTATTATTCATACATTCCAATGTCAATTCGTTTGACCTGTTTTCTTGCATATTCGAGGAAGGATTCGAATAATGAATTTAAAAACGAGATTCGATTTATGAAAACAAAGGGAAAAAATTTCCACGACATTCCTCTCGTCTTGATTTACCAATTTGCTCAGTACACCTCACCTTATTGAACCTAGCTAATTTCCTGGCATACTCAATGGCACAGGCTTCAGAGTGACTCCTAGTGAGGCTGCCATTGAATCCCCCCTCATTATTTTCCCCGCAATCCAAACTGGAGCTCCTGACCGCCTTCTCCAGCTCGGCAAGTTTCTGCCTCTCATTAAGAATCTTGAGTTTCTTAACAAAAGGCAGCCCACAGTATTCAGGGGATAGATCATCAACAGACGCATACATTTTGGTCTGCTGTCGGATCTGCACGAGTGTCTGTCTGATCTGCATTCTCCTCTGTGGGCTAACCATCTGCGGTGAAGAGACAGCAGATTCCCTGGCCGTCAACGAGGCATTTTTCAGCATTACCCAGGGCTTTTTGGTGCTACCATAGTTACCATTCTCCATTGATACCGGCGAGCTTTTGGTGGTATCAACTGGTAACTTTGCAATCTGCGTACCCTCACCACTGGATTTTCTCGTTAGCAGTGGCTCTTTCGCTGGCGCTTCCTTATCGACCACCGGCTCCGACTCTGTCTTGTTTTTCAGGAGCAATATCCTCTGCAGTAGTGGAAGATTTGGATTAGCTGGATTGAGCTGATCTGCAGGGCTCTGCTGAACTGCTGATGGATGTGTCACATCATTTGGTGGTGCGTGTGTCTCCGTCAGGTGACGTTTCTCCTCGCGATCCTGTTTTTCCTTGAGAAGACGAAGACGCGCAAGAAGAGGAAGCCCAGCACCCAGTGGTGACACCGGTGGCTCCGATGCCGATGTCTCCTCTATTCTCTCATCATCAATCTTGTGCTGTCTACGGAGAGGTGGTACTTTTGGTGCAAGTGGCTGCAACTCCATTGATTCGTCTGGACGTGCCACCCGGCGACTCTTTCGGAGAACATTCTTCAGGCCTTTCACGTCACTCTTTAGCTTATCAACGATGCGTTTGCCGGTGCTATTATCCGATGAATCGTGACCTGGTGATGTTGGCACACCGTGACGGAAGGCACGGGCAACGCGTTGCGCTTCCATCAGGCGCTTTCTACCCAGGTTCTGGAGAATCTCCTGTGCCTCCGGGTAGTCCTTCATCGCAGCTAAAACGTCCTCTCGCGATAAGCTGAAGAGTTCCGAGTAGCCGACTGATCGAACATCAGCTGTCCGCCTGAAAACGGCATTGGTGAGTGAAACATAAAACTTTTTGAATTTTCCAACCCAAATGGAATGCAGAGGAGTGCAAAACTTACTTATTCAGTCCATCGAGATTGAGAATTCCAATTTCTCCGAAAAAGTCGCCAGCTTTCATGGTTGTCAATACCCGTCCAGTTTCACTTATCACCTCGAGTATTCCATCCGCAATGATAAACATCTCCCTAGCAACTTCACCCTTTCGGCATATCGAATCTCCGGGTGTGAATATGTAGGCTTTCATCTTGAGGACGAGATCGTGTAGAAACTCCGGTTGGCATTCCTTTTCATTAAAAAATTTAACGTTAATCAATTACCCATGTGAACACTTGCAAAATCATTCAGACGATCTCAAAAGAAATTCGTTAACTATCAACGAATCAGTTCATCCATTCGATCCCAGCCAAATCTATTTGTTAACAATAACTAATCAGTCCAATAGAACTACGAGTGCTGTAGATTCGCCAACTAAAATGCAAAAAAAAATTTGTTAAAGAATCACGAATACTCCCTAAAATTCCCATCACATTTTGTAGGGGATTATTTCTTCGAAATTCCCTTCACGTTCACCGTCTGAAATATGGGAGTAATTTAGGCTTTTAAAATCTTTTTTTTTCCAGTAGAAAATCGATTGCTGAAGAATTTCTCGTAATTTGTTTATTGAGAAATGGCTAAAGCACCTGAATTTCTGTCGACATAGAATCTTCGTAATTATCATCATTAAATAAATGAGAAACTTCTGAAAACTGAACTGAAAGTCGATGATCATTAATATCTCCGATAGATCAATGGCGAATCGCAATTAAGAGTTTACGGGTTAATTATCACAGTCGAGTAATAACAGTCTTAATTTAGCCGGGAACTCGTTCTGCGAAAAACTATTGTGTCAAGGAGTTGGATTCAGCAGATCGCAAATTCGTTGATAATATGCCGTGCGGGCTGACCCACATATTCAACGATATCAAGTGCATACGAGAGAAGGTTTTCAAGGATTTTACCACGAAACCCTATCAATCTGCCAAATCTGCTCGACAGGCACACATCTGTGTTAGGGAAACAAAAGAAATAATTATCAAGCGAAGGGCGATAATTTCCGGTTTGTCTGTTGATGCCGTGACAGAATTGGAGAACAGAAATTCAACAGTTGAAATGTGCGAATACTGGAAAACCGTTAGGTATTTTATCCAGAAAAATCCAGGAAGACGTTTTTACTAATTCTTCGACTAATTCCTCTTATTCCTACTCCCTACATTCATTCATTTCACTCATTACAGGAATTTAGAAATTTATGTTTTTCAGTTTTTTTTAATTATTACAATTTAATTTTTCTATTTTTTAAATTCAAAAGTAATGAAAATAATTGGGGCAAAAAAATCATTTTCGCTCGCTCACACTTATGCAATTATTATGAATTCGGATGTCGGAATAATTGCGACTTTTAATATTATTCGTGGATAAAAGGAGATTTTGTTCACGAAGAATATTAACAGGACAGATTAAATACTTTATCCACCTCGCGAATCAAATATGAATTAAATAAAAAGTTGGAGATGGTACAAGCGAAGGCACTGACGAATTAAATGAAAGCGAGAAGATACGGCTAGAGGATGAAAATAAGTTCCAGAAGAATTAATTTCATCCTAGAGAAAAAGCGGCTGAACTTCCGTAATCGTGTAGTTTTTGCAGAAAATTTAATTAAAATTATAATAAATAAATAGAATTTAATTTTGCAGAAAATCTAATTAAATTTAAAATGATTTCACACCTAATAACAAATCCTAATAAAAATTCCACCACAATTTAGCGAATACGAGAAATTTTCCTGTCGAAGAAAATATCTGGCTTTTTCCGGTGTAATTTCTCGGGTCCTTTAATTTTCATGAAGAAAAATCAGCGTGTGATTAAACAAAATTTGCAGTGCCAGTACTAGGATAATTTTTCTCTCCGCGGTTGAAAATATTTTTGCGGAATATATCGCTCAACATTGCAATATCTTCCATGATTGTAGCAAGATAAATGAATGAGGTAAAGTTGACAATATTTTTCATCGGTACACGGACCGCTAGTTGAGAAAAAAAAAAATGCTAGAATATTTTTAATACCAAACTTACAAAATCTGATCATGAAAAGTGTCGATAAATATAATTTTCATGTTGGCTCTTCCGGCATCAGCGCGTATTACCGCAGTAGCCTGGAGGAGAAATAAAATGCGAGGGTTCCATGAAGAAGAGAATAAAGAAAAAAGAGATGAGGATGGGGAAAATAGAAGATATCGAGGCGTTTCCTGCGGCGTGACCCGCATCCCTGGTGTTAAAAGTGCGAGACCGAGGGAGATAGAAAAATGGACATCTATATTCTACCAACGAGATATGATAAAAAAAAAAAGGCGTATAGTAAAACCGTATACTGGGTGACGACAAAATCGCGAGAATCTCGCGAGGTCAGTATCGATTCACTTCCGCCCTCTTTTCAACGTCCCAAAGATGGAACCCCTATTTTCGGATTTTTATCTGGTATGTATTTTTGGAATTGGCGTTACCCCTAGGATGTGGTATCGAATCCTTCGCGCATTTGAATCTCCATTTTATTGTGAGCCGCTGGTTTACTGGATTAAATTGTCGAATAATCTTTTCCGTAAATGATGAATGATTGATTGGGAATCAATTGATGAATGATTGATTGTATCTTACAATGATTGCGGAATAATTAAGGAATAATAGAGAAATAAATAATTAAACAGAATAACATCTCACCTGGAATATGGTGACCTTCTTGAGAACTGACAGATTGACGTGTAGCGCAAGCTCGGTCTTCAGCTTGTCCGGCAGTAGACCTAGGGCGGTATTAATATCCCCACCGCCCTGGATCCTTCCTCTGGACCAGCTGTAGTCATACCACCTGAGCACACGTCTCTTCATGCCACCTGGCACCTTATGATGTCTCATGTAAGTCTTAGCTCCATCAAGCAGCCTCTCAAATTCAAGTCTATTGGCATTGCGATTGGTGATGACATTGCCAACTTGTCCAACGATCGTGGCAAATATGAAGACCCCGATGAGATAGCTGACTATTGTGAATACGTATCTGGTTGTTGGATTTTTCGTATCAGCAGGAACAGAGAAAAAAACAAAAACAAAAAACAGAGAAGATCAGTCGCGATGGTATCGTTGGCCGAGTATGGAACGAGCAGTCCCGCCGGAGCCTTCCTCCTCTTTCATTTATATATTTTTTTTTCATCATTCAATATGACCAATTCGTTTGTTCTACTCGTTTCATTGACTGTTATTTTTCGTTAAAAATACATTCCAACCTCAGTACTATGAATTCAATCGCCTAGTATCCATGGTCTAATCAACACTGGAATAAATACCTCAATGTCTACAGTAGCTCAGTAATTTTAAAATGATCGATAAATCGAATGACAAAGCTATTCAACTTGTCAACCCTGAAACCCCATCAAGTCCCCCTCTTCTCGATTGATAAAGACATAATAATCTAAGAAATTATACCATTGTCCCTTTACATCATTCTCGAGCGGCAACTTCAACTAGATTGAATTTAACTTGTTGAAACAATGAATTTAATTACGCAAACTTTCAGACGTTACACTGTAACTCACAATCAGCCTTTTTGCTCCCATTGTTCCTGCTTCCTGCCTGAATTAATTCTCAGGGACCTAGAGATAGTGTGTATACTCCTCCCTCCTCACAAAATCATGAGTATGTTCTCTTCAGCTATTGGTAAGATACTCTAACCCGTAAATCTTGTTCTATTCGAGGGCGAATGAAACATTCCGGTATTGTGTATTTGTTTGCCAAGACATACACTAGTATCCCCCCATTCTCATCTCACCCCCCCAGTCCTCTCCCCCAGTCGACAATGCATTTTCGTGTATTATGGAAGCCAAAGATGTGATGTCGTTTCATCCCCCAGCTCTCTGCGTTGTTCTCCCCAGGAGTAAAAAAAAATCTTTTCTTCTCCCATGCATTTGACTCAGCTTTTATTTCCACCGGTGTAAAATATTTTCTGACTTTTTTCCTTCCTGGAAAATCCACCCGGGAGAACAAAAAATGAAAGAGAAAAAAAAAGAGAAGAAAGGACTGGGCATTTCTCCTTTTTTCTCCCCCTCTGAATCTTGCCCCGTCCTCTTCCTATCTCTTCTGCCGTAGATTCACTTTTTACTCAAACGACAGTTTATCTTCTCAATTCCCCTCAGTCCCCCAACCAATTTCTTTTCCCAGATATTTTTTAATCAGGTTAATTTCTTCCAGGATTCATTTCGCTGTGGTAACCCAACGTCAACCGAATGGCTTCTCGAATCTCATTTTATGTTCACGGTGAGGCAATTTTTATCTTCTTCGAGTCCGCTAATCTCCATGAAGAACCTTGTTATCACAGCTGATGCTTGGCGGCATATTCATACCGTTGGAATGACGTTTTTCTTCACACGCTTTTCCCCCCCAGGAGTTTCTATTTTCATCAACGAAACACAGACAATCTCGCATCAACACCTAGGATTACCGTACGCCCCAGAAAATGTGCAAATGCCCACACACTGAATAAATTAATTAGGCACTTGGATGAGGGTACGTCGATGGAATCCCGTGGGACGGTTTAATTACGGTATCACGGCCCAGGGTGATAATCTCCATTGCATCCGATCGGTTGGACGTTTATGGGAGATACCCCAGTGGCATCATTTCTGCTCGTATCAACGATCCAGTTCTATCAGACCTTATACCCTCCATCCGGCTCAACGAAATCGCAATTAGACCTGCAGACGGTGTTTATTTGCAATTCAAAGTATCAGCCCACCCTCGGTGCCTTGGGCATATTTTTCTTTTATCACTTTCTCTCTCCGTCGTTTCGGCTGGAGTTGAATTTCACTGCATTGCAGTGTGTTCCCTGATTCTCTTAACCAGCACCAGAACCGGGAAATGACCTGACCTCTTTTTTTCATCTCCTGGGGTATGGGGCTTTGGACAGCCATCGATTCCCTTCCACTTGTCATCGGGGTGACAATGCTGTACCTGGATAAAGAGGGATTGATTGATCGTCAACGATATCTACGATTTTTTTTTACTCCTCGAGATAATGGAGAGCTGCACCATTGCAAGCCTTTTTCATACTTTTTTTTTAATACTAGCGTAAATGGCGCGCTCCGCGCGCCTAATCTCACACGTGTGGGGTGTTATCCAAATTTATCATAATTTTGTTTTTTCTTCAATTAAATTCAATTCATAAATCGAGGAGGTATTCACAGAAATGAGAAAATTCGAAATTTTTGAAAAAGTATCAGGGGAACATGAAAATCAAGGAGGTATTCACTGAAATTGAAAAATTCGAAATTTTCAAAAAAATATCAGAGGAGCATAAAAATCGAGGAGGTATTCTCTGAAATTTTAAAATTCGAAACTTTTGGAGAAGTATCAGGGGAGCATAAAAATTGAGGAGGTATTCTCTGAAATTTTTAAATTCGAAATTTTTGGAGAAGTATCAGGAGAGCATGAAAATCGAGGAGGTATTCACTGAAATTTGAAAATTCGAAATTTTTAGAAAAGTATCAGGGGAGCATGAAAGTGGAGGAGGTATTCACTGAAATGCCAAAATTCGAAATTTTTTGAAAAGTATCAGGAGAGCATGAAAATCGAGGAGGTATTCACTGAAATCTGAAAATTCGAAATTTTTTGAAAAGTATCAGGAGAGCATGAAACCCGAGGAAGTATTCACTGAAATGCCAAAATTCGAAATTTTTGGAAAAGTATCAGCGGAGCATGAAAACCGAGGAGGTATCCACTGAAATGTTTGCCCTACTCAAAACTCCCGCGTTTTCCCGAAAATTTTCACAATCAAAGATATCCATCTAGCCATAATGAAAAAAATTCTGTTTCCATCTCTCAATTAAATTCAATATTTTTTTGGACTAATATCGATATAAATACAATATTTTTTTCTTACGCAAATCATTATTTTATTAAACTGGTATATTATATTATATTATATGTAAAAAAAAAAATTTCTTTTCTCTCGTATACCCTTTCGGGTTTTTACGGTTAGTTGGTTCCCTTCCCACCCCCCCAACCCCCTGTACCGCATTTGCTTGAAGGGAGGGAAAAACCTCATCTGAGGGAAAAAACCTGCCCAGGTACAGTCGTCCTTTTGACAGGACTACCGCTCGGCAGTGGAACCGTGAGATCAGAGCGCTATAAATTTTTGACCGCCGGTGCCCGGGATCGAACCCGGATCTCTGGCATGCTAGTCTAGCACTCTAACCGCACGGCCACTACCGTCGGTTATTATATGTATATATAGCTTAGCTATGTACCGAAAAAATGTTCGTCCATGGACGATTTGGTGGGAGAATCTTTCCCCCGGATCCCTCCCGGAAAAAAGGATTTCGCACCAGGTGCTCAAGAGCCTTCCGGTCACTGGGGAAGGTGTAATCGAATTTAATTGATGATGGAGATTAATGGTAGCGAAAGAAATAGGGGAATTTTTTATGGCTATTTGAATTCCTGTGTAATTCTTAAGTTAGATTTATGACGGAAAGAAATTCAAACTTCATTAACCAAAATGAAGTGAAAATAGCAAAAAAAATAAAACTGTCAGCTAGAGATTTTTATGTGGAAGAGAATTTGAGCTTTTCAGTTTTTCAGGGATTGGATAAAGAGGACATAGTAATAAACTTGAAAAAACTTGAGGACGGCACTTGAAATTAATTGATCGCTAAAATTCAGTAGCGAAGTAATGAAGGTCAATGAGTCATGTAGTAATCCCGCAGTAACTTTTTACTCCTTACTCCACTCTGAATTCATTTCAAGAGAATGTCAAGGTTCCTCTGTCAAAATGAAATTTTTGTGAGATCTCTGGAATTGATGAAAACAATATTAAATGAAAATGTCCGGCTATATCGATAATGAACACCCAATAAATTCCAAATGTATATAAATGCGACAACGTAAAAGGTCGTAAAAAAAACCGATCAGAATGGAGAAATAAATCGAACAGGAGTCATAAAATAAAGTTGAGATTTCTTTGAAGATATCAAACAGAATTGAGCTGCAGAGTAACAGTAAACACAAGGTCGACCTTATACGATTACTCTGCAAGACCTATTGCTCGCTCCATGCGCCAAATTTGAATTTGGCGGTTCGTATTATTGTAACTGAGGTGAGCTTCACTTTTGTATTTCTACTTTCATAACAAGGACCTCATTACTAAATTCATCCAAACAATTTATAATCTGCAATTATCAAAACGAAAAAATGAACGAACACGATAAACTTGGATGACACAATCCAACAACAAATTCCACCCCAGCTTTTAAATTAATTCGCTGAATTTTAGAAAGTAGCCAAAAGGAGTAGAATATTTTCACCGAAAAATGAAGGGATTCCAAAGCACCTAATTGGCCCAAAAAATCCGGGGCAAATGGCGTAAAGCTATTCAACCCTGCAATATCCTTTCCGAATTATTTTAATGGATTTAATCGGGGTAATGGTTGATAGGACTAATGAAACAAAGGTATTAAACCACGAACAACCGCAAAGATCATCAGGGCTTGCCATGTGGTCGAGCTGCTGACTACAAGCCCCAGGTCGACTCGGCAATTTCGATATTGCGAATTCCAGCGGAGAATCCTTGAAAATCCTCAGCATCCCCCAAAATATCTCCAATACTTCACCCCCCAGCCGAAAGTGTCCAACAGAATTTCGCAGTTCCATTAAACTTGAATTTTTACGTTCGCTTTCCTTTTCTGATGGCAAAGAAAACGTCAAACGTTTTTTTTCATTTTATGTCGAGATCTGTATACTGTTGTTCGAGTTGTGAGGTACCTCATAACCCTGAAGCTCAGTAAAACTAAACAATAACTTAACATTTTAGTAGCTTGGTAGGTGGATATCTAGTGAGCGAATGGTTTGCCATCGTGAAATGGTAAACTACCAAGTCTTAACGACCCCAGGTGATCCAGTCCAGGGTGTTTCCATGATATATAACACAAGATCGAACCTTCGTGACTGCCAGCATTACTCAGCGTTATCTCTCAAGTGTAAGTTTACTTCGCCACTTCCTCTTCCTCTTTTTCCTCTGAAAACTTCTCCGTAGCATAACTCTTTTCACCCAGCAAAGAGCTACACAGATTCGCTGTCTTGTATCATCTAAATCTCTCTGTTCACCAAGGATTTTCCGGTGTGGAGTGATTGAAATTGAATAGCACCATGTGATTTCATTAGATCTCCAGTTGATTAGAGTTCATTGAATCATTCCATCGCTTTCACTCAACCACAAAGGATGTGTACCATCACCAGAGGAATTTCCACCCAAAGGGGTGGCATCCAAACCCATTGACGGCCCTCACCGCGTCTGGGGACCCGATGTATCACGTACACTGGCACGTGCCGGAAATCCTTCGGCGTGTTCTTCAACCAGGAAGTGCAAACGTCATCCATCCACCAGTATTGTTTCCTGCCAGCGACCTTCTTAGAGTTCATTCCTTCAGCAAACGATTCCAAAAAAAAAATACTGTGTCCCAGGATTCCATCACCTGCACCAGTTGGACTCGATCCAACCCAACGACTTTCCCAATATCTATTGACAGGCATCGATATCTCTATCCCTTTCTCCTCATTTCTCCTCGATTTCACTCCTCTCGATGCAGATACCAGAATCATATACACCAGTTTATTGATTCCTCGAGCGCTGGCATCACCTAAAACCCTATAAGCTCTCTCATGTGCCTCAACAATACCGGAGATCACATCTCGTTGAATATGAATACCGTTGCAAGAGTATCCACCAGGCTCAACATCAATAATATTCTTTGAGCAATCCCTCCTCGAGAAGGGGGAAAGTAGTATCCATCGAGGGGTTGGAAATACGGTCTCATCAATTACCAGAGAGATCACCGCATCTGGATTGCAGAAGTGCGTAATAATTCACAGAGAATTTTTACTCCGGATAACGGTGCTCGATATAAATGACAAAAGTTACTTTTCTGATCCCTTGGAACAGCTCTTAGCTGTTTCGCACAATCGGGAATTCCACATCGACGATTATGAATGCCCCACAGAAACCCTCGAGTATCGTCTCCCAACACGCGTGAGTATTCTCCCAACTGCTATTTTCATCCCCTCTGTTTTCCCTTGTATTTCACAACCCTATCCAGTCAACGAGTATCTCTGTATGTGTCCCACTCCCTGCATCTCACATATACTCGACCTATTTTCAGGGGAATTTAGCGAGCACGTTTTCGTCTAAAATTGGACATTTCCGTCGGTTTCCACAACATTTCTACATGTGTATTTAGGGTGGAGTGAAGGGGTTTCTTATGAAATAGACAAGATTGTTGACCATGAATACCAATGCGAGTTAAGCAGCACGGAAAGGAGCGTGACTATTACGACGGGAGGTTGGCTTTTGCGGTTACTTGAACATCTTTTTTTTTTTTCAATTTGTTTTTTACTTCTTTTGCTCTCCGCCAGTTCAACCCTTAGACCGAATCTCCTCGAAATTCATGAATTATCATTATTACAAAGATTGTTAGATTTCGTGTCGTCTGATTACGAGTACTAGTACAAGTACGAGAGCGTGGTACTCGTTTTTTTTTTCTCATTTGTATGTTGTATTTTTAATTTGATGAAGGATTCACCGGTGAATCGAGTGATCGGGATTGGGGGAAGTGTGAAATTCAATGACTTACACCTTTGATAAATGGTGATTGTGATTTTGGGGTAGGCTTTCGGTCTAAGGGTTTAAATAATTGATTGTCTTTTGAAAACGATACAGATACCCTCCGTTATGCTTGAACTGCAGTAGCCGGGACAGTCGGCCGCGACGAGCGAGGCTCCGGGGATTGCCGCCCGCAGTGACTCTGCCAACACAACAACTTCGCGTCACGGCTCTAATTCCTAGGAACTAATGGCCATTTTTTTCCAACGCCATGAGTACATAATTAATGCTAGAGCACGTGTGAAGTTGGCGGCATCCTGGTCTGCCAATCACACGAGTTGAAACATCATGTGTCCGAATCAGATTTTTTTCACTGCTGCATTCAACCCCTGGGGAAAAGTGGATTTCCTCCACCCGAAGGAGAAAAACCACTCGCATCGCAGCAGTGACAAAAATTTCGGCTATGAATAAATTCAATGTGAATATGAGAATCGAGTTGGCTGAGTACTACACTCTGAAAAAGGATTACTTCTCAATTCTGGGGGGAATTCTCAGAACCGAAGGGAGATGGAGAATTTTTCATAGATACCTTTTTTGTAGCTTGCATTTTTCTCTATGGTTAATATATTTGATGAAATAGTGATATCTATCTTCGGTTCCAAGATAGCCCCAAAAAACTGGTTTCGAAAAATGAAATTCGCGGTTTATCATTTCTCAATGGACTTCGAACTTCGGAATTCGACATTCTAAGTTACGATTTTAAACTAGTAATTAAGAAATTCATCGCACCATTTAATTGAGTGGGAATATCGTAAATTACACTCCAGAACCCGCAATTAACGGTAAGCTGTTTCACTGTTTGATCAGCTGACTGTTGACAGCTCAAAAAAATACTTGCCATATGTGAAATAAAAATGACTTTTCACAATGAATTTTTTAACCAATCAGGTGTGATTCTTTTCCAGAGTGTAGCTTGTCCTTTTGCACAGTTATAGGCATTGTCAATGGAAATCGACCCTGAAGATAAATGGCTGAGAAATGTAGGTTTATGGCGTGGGTGATCCCCGTTGGACAGAAAATGTCAGGATTAATCAAGATAACTGGATTAATGCCTGGCAATCACGAGGACTCGGGGTTGAGGCAATGCCGGATATGTACTTTCGTCATCTCTTTGCTCCCATTAAAGCGCAAAATAATCTGGGAGGGGATTGATAGGAGTCCAGTTCGATTCGGTCATTCATGTGACTTTGAGGGGGAAAATTCTAGTCGATGGCGGATTCATCATTTGTGTATTGATGTGTATTGATTGCACGAACAATTTCCATTTAATTTGTCCAGTGAGAATTCAATGCGGCAGCAGTCAAGCTGGATTTTATGAAAGAGCCACGAACGCGTTTCATTGGTATATTTTTCATCGGCTAGTTTATGGCGCAATTATCAGCTAGGTTTTCTCGTTCTCCAGGGTTCAATGAACTTTTTAGAGTATTTATTTGTTGTCAACGAATTCGTTAGTCTCTGTTCAGTGTATTTTGTTTCATTGGAGAATTTTATAGTTTTGTGTCTAGGGGATGGAATAACCGAGTTCTAGGGGTGATTCACTTCGAGGAATCGTAGATCTACGATATGAGATGAAGCGTCTCCCTTCGGAGTCAATTTACATCCGTAAAATAGTGAATCAGCCATTCGTCCGAATCATTTCATCCCGCAGACGATGGAAACTAGAACTTCTTGGAGATAACGTAAGGCCACTGAGGGAAATTCAATAAAAATTATGTGTGACTTGCGCAATCCGAGTGGGAAACCAGTGTTCCTCAATTTTTATTGAGATTTAAAGGAAATTATTATTCTATCTGTAATTGTTATCTTGAATTTTCATGAAATTTGTGCAATTAAAAAAAAATCTCTCAGTGGGGGATGAATACTCATTACAGATCAACAACTGAATTCAAGAAAAATCCACTGATGATACAAGATTTTTTCATTTCAAGAGTTTTTCATTTGAAATTTTAATACACACGTTAAAAGCGTCGCTAAATTCCAACAGGTATTGAAAAATTTAAACCACCGACTTTTCTCCGGGTAAATGACACTGAGCAGAGTTAATTCTCACTATTTTTTGCGCCCTGAGCGGAAATCCACCCGCGGTATCTCCGCAGTCTCTAGAATAAGTCACGCTCATCAAAATTTATTACGAGATTTCCATTTTTCCAGTGAGCGGTAAAAAAATCCACAAATTCTCACCAACTCCTCAAGCTGAAAATCGTTTGACAATCAAGTGCAACATGGGAGGCAATTTTTTTCCATTCAACGAGGCAATAAATTCGGACAATTTCAGTAATCGATTCCCATACCCGTATTGATAATTAATGAATGAAAAAAAATGTGTAGAGATGAATGAAAAAAATGTGTAGAGATTAATGGAAAAAATGAAATGAATGGCATTGTAAATTTTTCATTGACTCACTCGGCGTTGGTCTCGGGTGTCGGTAGATCCCCGATGGTAGTAAGTGTCAAAGTGGACCAGTAAAGTGATCCCAGGTACTTCCTAGTGAGTGTAGCGTATTCACCAGGTCTATGCGGATATACCCAGTCCCCTTGAAAGCCTTCAGCCTCGCTCAGCAGATAATAAAAGCATCCGAACCAGTGGGCAAGAATCAGCAGTATGTGTATTAAATTCAACACTCTCCACAAATTGGGATAAACCGTTCTCGACTCAACCATGTAGTAATAATTATAAACACGATAAACTTTGAGAAAACGTGGAAATCTGAGCATTGGATTGCTGCCCAGATTTACTTGAAGTAGATCAAGTGGTAGTAGTGCCAATAAATCGAGAATAAATGACTTGGATTTGAGGTAGTGACCAGCTAATTTTTTGTTGTTGTATACCATGAGTCCCTGCTCCAGGTAGCCAGTTCTGAATTGAACACCAACATCGAGAAAAAATATGAGATCGGTGAAGCCATCAGCGGCCAACCAAGCGGCTGGTGCCATAGCTTGCAATTCCGGGAGACTCTGTCGCACTATTAAAGTCCAAAGATTATGAAGTACACAGGCAGAGAGGAGCATGAGCCAGTAGTAGTAAAAGTTTTCGTCTGGATTGACAACTGTCTTGGGTGGGCGTTGGGCTTTTCTCTGTCGACGTCGTCTTCTGGATGAATCTTTATCGTCAGCTGTATCACCCTCACCTTCACCAGTGTCCAGGGTCTCCTGGCTCTCCGGTATTTGTCTAGTTGAAAATCTCTTGAGGAATGAATCCTCGCGCTTGAGTGGTGGCTTCTTCTGGATTGTGGATATTGCTGAGGACAGTTGGACGGTTGTGCGGAGTTTCATCCATCGCTGGTTGCTCTTTGTTCTGGAAAATTAAATGAAACATTGAGCAGGTCCACAGGATTATTACATTATGCGACAGTTCGACGATTCAAAGTGACGAAATAACCAAACGCTGTGGTTTGGAAACGGAGGAGGCTTCATTAAAAAAAAAATAATCTGGAGATCGCTTGTGGCTATCTTGAGGGGGAACTTAGTCATCAAGAGTTTCCACCGGATGGAGACGCTTATTTGCCCCCTGGTCCTGTGGGATTGAACGTGGGGACCACTTGGGGTCTCATTCCTCCGAATGATCACTCAAAGCTCGTAAGTGCGCGCGCAGATCAAGGAACATGATAAAGTAACATTTTCAACACTTGTGCACACATTTGGCTTTTTTAAAAACCTTTCTAATATTGACGTTCGTATCGAATAGAGACACAGACAGACGGACACCAAAGTAATAAGTGAGACAGTGCGAGATAGAATAAGACACAGACAGAGAGTGAGATAAATGATAGATTTACTAGATTACATTCCCATGTATTGCCCAGTATTTGTTCAGTCATAGATTTTATTTCATGAGAATTCATCAGGTTGCAGTCTAGGTTTTTCATAAATACATAAAGGAATTGGTGGGAGTGTCAAGACATATGTACAAGGCAATGTGGAGAATCCTCGGTGGCAACGTGTCACCGACAGTTATCTAAGTCAACTACCAGATAAAACTATGCATACGCTGCTAAACAATGTCATAACATTATCTATGGAACTAATAGTCGTCAATCCAGGAGATAACACACGAGACGTTTATAGAAACCAGAGGAGAACGTATATATGCAATGGAGAGTCAACTAGGGGTGGTGATGGCTTCTGTGAACCTTGCATGCACATTTCACCAGTTGTTGAATTATCCACAAGTGGATTTTTATAATCGTATTTATTTGAATATAGATGAGAAGAACAGCGGCTATGGAGAGTATGAAAACAGTGGTTATTCAGTAATATTTGTGGCCACATTCCCTGAATTGAATCACGAAAAGTGGGTGAGGTAGAAGTGGTGACAGAATTTTAAAGGATATTTTAGTCAGATATTAATCATATTGATCTTGCTCATATGTTCGGCAATGGCTATTGGTGATATTACTGGGATACCTCTTGATTTTTCGAAGTGAGGAATACAGTGCCATGACTGCACGCACGTTACTCCACTTTTGGGAGCCTCTGGAGCTACGTGGACGTCTAGCGGATTCAGGTAATTGCTGATCAGGTGCATTGCTGTCGATAGAATCCAAAGAGATGTTTGAATCGCCATCATCATCATCACCAAGCCCGTTGCTGAAGGACTTCCTCAGAGATGCGCGTCGATGTAGCCGAACACTTGGTCCCGGTGATGACCTGAAGAAGACAAGACGACAACCTGCCCTTTCCCTCATCCGTTTTTTTTTGCTTTTTGGCACAAAGGTCTCTGGTATTTTTGGACTGATCTTTCGGGGGATTCTGCTCCTACCGCAAATCATCTCTTTACCCACTGTCTCTGTGTCTGTCTGAGTCTCTGTACCTAGGAATCTATGGATCTATTCTCTGCTATTTCGGGGGGGTCTATTGCTTGACTATTTTCAAAGGGGGCTATTTACGGACGGGTCGGTTATCGACTGCTGATGAATTATTTGGGTGGGGCTAATTTCATCATGGCCCAGGGCGATTGAGGGGAAATCCTCCAGCCCACGCCCAACATTCAGCCGATTTACCTGACGCCTACGTTTGCCGGGCTCTTCGAATATCAAAGACTTCATTTATCTCGGGGGCTTATGAAGTTTACGGTTGAAACAAGATCTACATCACTGGAATTGTAAAATAATAAGAGAGCGGGGAGAATTTTTTTTTTTTGTATTTTTTGATTGCAGAGACTTTCGTTATATCGAATTCGCAGAATTCGGCTGTACTGTAAACGGAATTTTTCATAGCAAATTTGAATATGAGTAAAATTTGTTTTTCGGCTTTATTTTTTCCAGAATTCAATCTCTCACTGGACGAGACAATAGATTGTTTACATCTTATACCCTGGAGGTAGCAGATTTGGGAAAACCGAAAGATACACGAGAATAAAAATTGAGAGGGACGACTGTAACGAGATTGTACTGTAATCTTATTCATTGAATTTCGAAGGAAAGGACTCTTGCAAGAACTCTTGAATGAATATAGGAAAAAATAGGGCGAGTTATTTTTATAATTCATCGTCATCGTCTAGGGCAGAGTCTTTTGTAATTTCTCTCCATCTTAATGCTCTCCAATTATTTTTGAATTTCAATCTGAGATAAATTCTTTTTTTTGTGGGGTTTTCCTCACAATTGTAATTATAAAGGCAAGTCGTTTTAAAATAGAAAAGATGGGACTTTGAGCGATTAGTGGTTGAATTTCCACAATTTATTCAGCTTCACACCCATTTTCTTTTTATTATCTACAGACGATTACGGGAAGCCTATGAGCCCCATTGAACCCCTCTTTTTAACTCTTTACACCAGTTTCCACGAATACTCAAAAGCACTCGGTGCCTTTACTAGAATAACTCCAGGGATTTCACCCCTCTATTTTTTTCTCTCATTTTTTTTTTCAGCACAAAAAGTAAAAGCCCCCGAATTCAATTTACACGGTACACTTGAGTGTCATTCACTGTCATTCGATCATACGAAAGAATGTTTCAACACCCTGAAAATCGATATTTTCATTCCGACAGTATTCGGATCAGAATGAAGAGCTGAGAGCTGAGCTACTGCATTGAAACGTTATGTTTACCTGAGAGAGCAAATTGATATTTGTTTTTCGGTGAGTTTGCTAAAATTCATGGGCTCCGTGAAGTTGAGTTAACCCAGTTTTCCCAACGATATTTGCAATTCCAAGGGGTTTACAGTTTAAATAAAACTTCTCACCCCCATTTGTCTCGTAAATATTCCCTAAATACAAAACAAAGTTCCTTTTTTATTCAGAGGATTTGAAGGTTTTTTAGCGGTGAAACTCTTTGGAAGTGGGGAATAATGAGAGAGGCTTGAATGCCTTCCGAGGTCGGAACAATCTCAGCTTCATCTACTTATTCCCTTCCATTGAAAGAGATTGAGAATATACGTGGGACAGTACTTGCTTGAAATGGGTTTCAGAAGAATTCGATTTTCCAACGAAAAACCACAAATTACTCTTAGAGTTCGATAACCCACGAATTTAATATTCATTATTTTCTCTGTCAATTTTTTGTTCAGCTAAATTTCCCCCGATGATAACAATAATTACTGTAATTATCATTCTAGAGAGGGATGAATAATGAAGTATCAAAGAAAACTCCGCAATTTTAGGGAAATTATGAATAAATTCTTCAAACACTCATTGCAGCGCATGATTGACCCATTTAATTATCCTCAAAGTATTCACCATTGCATTAATTGAAGGAGAAAATGCTGAGGATCTGAAAGTATCCATAAGTGGATAAGCAACAGGATATTATTCAAACAATTAGAACTATTTATTACAAATAGTGAATAATATTTTAACGAGTAAAGATAGCAGGGTAAACGAGTGATTACAACGGAAGGTGTGAAAATTTGAGTGAAGAAGGTCACCAGGAGGTGAAAATGGAATGATCTCGGTGCTAGTGGTGGTGATAGGGGATCCAATTTGTGCAGATTCAGTCTAAAAGTTGAGTGTTCCATTAGAATAATGGGATGGGAGAACTACGAGGTGGTACAAGTATACACATACGATTATCGTATTTACTGAGTGTCAAGAAATTTAATCAAGAACTTGAGCCGAGAGATCATATGTAATTTGTGAAACAGAGAAATTGCTGATTCAATTACCGATTTTTTCACAGGGTGATTCGAACGGGCTATCGGCACGTGCGATAAATCGTAATGAGAGCGACGCAGTCATGAATGTGTCGAGAATGATAACGGAGTTAGTCCTCACATCCGATATAGAACAGTTTAATGACAATCATGCTGGCAGACCGACAACCAATCAATGAACGTACCACATCATTCAGGATAGCGCTTCTAACTCGGATAATGTACATCGAGATAAACAGGGCATTTCATCGGGTAACAATCATCATCAGTTATCTCGATTGATCATCATTTGGAGGTGAAGAACGTTTTCTAGGTCAAATTTTTCAACGAAAAGCTCATGTTCCGATCAAAATTAATTATTACAGGAATATTATCCCTAAACATGAAAATTTGCGCGACATTTCAGAACATTTCAGAGCATTCAAGTATTTATTACTGCTTGAAAGGACATATGGCAGACTAATGAATATTGTTTTTACTTCAGTGTCAAAATTATTGGGCTCTGCGCGAAGTTTTAGAGAATGTATTGGCGAAAATTTGACGGTGGACTGAAGAATGAAAGTCGTAATTACGGGAGGGACGCACGTAAAAATTTATTGCACATAACTCGGGTAATTTATTCTTCTTCGCGTACATTTTCTGAGAATACTCATAAATATCAGCCATTTTCTTCAAACTGTGTTCTAATTCAATAAATTTTCTCTAATTAAAGGGGAGTGCTTGTATTTTGCCTCGCGGTTTCTTCTGGATTTCTATAAAACTTCCGGAAATAAGTATCCGCCTCAGAATAATGGGAGTTATTACGATAATTTTCCGCAACATTGTGAAATTGGAAGTAGCGAAAAAAAAATATGAAGGCTCTCATGATTGTTTACAAATAGAGAAAAATAATTTCAGTAAAAGATCATTTACTGGGAGGTCTTTATAGTATCTTGACGGAGAAATAATACCAATTAGATGAATTAATTTTGTCAAACTGTCGAGTGAAGTACAGAATTTCCTGAATATCTCTTTTATTTCATTATCAAGCGAATTCAGTCTCTCCATTTTGCAACACCACCACTGAATTGTTTCAAGAATTATCTCCGCAGTTCACCCAATGCCATAAGGCAGGTCAATGGGCTACTTAATTTTTATGGAATAACCAGGAGCTTTACTGCACTCCATCAGTAGAACTGGCGATATTTTTCCACTCAGAAAGCCTGATTCAAGGTGCAGATACTCGTCGTCAATTTGCCAGTGGATTTGCACCAGAATTTTTATCACTTGAATTGGTAATGCCCCGAAGCCTGATTGCACCGTTGAATGATAAAAGAGGCGAGATGTCGAGTGAGAATACGAAAAAAAATGTCAGAGACTTGCCGCAAGCGTTCGGAGTCAGAGCTGGGTTTGAGCAACACTTAGGTCATGCTGGGTGTGTCCTCAGGGATATTTGCCAAGGCATTTGAACAACTGAGCCTGGACCAATCCATGTGGCTTTTTCCTCTGTCTGTCGACACACAGAGGGACAGCATCTCTGATTGTCCACGGACACAACTCGAGAGGGAAATTCATTCGTCCAAATAACGAGAGCATTTGGAGATGGAACTCTTGGTAATTCAAGAGCTTCAACGAGTGGAATGGAACACAACAATGAGGGTTTCCAATGAGCGAGTGCTAGGGATGTCTGCATGAATTGATTCCTGGTGCACAATGCTGGGGTATTCCCTGGAAGATCTGGTGCTTTGTCGTGACGATGCGAATAAAGTATGGGAAAGACGACCAGGGATACACAACTTCAAACCTCTGAGGTACGAATGCAATTATACTTCTCAACAATTCCAGACACTTTGGGGTTGATTGATCAGGGGGTGTTGGGGGCTGTATGGGGGTGCTATCTATCTAGTGTTTTGCAAGGGCTTAATCATAAATATCTGACCTGCTTCCTCCTGGTCGGCGACTGCTGCTCTCGTCGTCCTCGTTGTCCTCGTCGTCGTGGGATGTTGCCAGTGAATGTGGTACTGAGGATGGTGCACTGCTGCCAGAGTCCAGCCCAGGACCCATCCTCGAACTTGACGCACCAGGGTGACTGGATTGCGCCAGACCTCCGCCCTGGGCTTCCTCGTTCTCCGCCCGATCCACCTGTTAAATATTTCATATCATTAAACAATTGAATAAAAAATTTAAACAAGTAGAGTTTCTCCATTATTAGTATTCACTGCGAATTTCAATGAACAGAATTCGTTGAATCTATTAAAAATTTTCCACACAATTATCAGACTGATAGTCCAACCCTCACGTACTCTGGTTTAGGTGGATTTTAATAATACGATCCTGGCTTAACAGAAGGCCAGAGTGGGTCGCCAAGGGATCAGCCCAGGGAGGTGGGGTTCAACCGACATGAAAAAGAGAAGGGAAAAGGGACGTTTTGTGATATCACGTGCAGGACATTTTCCAGCGGTACGGGACTGGAATATGCTCTTGCCATCCTTGCTTTTCTCTCCTTTATCTGTGAGACAATACAACGGCTCATGATCTGTAGGAAAACGAGAAATGCCTGGGATGAGGACACGAGGAAGTGGCACGAGTCAAGAGTCCTCTCCGTTATGTACGTAGGTGCTTATTGCGCACGTGTGTACATAAAATATCCGATTTACTGGTAGTCTGCCGTGGACCGTGGGTTGGATATATAAAGCGCCTCGGAAATTATGAGGAGAATAGGGTCCTCGGGGTTTATTGACCGCAAGTACCACGGCTTCTTCACCATTACCAGAGGTGAGGAATTTTTTACATTTGGCATTCATAAATTAATGACGACTCAATTAATTCTAATTCAACCGATTTTTTCTATCATTCGATTTTCTGTTACTTAATATGATATTTAAAAAATAAAGATAAATATCAGATTTATTTTTGTACGTTGAATACTCTGTGAATATTCTCCCAATTCTAAGGACAAATTTGTATTTAGAAAATTGTTATGAAAATTATTTTTCGAGAGAATATGAACTATAAAAAAGATAATTAAATAGTAGCGCGTGCTATTATCTTATTATTATTATATATATATTACTTAATATGATATTTAAAAAATAAAGATAAATATCAGATTGATTTTTTTACGTTGAATACTCTGTGAATATTCTCCCAATTCTAAGGACAAATTTGTATTTAGAAAATTGTTATGAAAATTATATTTCGGGAGAATATGAATTATAAAAAAGAGGATTAAATAGTAGTGCGTGCTATTATGATTTGCCAGACGTTATTTTATAGTAGAGTTTAATGCTGAAGAAGGCGAGTAAAGTGGCTCTGGTTATGAGAAGCCGATGGTATGTGGCTCATAGAGCGTATTATTTTTTTTATTCCCCTCTTTATATCTAAACGTTTTTTTCCTCCTGGGGGCACACCTCGTCGAACCTTTTAAATTATAGAGGAAGGAGAAATAAGAGGTAAAGGGAAAGGAATATATGAAGGCCAGTGGAGAATCGAAGCCACCCTTCCAGTCCGTCGGTTCTTCGAGCCTTGAGATTTCCCGGCCTTTATTTTTTTGCCGCCTTTACCCTCGTCTTGGGATTTTTACTCGATATGCCATAGCCCTAATCACGCTTCAACAATTTTTTCACTCGAGTATATACTCTCCACAACCTTTCTCTTCCCAATGCCTGCAGAATCAGTTCTAACCGTTATTTTTTTTCAATCGCCCCCATCATTTCATCATCACATCAGTCTGTGATATTATCGTCTCGTCAAGGCTAACTTTATTTATTATAACCAATATTTTTTATTGTTCAAGCTCAATTACGTTAAGAGTAGAACAAAAAATGTTTTATTATTGAATTCGAATGACTCGCTCTACGGAGAAGTTCATTATAATGTCATTATTCTGGGAATGAAGGAAAAATCTCCGGTTGTGGTGCAATTATCGATTAAATGCCACTGATTATAACATTTAACCAATTATTATTTCCGATTATTCGAGCACTATTGGATTCAAATCCAATGGAATGGAGGGGCTTCATACCGCCTATTTACCCTAGGTGTTTATTGATTTAATTCAACGATGCAAGTAATGTGGGAGTGAATCATTCCAGTTATTTTCACCACTCGCTCGTCTGGGAAGTCAATCATTTTTTTAGGACCCCAGAAAATCCATATTTCATCTTCACATCGCGATATCAATATGGGAATTATTATTATCATCTCCTTACACTCTCGATTCCGATGAATCTATTATTTCAAGTTATAGAAATAAAAGTAATCATCGCGAATGTCATGATGTTAATAAAAATCGTCCACCTCAGGATGGAGTTTAATGTTTCAAAAAATTTATGATTCAAACTTTTTTTCGCGTCGCGACAGTTGGTTCTTGGAGTAATATTGCATGAAGGAAAAAAGTTTCTTCGAAGGAGAGAGCGAATTATATGTCTGATCCAACCCTGTCCTTTTCCACTGGTTTGGCTGCCGCTTAATTTTTTTTTCCCCTTTTTCCATTCGACATTATTCAAGTCACCCCCTTGACTCACCCTCACGCCCCCTCTTCACTTTATTCGCCTCAATTCCCCTCTCGTACAGAAGTACGTGAAATTGGAGGAATAGAAGGGAAAAAGATACTTTGCATACACTCCCACTCCTTGGGTCCTTCTCAGTGATCCCTTTGTCATTTCGTATTGTGGTGAGATAAATCTACAGAGATGCCCCATCGTTGGAATACACACCAATTTTGAATACATCTCTTCAGCTTCTTAAGAATAGTCTCCTCGTTCTGCTGCTCAGAGGCAAAATTTTTTTACGACCAGAATATGGATCTTCACTCGAAAACAATGCGCTTCGCATTATATTTTCTCATTCTCCTTCTTTTACAGACTCTGATGGCTTTTTTTATTGTGTACGTGGGAAATTTAATGGTTAATGAAAAAATTGATTTTAGAAAAAAAGTCACTGCTCTCCCGAGAAAATCATAGATCAGCCCCTGGGGCTGGAGTGGAAAAAAAAATTTTATTTTCCTTCTTTTCATGGATTTAAAGGTTTTATTGTCGTCTAGGGATCGAATGTAGCTGACATCGATTATTGGTTGATGAAAAAATTTAGTTTAAAAAAATGTTATTTGCTGGAGTAAAAAATTTATCTGTTTTGTCTCTTATTGGTCTCTGCTACCACTTGACCCCTACATTTAATGACTCAATCGTTCGATTGCTTCCCGACTAATTGGAAACGAGGGATTGATCGCAATGGGAGTCCACGTGGCTCCTCGAGTAAAGAAATATCTGTTCAGAAAGTTTCCACTGTTTTGAGATGTGATAAAAACGAACAGAAATAGATGCAACCGAACGTGACTCTATTCTGTTGGAAAATCTGAATTGCAAACTGCAATGAATCACGTGGACCCTGACTATTTCCAATGAAACATTTCATGCAAATGAGGGCTGCAGTTAATTTACATATATCTTCGATATTTTCTTATCGTGGGGACTCTTCAGAGTCCAGAGCGAATCTACATCGTCCACGGGGACAGATAGTTCCGAGGGAAAACGAGAGTGTCAAAATATCAAGTGGTACTTTTTTTGGAACAGCTGCTCCTGCAAATTATTGGGAAAAATTTGCATTTAAGTGTGAAAATATTCAAGGCAGAATTCTCAAACTGAAGGACTTGGATAAATTCCGGGGAAATTGCTGATACTGATTTTTTTTGGGAGAACATTATGTCGACTTGAGACTTTATTCTACGGATAATGATAAATAATTAATTTTGGATATTGTTGATCCAATCAATTCTCATTTCTCCGAATTACAGGAGACACGCGATAATGACAAAAATGTCATTACGAAAAAGTCGTTAGGAATTTGCCCAATTTCCCCTGAGGCTCCAGAAAATTCTCGTATATCTGTATCAACGGATAACTGAAATCACGGACAAATAATTTCCGACGACAGGGGATTTATCTCACGCGATTCCAACCACAAGAATAATGTTTGCATCAAATAAAACAATAAAGGAAAAGAAACGAGGGGGATGTTCAGTGATTGCGTCCGGTGCGGTAATTTCCGTTTTCACGTTAACGTGATTCATAGACCTGGAGATGATGAGAGTAAAAAAATCTCGAGAAAGACGAAGTGGAAGTTTTCTCTTTTAATCTCTGAAATTATCACAACAGTCTGTCTCCATCGGGAGTAATTAATTAATAATCCTTCGGGAGAAAGGCGCACATAAAATTCGCTTTATCGTCTCGTGTCTTCCCCTTCAGCAATTTATATTGTTTTGCCATTAACTTAGATTAAAAACCCATAAAGTAATCTTCACGGGGTAAAATTGTAGGTTTATGTGTGGTAACTATCCTCTCGTTTAATTTATCCTAGTTTTGTTGGAATTGAGGGAGTGGAGTGCAATTGAGTCATAACGTGCAAGTAATAATATTTGAGTTTAGTGAGTTTTACTCGGTTGCCTTACCACCTAGATATTGGAAGTGCAATGTCAACGGATTATATGTAAAGTAAATATTGTTCTACTTCTGGTGGCAATAAGGACATTTACCTTCAAATTTTTATCACCCCGCACTTCCAAGAAACGAATTTCCCATTAATACACGTAATCTTTTCTCCTTTAACAATTCATTTTTAATTCAATCGATAATTACATCAATTTTGCCAACCAGGAGGAAAGATTGTTGTGGATTTTACTCTAATGGTTTGTAATCCTGTAGTATAATGGCTACAGTAAAAATTGCTGCAGTAAAAATTACCATTTTTAATGGAGTCGTCCTGTTTTTTACTGCATCATCAGAAATAATATACCAATTTAGGGTAAATTGCAGTATTAATTGGTCTTCGTGAAAAACGCAATTATTGTATTACGCTTAATATTTACGCCTCAATTTTCACGATCTCTGAAATTAATGAACAATTAATTTCAATTTTTACTGATATCTCATTTTTACGGGGAATTCAGACAGAAATTGGCGAACGCTGTGGAAAAATTTCGGGAGAAATTACAGTAAAATCCCATTATAGTCGCACTTTTCCTCAATTTCATTTTTCTCGCATGTTTCGGTTTTTCCATTCTACTACCTCCCGACTCCAGGACGTAAACAATCCATTGTTTCGTCCGGTGAGGAATTTAATTCCGGGGAAAATAAAGCCGAAGAATGAATTTCTCTCATATTCAAATGTTTTATGAAAAAATTCAGTTTTCGGTCGGAATTTTGAATTCGTTTTCCCTACAGTCCCATGCACGCTCCAACGGGAGACTACTGTATACGGGAAATAATTTTTATTAAATATTTCTCTGCATGAGAGACTGTTTGGTAATTAGTAACAATGCTCTTAATTGAAGGAATTTCGTTGAGTTGATCTCTGCTGTTGGTGCTTTACAGTTACATTAATCCAATTGTTGGGGATTTAGCACCAACCAGTGTGAATTTTGTACCAGAAGTTGCATTTATGTGGGATAACTTGCATAAAAATGACAAAGAAAGGCGAGAGGGTGCCAGACAGGATGAGAAAATGAAGATAAAGGGAGTTGGTGCACTTGGGAATAGCGGAAACTCCATGTTTACTGTTCTAGAGCTAGAGCCTGCGGCAATACCTCTTGCCAACACCCTCTTACAGTTGATGCCACAGCACTAGCTGACACCGGTGTCACTATTTTGTTCATTCTTGTCATTTCAGTTGCCTTCTGGTACCTTCCATTATTCTACACTCCTCCGAATAATTTTTTCCAGAGAGAGGAGTAATCCTTGACTTGAGAGGTCCTCTTTTAAATTTCATGAAGGCGCAAACTTTCATGGGCAAAACTTGCCTCGACTTTTTCTCCCAAGCTTTATAGAGACAAAGGGCGCAATTTTGTTTGCAATCATAATTAATGAGATGTTGCAAAATTAATGGCCGTGGTTTATCAAGTCAGGAGTTTCAAGAGTTTCTGCAGTTTCGAGGAAGAACATCTATTTTTTTTATTCAACTATGGAGATTATTATTTTTACATAATAATTCCTATTTGTTCTCAACTTTTTGGGATTTTGATTCATCGTTCGTTCATTGATTTTGTTGATTAACAGCACGATGCAGAATGAGAGAGAGATTATAGATAAAAGTGTCAGCTGGCTCAGAGGGATCATGATTTTTTTTTTTAATAAGGATTAAATTGTACGGTTTAAATTCACAAACAATGTTTCAGGCATTGCTGACGATTTTTTTTCTCATTCAGGGATTCGTAATGGTTTTCGATAAATGCCAGATATTTTTTCGTTCATCTGTCACATTCAGGAATTAAAGGAGAAATGACAGCTTGCGGGAATAACAGACTCGAGTGACAGCTAAAAAATGGGTTGTAATAATTATTTCCGGGTAATATCGGGGATTCCCGGGGGATAACACCAGAAAACTTGGGCTTTCCGTACAGAATCACGAGAAATCACTTCTCTGTCATGAATATTTATACAGTCAATTTCCCGCTCGGCCTTTATTGTCACCTCCAATTTCATTGGCAAACTCAATTTGTTTAGTCCATCACACAGTAATGAAATTGGAATTACGGGTGAAAGGCACCAATAGAAAATTTCATTGAGAAATTCCCGGACGAGCACCACAACTTCATTTAATGCCATCAGTTTGTGAAATTATGTGGAGTAAAGAATGGAAAAAAATGTCGCCTTCCGGTGAGAAATGTACAAATTTCATGTCTCCCGAGGTTTTTGGTGAAGTTTAAAAGATTTCTCGTGAAATTTCTGGGGATTTATGTGAAAATGTCATGTCAATATGAGGAAAAGTCGAGTGTTACCCAATAAAATTTCCGATACTGCAATGGAAGTATTGGTGGCACTTTGTCCCCCTTTTCCCACACTAGAATACTTCGAAACAATTTCCCTCCGGGTGTAGGTGAAATTTCTTCATGGAAACATTTTCTATCGAGTTAGCATATGACCTTTCCATTTTTCCAGTTTTTCTCCGGACGTAATATTCAGGAAACAACAACAATCAGATGAGCGTTTAGGAGCAGAAGTATTTTCTATATTTCTGTGAGAACTAATTTCACTGCAGAGACTTTCCAGTTGAGAATATTCGATATTCTCATAAATCATAGTACTTTTGATTGATTCCTCTGATTTATGATGCCTGTTTGTTGTTGGAGTGATGGAAATACATACGAGACGAATGGAAATTGAAGGGGTCGGCTCGAGACAAGCAGTAATAAGCCAATTTAACTCCATTACTCAATCTCTGTCCAGGTCTACATGCATTAATGTGCCCTTTCCTCTTGCCCCTGCTATTACATCTCACCAGGGTGTCATGATTGAGGATATGGAAGTGGGAGTGAGAGCACCTGATCCTCATGACACGAGCTGAGATGTGAAAATTCAATTATCCGTGTTAACCCTGTAATCCTGTGATATACCTTTCTACTATTTCTCGGTTCACTGTCATTTGGACACGAGTAAAATCACGATGAATAATCCCTAATGGGAACATCTAATGAAAAATATCCCCTCCAATTAAAAAAATGGCAATTTTTCGACTCATTCAATGGACTGGGGTTTTACAAATTCATCTGCTGAGTTCTCTCTAGGGTGTCGTAAAATAGTTTACGAGCAAGTGAATTTTCCTGTGCCAGATGGTGGGATTCACAGTGACAAGAAGATATCGACCACTCAGTAACAGTGAGTCGTAAGTCTTGACGAATTTTCCCTCAATTTTTGATGGGCAATTCAATAATTTCTATTTAATTAAAAAACTAATTATTCGGTCAATGTAATAGGCGGTGACTCAGTTCGGAGAATATTGTTCGATCCAGTAAATTTCATTGGAAAAGTTTTCCCCGTGGATAAGAGCATTGATATTAAAAAATTGATGAATTTCAGCATCACATTTTTCTTCGTCCATCAAATCCCCGGAGATTACTTCTGACCTATTCCTCCTTCTCTTCATCGTCAGAACCCATTGACCCAGTAGTCAAAGTCGGAAGAGGACATCATGAAGAATTTGCGGGAAAGAATGGAAATAGAGATATCAAGGTGTGAAGTGAATAAATTTTATCTCACCCGGTGTTATCGCGTTCAAATCCTTGGAAGAAAATTTGAAAATACATGTCACGCATTCGCTTGGGTAATAAAAATAGCTGAAAACATCAGCTACTATTCGTTATCCATTTCCGGTGGATCGTCTGTCAACGGAAGAGTGCAGGGTCTTGCTGAATCATCCTCAGGATATGTGCACGACATGTTATGAATTTCAGAGTGAGAGCTGATACAATATCTTCCGTCAGTTGTATTTTTCATGGAGTATCTTTTAAGGAAACTGCATGGAGCTGTCCCCAGCCCCCAATGAAAATTCTGAACCGATAAACGCAGAGATATCTATTATGTTTTGTCAAATATTGATTTGACTAAAAAATATTCCGATATCCACGGAAATTTTCATGGAATGTCATGTGCTCCATTGATTTCCGTTTTATCCATTCATATTAAATGTTTCCTCAGAAAATTTGTGTTCATTCTATGGATGCAATTGTCGCATTATTTTTGAAACAGTCAATATGACTATTAGTTATCAAAAATAAAAATAACAACAATAACAAAATAAATTAAAAAATATGTATATCCATACAAAACCCAAGGGGGCGTCCGAAAAATTAAAAAAACCTCGAATCACATGTCACACTCAAATGAAAAAAAAATTCTCATCCATTTCCCCGAAGTAATACGGACTGTGGGGCACCGCATTTTGTTACTAATTGCAATAAAAAATTAGCCAATGTAGAAAATGCATAATGCCCAGAACTACTCTGGACCCTGGATGTGGTTTTAGCATTGCGCATCGTTGGAGATCAGTTTTACCTAGTGGTCGTTGGATGGAAACACGAGAGGGACAAGCTTCAACTAGGAAAAGAGGATAGTGTCCGAGGGTCAGAGGGAATGGGGTGTAGGCAATGTACAATGGCAAAAGGATACAGAGGGAATGAGAGGAAAACCTGGAGGGAGGGAAGTAGAGAGAGTTGTCCGGGGATTTTGGAACCATTCCAGGCAACAAGGGGTTTTCCTCGCGTGGTTGCACTCAAGTATTTTACGACATGGCAGGTGAATCTGAGCTCCAAGATGAGGGTCATCTCAATGTCGTCCTATATAACCACTACTTTTTACCTTCCTTCATGTTATCCACCTTTTTTCCAAGCTTTCTACGGCTTGGAAACTTTATTGAGTCACCGGACGCGGAAAAAACTTTGGAAAATTCACCGACAACTTAATCGCCCGGCGATTATAAAGTTTTTACGATTATTTTTCACCCTCGGGAATCGGTCAATCGTGCGGGACTTGAGACTGGGGCTCACTATTTTCATCTTCGACATTCTATAATTTTCTGTTAATTTTTACAGACTCGTGGTAATGAAAAAAAATCACAAAAAACGGCAATTCTCAGTGCACCTCTCGTTTCACATTATCTCCTGGTCGGTATCTGATTTCGTTTTCCTGGTGGGCAGCTCCAGCAATCGATACATCAATCCTCTCGGTAGACAAGAGCAGACGAGAGGAAAGACGATAGCTGGATGGTCCAAACAAAAAAACAGAGAAGAGCAAGAGAAGTGAGAGAAAAGTGAGGGTTTACTGTACCTAGATATGTACCAGAGTACTTGGATCCTACGAGTACAAGGCAATCTCAGAGGTTGAGTATCGAATCTTTCCTTTCCCACTCGTTGGAGAAACAAAAAATAAAGAACCAGTGAGAAATTGACTGGAGAGTGGTATATGAGTATTTCACGTCATTTCCTTTTTGTTTTGAAATCCACTTGAAACGTATTTCATCCCCATTGATCACAGAACCCGAAAATCTGAGAGGAATAAATTTACGACGTGGCATGGATGATTGTGTTCTAGAATAAAATATTTCTCCTCTTATCTCGTGAAACTTTCGATTCTCAAATAGGAAAATGTCCCCAATGCCACCGAAAATCCAGAGTCCCTGGGGGATCAAGAATTTCTCGAGCAAACGCCTGACATTTTTCTAGTGCTCGGATAATACGATTTGCTGATGGAACTACTCCAAATGTCAAAAATTCTGGATATCTCGTGGTGGGTATGCAATTGTATGAAAAATAAAAGTTACAATACAGAACTGGTGGTTTGACTTTTGAGGAAATTAGAGGGAATTGTTATCGTATCGGGTCAATCTCTTGGCCATGGAGGAGGCAAGATACATTTCGAGGAGTTTCTGGTGCTTCAACTGGCAGAAATAGACCTAGAGATATCGAAATCGACATCTACCACTGAGTTTCCGTTCCATCTCACTTCAAATGTCTCCATCTTGCCAACTACACCTGCAGTAGATGTCTCTTGTATCCAGTGTAAATATATACACTGCTTCGTGAACTCTCGCGATTCCATTTAGAGCTACATTTGGAATCTAAATTTCAGAATGTGAAACGAAATAACGACGGATCTTTGCCCGAATAATTTGGGATTTAACGTGTTATACTCGAGGCTCGAACAAGCAAAATTGGGGAATTTGAAAGACAAATGTAACCAAATGTAATTACGAGTGAATGCGACTGAGAAAATTAATTCGACAATTGAGGAATTTCGCTTGGATTAAAAATGAAGTATTCTGAATACGATCCTGAATATTAAATATTCAATTATTGTAGGACAAGTAATCACAGATATAAGAAATTCATACGTGATAAAATTTCACCCCGAACTCCGCGTAACAGATAATTTCTGTTGATGGAGAAAGGTTGAGCGAAGCTGTAAGAAAAATTCCCTCGAGTTTTAATTTATTTAGCTTCAGCTGCTGTAGGACGAGCTTAAAGTCTCCATCATTCAGAAGCCTCTCAACAAAAATCCCTCTCCGTCTGATGTGCGTGCCAACTGTCGTAATTTTACCTCGAAAGAAGTCGAGTAAAAGCATGACTACATCGAATTACAAGTGCCACGTTACCACTTTTAAACTTGGCTTTTCGTTGGGGTTTACGATTAAAATTCTCAAAGTGCATCATCCATTCTTTGTCCTAGCATTCTGCTGGTAACAATTTGCATGAAAAAGACGAGGAGTAGAAATAAATAAAGAGCATAGCGAGACACAATCAGACAAAGACAACCCAGCATTGTGATACCCATTGTTAATTCTGAGTTAAATTCACCAACTGCTGGTAGATATCTTTGAAAATCGTTGGAGTTGCTGAAGAGATGCAGTGAGAAATATCGTGAAGAAAATTCCAACGGATGCGGGAAGTATTTAGGGGAAGACCTAGATATCCTCTCTTTATGAGTTTTGGTAAATGGAGTAGTGGAGGGTTGATCTTCACCCTTATCGCTGTTCCGCGATTGGATCCTCTGACCTACATAACGGGGAATAAGTTTTCCCTTGGTCGATTAATTTTATTGAGATCCCAGAGGCCTTTTGTGTCCCAAAATCATTTTCTTATCTCGTGATTCTCTATTTTTATAGCTGTTGGTGACAATAACGCACGAATCCAATCATTCTCAATTCATCAGTTTATAAGTCAGTGGCTGAATAATTCGATGGCCGTTGAAAAGAAATATGATTTAAAATTTAAAGTGAAGAATTTCATCAGTGTCCAAGTTACCAAACAACTTTATTCCCACATAATCTCATCCTTCATCCCCCAAGTGGCAGTAGCCCCCCTGTTTCACATTTCCTTGATTAATGAATCGTTTAAAAAATGAGAGACAGGGATGATGTGGAATGAATGAAGCAATGACGTCAAGAGACCGATAAACTGAACGTGAATGACTGAGGAATATTTTTTTTCCACTATCAACGCAAGCTGGTGGAAAACATGGTGATGGTTAGAAGGTGTATCAAAGGATAAAAGAGGAAATGTATCTTCCAATGGTCCACGCCCTTCGACCCTTGTATTCACCTCTACAGCCCTTTTTGCTTACGGCGGTCCGCCTCGTAATGAGATAGAAACCACTTAACCCCGTGCACGCGTGCCTAAGGGTCGCCACCCCCTGCCCTCTTCAACCCCCTGACATTTGTTGTATACCAACAGCAAGGGGTTAACTGGAGTTCCTAAACTCTCAACTCTATTCTATCTTCGTAGACAACGGCGATTCCCTTCACATCCAGGAGTTCACCCCATTGGATCAAGATCATCCCCAAGATTAATTTCTCGTATCAAATCCAGTTTTTTCAACAAAAATTCCGAAATCCGAGAGAAATGGAAAAATTTAATTAGACACTAGATTGATGAGTCCCTGGAATAAGTGGTGGAGTAAAAACCCAACGACTTCACCTCGACGATAAGAAATATCAAGGGAACTATCTTTTGCGGATCAACTCTCTGGTCTCAGTCCAAGACTTCTCACGCAAAAAATGCACAATTTTTTCACCATCCAGGGATGAGTTGACAATTGAGGATCATTTTTCACGATGAAGTAGCGCCATGTTGTGAACTCATTGCACCGTAAAAATAAGTGGAGGAATGAGAGTTAATGGAGTTCTTGCTGGAATTATTTGAATGATTGAATTTGGCGATGTGAAAGTTTGGTATTCTCCGGCTGCTTATTACTTTCGTATGACCAAGAGGCACTCGAAGTTGTGGGACCGTTGGAGTTATCAGGAATAAGAGGATGCCTGGATTTTTGAAGAGATGGGGACTTAGGAGGCAGAATTAAATTCTCCGTTACCAGCACAAGTCGGACAGTCAGCTGGTGTAATTAAAACGTCAGGGGTGATTAATGAGACAGCCGACTGAGCAATCGACTATGTAGGCCTTCCCCTGGATGAGGTTTGCGGTGAATATGAAGAGGGAGGAAAACACTCATTATGGCACTCATGCCATTGTTCCTCTCGAATAGATATTTCTTGCTACTACCCTATATACGTTGAATTTTTCACCGCTAGCAAAGTGCACAATTCTTTTCCAACGGATCGAGCAATTTTACGAGCCTCAGAGCTGTAAAAAGTACACGGGAAAATGCTCTCTCCAGAGGTCAAAGTGGAAGCATTCGGACAGATCGATTGTGTTCATACATTTCACCCGTGTATGTCATCTTCCCGATCATAATAGGCAAACTAATTAAGGGATATTGCAGATGGGAAACTTTTACGATGAAGACAACGGATATGGAAACTTTTTAACGCTCGCGGAATAGTTTCAGAAGGTCGGAGGAGCTCAATAATTTAATTATAACTCCTACAACTTGCCAATGCTTCAATGAGTCGAGATACTCCTCATGGGGATTATCATGGAAGAATGATATTGCTGGGTTTATTGATCTTTTTTTGGTCTTCATTGGAGGAAAATTCAACTGTTGTATTGACGGGTTTAATCTATTGAATTTGAGATAAATTATGGAAGTCATAAAAAATCAGTAATCTCCGAGTACAAGGTAGAAGCTTCTTATGGGCATAACTCTCAGACGGTTGAATGCATTCAGAATAAAAAACCCGGGAATCATCTGCTCCCAGGTACTAATCCCACGAACCTTCCCAGAAAGTGGAGAAATTACTCGGAGTGTCTCGAGTTGGTAGACTTCATTCTGTACCACTGTTCATGTGTTTCTTGTCGTCCGTACAGTATCTCATTCACAACGAGGATTACACCATAGCTGGACCCCGAGGAATAGGAGAAGCTGTACAGCAGGGATTACGACACATCAACAATTTAAAAAATACGTTTGAGGTGGAAGATAAGTCGGAGGCATCCATTGTGTCGCCAATTATAGTTTCGTTGAAGTCTCTTGCATATCTTTTTTTTTGAATTTTCTATTCCTCTCGTCCCTCAATTTTTTATTTTTCATTGATTTTTATTTTAAAAAATCGTGCAGATATTTCGGCTCTGACACCTGTGCTGATGTTTTATGTTCCTTCGGCAATTTATTCCTCTTTGATGCCTGGCAATAAAATATTCGAAAACTAGCGGAAACGACCAGTCGTAAAAACACCCTTGGGGCAAAATGTTGGAGATGGACAGAACTCGTGATGTTACAAATAACTGATGGTCCATCCAACTTTCAGAAACTGGTTCATCCCTCCATATCGTCCGATTCTTGTATCTTTATTCTCTGTAGGGTTTACGATTCTGAAAATCCTTCCAAACTGTCTTAGCCGAGGGCTCAGATGGCTAAAATATTCATCATCTCGCCAGATCGCACTGAAAGGCGATATTCTTTATCGGTGAGCTTGATTTGACATGATCGTTCCTGCACAGCCGTAAGCTGGTGAGTTCCTCCAACATTATCAGCATTTTTCCCATTTCCAATTCGCAAAAATAAAACTCTCCGTGAATGAAGAGAGATCGGTCAACGCGTCTAATAAGTGAAAATTTTATTCATTAAGAAGTAGAAGATATAATCCAACGAAAATAATTATTGTTAAAATAAATAGCGCCAGGGAAGATTTTCCATTTTGAGAATTCATCTTCCGAAAACCGATTGTTATAAGAAAAATTACTGTTCAGATAATGATAATTTATCCTCTCGGTTTTAGGGATGAATCAGCTTTACGTTTTTTCTGTGCCGATACCCTGCGTTCTCTATTCATCTCTCAGAAGGAATTCCAATCGGAATTTCATCTGCCACCGCCAGATGAATATAATCCGTGTTCCATGAATCATTGATAAATCGCGTGGAAAATTTCACTGGACCCAGTTATCAATCGCCTCAAAAAATATATGAATGATTGATTACGAAAACCGGCGGCAATGATCCATCCATACAGGCGGGGGTGGGGCCAGGGCGAAATTTTCCCTCCGATTGACCCCGAAAAATGTAAAACTCGTGGCAAAAACTTTCCATAATCTGCAATTTCAAGTTTGCCAAGAGATTCCCGGTGAGTTAAGGAAGTAATTTACGTCGGGCTAAAATTTTGGCTTCTTCAGAGTTATCAAAGCATCCCACACAATGAAACTTGTCGTAACTAAGTAACTGGATATCCTAAATTATTCCAAAATACTTGGGATAGAGTGTGTATGCATTGGCTTTCCCACTTGTTCCCAGAAAAAAAAGGAAGATGAAGACCACAGGTACATCCAGGTCAAAAGTTCTTCCCTCTTTTCATTCTTCTTCCTCCCGATGACACATCTGATCTTGAAACTTGAGCGCTTTCCATCCAGACCCACTAAGGGCTCATCCATTATGGATAATGGTCGGAATTGCATCCAACAAGTGAAAAAAAAAACATCGCCAATGAAAGCTGAGGCGTGGGGAAATAGTGAGGCCGATACTGGCTCCTGTTTTCAAAGAAGAGTTCCCAGTGAGAACCAGAAGAATGGAGTAAAAATAGAAAAGTGAGAGAAACGGAGTTGTGAAAATGGAGAAAGTGGGGGGTTACAAAAGACAAGGAGAAATGAGATAGAAATGGAAAGACTAGGTCTCCCTGAACCTGCCTCACAGCCATGAGAAACCATTGGCGAGAGATATTGATCCTCCATCTGAGGACTCAGACAACCGAAAGATGAAAGAAAATATAAGAGAACCAACAGAAAATTCTGGACCACAGGATGTCTCCTTTTCTGAACTTAATTACTTCGCAATTACACTCGAGAAAATTAAAATTTACCATCATGAATAACTGAACTGATAAATATGAATATGAACTGAATATAAAAATATGGAAATATTTTCGTATGTGAAATCAAATAAAATAAACAGAGCATGTGTTCTTTTGAATTAGACCCAAACGATTTAATTTAAATTGCACTCGACAGGAGGTATTCAGTAAGATGTCTTAATCTTGCATGGCTGAGGGAGAAGAATCACGTTGAAAGATTGTTCAATCAATTTGCATGAACATTTTGCTTAGGTGCTGAAAACTCAACCACGGCGGATGAATAATTGCGAGATGGCGATGGTATATGGATGTGGAAGGCACGACGTGCTCGAGTACGCGAATGGGATCGTTCGAGTTGGCTTACAAATTACCTTATTACCCGCCCAATGCAACGTCTACAAGTCTCTCGGAGTTCGCCTCTGAGACATCATATTTGTCTCGTGTGACTCTGCCAAGTTATAACATTACTCCTCCATCAAAATCATCATATACCCCGAGGATTGGTTCAATTTTTCACCAGGATGGTGATCCAATCCTCGCCAATCCCCTTCCTAAAATTGCCCAATGCTATTTCAATGAATCCACATTCTCCCTTAAGCCACATAAACCTAAAAAATGCATCTTTAAATACTCATTATTATCGGAACAGTCCAAGTGACACAGTCTGAATCAGGACTTTTCTCCGTGCAGGTGAACAGATCTGAAAGACGTCAATGAATTTTCTATTTGATGAAATGAAAATAGGAATCCTCCAGAAGCTTGATAAAAGAGCAAGCGAAGATGAGTCCTGTGATCTCATTTCCCCAAGAGTCTTGTCCATCAAAGAAGCCCTGCAGACCTACCAAGACGCCCTCCTCATTGGATCCAACCCTCAACGATCCCCAGAGAATGAACCTCCAGGCCAACGCACTCACCTCATCTAATAACACGCTACATCACAAATTCCATACCCCCCCAAAAAAACCCCAGCCTCTTCAATATCTCTTTCATCCCTGAATTTCGTGATTGCACGCTAAGTGGATGTCGAGATTTCTGATGGCAATGTAATTTCGCCAGAAGTAACCGAAGTAGAGAAGAGGTATATCTCGAGATTCGATTGACAGTTGGGAAGTAAAAAAGAAAGCTTTCAAATGAAATTACCAGAAAGAAGAGAAGAAACGAGGTGGATAGAGCATTGGACATAATTGGAATCGATTTGATTCGAATCCCCAGTGGATGGCCTTCCGAGTGAGCTGAATTCAAATCCGAGAGCAAGATGAAAAAAAAAGGTGATACGATGGGAATTTAATCGGGACTGAGATAAACGCCCTTTGAAGCAATGAATTACAACAATCAGAAGTACTTTTTTCACCGGCCAACCGTAAGCAAATACCCTCAACAGGGTGTTCTCATTGGCAAAGTTGATTTTCATCGGGCGTTAATGAAGTAGACCATTAGCTGACTTACCACCCACTGATTCAATCTATCCCCCTAAACTATATAAGACACTTTTAAATTTTCCTCGGTACGATAAATGGTGATGGAGGGATGGAAAGTGTATCGGTACGTAAGCCAACGGGATCGGTATCAACCCTCTGCTCTATTTGCCAGGAGACAGGTATATAGAACTCAATTACCGCAGAGTGGCTGGCCTCAGAAGAGGGTCTACATCATCGCCACGAAGGGAGTACTCGTCAATGTTGCTTTGTCGTTAACTCCATGTACATGCTCGATTCCCCACCGGCATTTGTAAGAGCCCCACCGAATACGAAACTACCGCTAGTTGGTACTTGCATAACCACAATGCATCCGCCTATTCCATCCCCAGATATCCAAAACCCTTACCACCATCGGATTTAAACCTTCAGCATAATCACATATTCTCCCATTTGAATGAATATTCCTGTCGAGTTCCCTGGGACAAATGCAGAATTATCCAGCATCCTGGAATATGCACTCGTATAAAAACACACCCTCTCAGGCAACGAGACTCTCGTCGAGCTTATTAAAATTCTCAACGCACTCCAACAACTCCGACGATCATCACTCCCGTTTAACCCGGTGCTTGGCAACTATTACCCAGTTAAAACATGACTTTCTGTATCGTGCTAATTCTTCAGCTATATACCCTGGCAGCGTGGAAGCCTCATAAGCCAGACCTCACTTCTCTCTGTTGGGGAGCATCCCATTAATGGGATCAGTCCAGGCGATTTTAAACTTTGACGGAGCTCATACTCCGATGAATCTGGGTGTAAAACCTGTCGGGCTTGTAGAGGATCATGAGCACATGATAGTTATATCAAGCCATGAGTCAGTTGAACAAGTGAATTGAATATCAAACATTTCATCTGGCAGCAATTAATTCATTGCATATAAAGATGTGGAGAAGAGTCTTTCAGTTTATTCTAGTCTATTCCAGTCTGTAAATTCAAGATGACCGTTAACTGTCAGGACATTTGACATGTGACAGCTGAAGTGGGTGAGATTCGATAGGGGAAATTCGAATGGTGGATGTCCATTCGTAATTAGTTTGGCAACGGAGTCGGACCCATGCAACCGTGTATTAAAGCCGATAGTGCATTCTATACATTTGACCATTTGATAGGGCATCCTGGAGACTGTCTGATAGTGCTGGCTATCAATGTTGCCATTGGGTTTGTGTTGCTGGTGTTATGGATGTACTTGGCTCAGATGATCAGTGTACAGGGACAAAGTTGGAGTGAGTCATGCAATAGCCGTCATGCCATCCTTCTCTCACCATTATCCACAATACTTGATGTGTACCGAACATTCACCGAGTGGCTAGCCGGCACAATGGAGCCACGATTATTAAACCTTGACGCGTGTGCACCAACCTACGATACAACCGCTGGATGTATTTTGGCATGCCCACTAGGTACCATGTCCAGCCGAACGTGTCATGTATTTTCCACTTGTCCGAGTGACGAATTTTCAGAATGAATCTCTGGAATTTTTTTTTTTGGGGGGGGTTTAGTGTGGAGCTCGGTCTGAGGTGTCTAATGGAATGTAATGGATTTTCAGGGGTTGGCTTTGGCACTGGGAGCTTGTGAAGAAATCTGTGGTTATCGACTCCGGGTCTTTTTCACTGGGAAATAGATGGGATTAGCCAACGATTTGCAGCTGTGATACAACGGGATAGATATTCAATTATCCTAGTTACAAGGTTGAGGTATTGAACCTTTTTACGCTTGAGGTCGGGGCTGATGTGTTTTTTTGAGGGTGTCCCGCGGTTTTTCAGATTCAGAGGATTTCCACTGGTACTGGGGCTCGAATTAAAAATGCAAAGAGAATTTGAACGATAAAAAAGGCAAGAAGAGTGAGCGAATATTCTTGATAGCATGTGGTACGAATTGTTTGTCTTTCAGTTAATTGGATTTTCTGCCATTTTCATTTCGCTTAGTTGTGGTTCAATTAAACGTAAATAATTAAATAATTGATAATAGTATGAACAGCAATATTATTAATAATTAATCATTTTATGTTAAATAGTTAACGTGAAATGTAAATTTGAGAATAATTCAAGTGGCTATCGATTCAGTGACCCATGATAAGCAATATGGCTTTGTGAAATAATTAATTTGCAACTAGAATACAGCATGCGGGCAGAATTTATTCGGCTGTCTATTTTCATCGGCTGAGAGTATGATAATTAGTATATTATGCAACACGTGCGTAATATATTTTTTTACTCGTGGGAGGTTTGTAACACGAGCCGCAGGCGAGTTTTACAATCCCACGAGTCGAAAAATATATTACGCACGCGTTTCATACAAAATTTTATGTCATTGCGCCCGGAATCCGCGATTTAACCGAGCGAAGCGAGGTTAGAATCGCGTGATTACGGGCACCGATGGCATAAACATAATTTATGACACACGTGTCGATTTTTGACTCGAAACCACAATGCAAGAGAAATTTCCATGTCACCAGAAACAACATCCACGCGCACTTAACCCACTTTTTTTTAAATATAAAATGTTTATTTTAAATTGAGCTCTGGCATTCAGATCGAGATGCAGAGCGGAGAAATTGATGCAAGAGGAACTGTCGACATCAGGAATTAATTCAATTGGGAAATTGAATTAATGGAGGAGACGGAGTTGCAAATGACGATCAATTGTAATTGTTCGGGTCATACGACCATGCCTAACGTGGTAATAATGTCGTCTTGTCATTCATTTGAATGAATGTGTAACGAGCCCTTGAAGTTCCTACTGTAGCTCAGATCGTTCTTCTAGGGTAGTCCTAATTTATTGAATTTAAAGCCACCGTTGAACCTCAAGGGTCTCCTCCAATCTGCCGAGAGGCATTTGAAAAAGGATGCGAATGTAGGTTAAATATCACCAAATGGCTCGGTGGTGGAAGCTTACGTGAACTGAGCAGAAATTATTTTTACCGAGGATCCATTTACTTTCAGGGAAAACCACGCTCTTTTTTCATTTATTTTTCATCTATTTTTCATCTATTTTTCATCGTATTTCACAGAGAGAAAAATTTTATCGGTGTTGGACAAGATTATTCCGAGGAGACATTTCTAGATTTAAAAAACCTGTCTTTTTTGTTGAAATGGTTTTTTCTGGGTCACAAACAACAAATTTACAGCAACAAAAAAAGGCACTTGAGTATTCAAAAATTCCAGCGATTGTTATTCACAAATGGAGAAACTCCTCAGTTGAAAATTTACTACCATATTTGCCAAAATTTCCGGTCGGACCATAACAATAAATTCCCCTGGAAAGTTTAGCCGTTTCTCACAGTGAGACGAATTCCAGTCAATACCCTGACATCCCCAGAATAGAGGGAGAGAACTCTGAATTTAATTTGACGACCGGTGTAAAAGTTTGGGAATCACTTCCGAAGAATCTAGGAAATAGTCGACAATGTTGCAGTTATGCGAACAATGTTAGTGTATTACTGGGATCGACCACAATAGTATAGTTTTATTGTTTAGAACAACTAGTGCCAGTTGGTTCCCCGTGGGCTTTCAGCATTCAATTAATCACTTTAGTCTCAACAGGAAAATAGCCGATAACCATGAATAAATAAATACCCCACAATATTTCTGTTTTCATGAATAACCATCGTTATCACTGAGGACCCTATTTCAGGGAATTAATGCCTCAGCTTGTATCAATTGGATTAAACGCTACATTGATAAACACAAATGGAAATAGGCATTGGACCAGATGCACAGATTTTAATCCATTCAAATTGATAAATTAATTGGACCGAGTCACGTAACACGAGGAGTCTCTTGGTCTTGTACAGAAGTTTAATCGAAAATTATTATTCCCAAGATTTTGCGGGGCAAGTTGGATCATTAGGTACATCTGGACCCCACGGGGGTTGACATATAATTGTTATTAAAGGAGTGAGTGACGTTTCAGAGTTCATCTGCCCTCAGTTCTTGGTACATCTCGAGGATAATTAAGATAGTATTGGGTCACGCTAGGTAACTTTCACAGTGATGTCTCCCCCTGGAGTGTTCAAAAGGTCCCCCAGGTGATGAAAATGTTTCTGGGTTTCGTGTCAGAGGGGCTTCACCTTCTTTATTATTTAGACGACCACTTTATCGGTAATGGAGAATTAAACGAGACTATTACGTTCCCCTATTTTGGCACAATCCAACACCACATTATTTTTATTCTACACCTATTTCCAACGAATTAATCATTGTAATGAATAAATAAATAAAGGAATTACGGTAGTTCATCTTACAATTCGGGAGAATCAGATGAACAAATATGTGTATTGCCGTTTTCTCATTTGCCCTGGTATTCCCCGGGCAAAATGATTTCACAGCGCGACATTCATTTTGTCTGATGTAATCCCTGAACCGAGAGATAGATTCTCCGTTTTCTCATCCACCATAACCCGAGTATTGAAAGGATAGTCCTGAAGGCCACATCTCTTTTTACACTAAAACGAGCAAATAGCCGAGGAAAAGAGGCGAATGGATAAAAGTTCCTAATTCAATATAGGATGAGCAAGTTTGATGAGTTAAAGGGCTAGCAATTTTTACTGTCATGTTTTCCGAGCGATAGATAGATGGATTCAACCGTCTAGAAAATAAAAAACCTCCAGTACTCAATAAATATTTTACGAGAGTAAATTCACTTCAATTATCGAATTTACCCCGAGCCATCTGTATCATTTACTCTGATCGTCTATCAAATGAGGACAATTCATGAACGAGTAGAGGACAAATATCAACCCTGAATATACAACAAGCCCTTGTAATAAATTTGATAAATTATCATTGATAAATCTTCTCATTGAATTTACATAAGTAGGTGGAAAACTAAAAAATATTTTCACCGTTTCCGGCGATTTTCAGCAGCTGACGATCACGGCTGATTGGATTCGGACAAAACGGTGGACATATACATTTTCACGTTTTCCCTTGTTTCACATCCACAATTCACCCTAAACAATGAATGTCCCAGTGACTTTTCGCGATAGAGTTGCACATATTCCCAAACGTTTAAAACTACAATACAAATAAATTCTGCGATTCCATCTCCACCCCTGCCATCAGTGGACAGTGAAAAAATATTTTTCCCAGATAAACTTGGTGTTTTTAAATGCCCTATTTGATAATGGAATATTTATACGCAGGCTAGTGCCTCTTTGATTTATTCACAGAGAGGTAATGCGATTATAATTCACTTGATTCAACATCTGGTGAATTGTAGTATTTTGCTTTTAAATACTGAATTCATCGGATAAATCGAAGGGTATTATGATAACCGGAAGGGATTTTGATGGATTTGTTGGGGGAATATTTGGCTGGCAGGAAAATGCCTGTTGATTTTCATTTCCAGTGCATACGCAATGATAAGATGAAGAAATTTTTTATGTATTCTTTTGCTCGGGGGTTGAATAAATACGTGAGGATGATTTACATGGAGGGGAATCGGTAGATTATCTGGAGAAGAGGTGAAATATGTTTTCAAAACGATTGACGGCGATAAATCGGGAGTAGAGTCGATTTTTCAACCCCCGGGAGAAGAGAAATATCTTTGAGAAAATGTGGCACACGGAGTGATTGATATCGAAGGTTTTCGCGAACCTTGAATTATTCATATTTTTTACCAAATAGCGCGATTCAAGCAGACGATTTAAATAAATAAGGATTTCAATTTTATTGTGCAATGAAAAAAATATCTGTTTGCGGTGGGTATTTTCCGATTCGTTCGGTTTCAAAAACACAGGTGTGCGAAAACATTTTTTTCCCATGCCTCCAGGAGATTTTTTTCTCACGCATTAAAATCTTTAAAGTCAGGAGTATGGTGGAGGTTCATAAAATATGGAAAATGAGGATGGAGGATGAATGAGGTGAGAGCTTATCTGAGGGTTCGATAAAGGAACATAAGGGATTGGCTGGCATTGGACCAATTAGCATTGAAATATTCCCGGCAAAAAGAGAATTATCTACCCCCAACGATTATTTCCTCTTTGTACTGTCTAATTTTCATTCACTCTAACGACTGCCATTTGCATTCGAATGCATCTTTTCAACCTCGTTCACAACGTACATTATAGCAGAATAATAAAGAGAATAACAGTAGCTAGGGAACAGCAGAATAAAGTAAATGGAGAGAAAAAACAGATGATATTATTTTTGATACGAACCACTGGCCGATTATTTTGCATTTTCTACGATTTCGTGCCCTCGGTGTGAGTTGGCTCATCCAGATTCGCAGCTGCGTCCAATGATGAGGAAAAGAAAATTTCAGAAAACTCTTCATGTATTTGATTATGCGGAAATTAAAATGATTTACACCAGAGAAACGTCGTCTATTTTACAATGAAACCTCCACGTACGATTTAAACAGAGAAAATGTGCAATCACATTATATTTGCAAAGAGATATTCGCACAGCATGAGAATATAAAGTGAAAAAGCCATAATTTCATGAATGAATTTGAATTTAGAAATATCGGGTTTTATTTACAGGATTTATTTCGATTCAGCGAAGAGGTGAAAGAGTTCTATACTTTGTGGATATAAATTCTTTATCAAAATTCTAATGTTTATCACCGAGAATTTATAGATGTTTCTGGGAAAATTTATATAAATTTATAGTCAAATTTGGAGAGATTTACGGGGAAGTGTTATATCAATGCCAGAACAACTTGGGTTTATCTACTAAAATTTTAGTACTAGCACTGGAATCTGTCTCTGGTTGATACTTTGGGGCCCTTGCTGATACTACAAATTTTCTGAAGAACATCCACGTATATTACCCTCACGTAAATATATATACACACACAGAGAAAAATTGGGCTATCAAAAAATCTTATTCGACACAGAGACAAATATATTCCAAAAATTACCCCAATAGATAGCAATCGCGTAATCCAACGACATTTTTACCTCTTCGCTTTGAAATTTACCCTGAATATTCAATAAAAGAGAAATATATCCAATGCAAGAAAAATAATTTCAGTGAATAGTATCTGGAAAACGATCATAACAATAGAGATTAAAATATGATGAAAAAAAAATACAAGTGAGTATCGAAATATTCCAACAGCAAAGACTAAGAATAAAACGACTGAGATATTACCCAGTAAAGGTCGAAAGTTGTTCTAGTAAGTGCTCTTAAATACTTTACGATTCAAAAAACAGGAGATAAAAGAAAATAGTTGGAAGCAAGAGAGTGGGAAGGAAAAGCATCAAAGGATCGCATGGTCGAAGCTGGATGGACTGCACAGCTGACCCAGTGAGGAAAGATGCCCCCAGGAAAAGGAGAACTTCTGCATTTCCTCAACTCCAAGTCTGATAGAATCCACCCCGAGGACAATCCTCAACTGACAAAGCTCATATTCCGATACCAACGTCCTTTGATTCCCGATAGCAGTGCACCTTGACTGGGCATTGGAATTTGGCTAAAAGTCATCCCCTGAATATACCCTCTCCTCCAAAGAATCAGTTTCAGAAGCCATACGTCTCCATTCCGAATCGATGCCATCATTGAAAGGGGTGAATTGTATATTTATCCGTGGCCCCAGTTTTGCCTGATAAAATTTTTCGTTCGATCAATACTGTCAAGCTGATTGAACTCCCATCAATGGTACATCGATGATTGACACGATTATGACCCAAGTCATCAATCAATTCCAACAAAGTGAGCAATCCTCCCTCCAATTTCCCAATAGACAAGCCCTTCACTTCCAAATACCAATAATACCATCAACAACAATCAAAAACAACATCCAACCTACCAGGTTCAAGCCGAGAGTAAACAATAAAACACAAACATAAAACAAACTGTCAGGGAGAAAATATTCATTCGAGAGAAGAAGAATAATGAAATCCCTGGAATCGTGTGGGTGGAATGAATTTTAACGAGGGCCGAGGGTTCTCCCCGGATATTTGATTGGCGATAAACTGAGATGAGGCTGAAACGAGGACTTCCGTCAGGTTCACCGGGTCCAACAAGAACACATGTACCGAGAGCTAGATGTATATTTACCCTATCCTACGGTTTTTTTTAGACAGTTGATAACCCAAGTCAAATGTCAATAGCAGATTTCTGGGTTACTGAGTTGTGTGAGTCAATACTCGGAGGTACATGCAGCCATGTATAGAATCAGGATTGATGTGATGGGCAAAATTAATTAAAATTTTTTAAGGGAAGACTAAATATGAGGATAAGCTGACAGATATAAACAAAAAAAATCAATAATAACGAATAGAATAACAGATTAACGAGTAGAATGTGAATAGATAGAGGGGAGAACTAAATAAAGAAAAATAAATTTATAATGAACTTTACCTTGAGGCCAGATAGGACGGCCGCGGGATCTGAGGTGGTTCGGGCTGTGGATGCCTGGGTGGTGGCACCGTAGCTCAGCTGATGCTGATAATTACAGAGGATCTTCTTGTGGGCACTGGCCTGGGCTCTATAAGCCGACACTGATAACTTCATTTCTCCCTTTTACGATCAAAGGGTCCTGACGCCCATTTCAACACACCAATCACCATCATCATCAACCCACACCCCTCTCTCACGAACTTTACCCCAAAAACTCGACGAATTTCGTCAATTTGTCACTGGTAATCCACTTATCGAAAGGCACTTCAACTTGTCCTCGCTAATGTACCGTAATTTACCATTCAAATATGATTCAAGGCCATGGATGGCACCCCGGCCAATACTTGCTCCCAGCTTCACCATCGATGACGCTGAATCATCATGGCACGAAGCAATCCTTCAACCATGTATTTCATTAAATCCACAGTATTTTATGAGGACACCTATCAGCTTGGGGAGAATTTGATGGATGATAGGGACACGGATGGTACGTGACGTGGAATAATACTTCTACAGCCACTCGGCCTACTATCCTCGCTTCTTCAACTTCTCCACCTGTCCTTCCATATGCTGGAGCATCGTGACACCACCCTGACACGACTAGGTGTCATGAAAACTAACTTTTGTCCACTCACTTATTATCATAATCCACTCCCTTGGCACACGATTTATTACATCACTTGCACTTGTCACTGCCACTTTTCATTAGTGCACATTTTCCCCATGGGAACCTTCAAAATAACCACATATTAATAGACTTGTATAAAAAATTAATACGACTGCTGCAATGGCGAATGATGGTAGTGATTGACTGGGAAATATAGACTGAGGATGGTGGTGATGGGGAAGCCGCGACCAGACACCTGTGTCTGAGTCTCAGCAGTTGACGTTTAACTGGATTAACTGACCACAGGCCAAGCTACATATTGAAACATCGATGCGTGCACTGAGGGCAACCTGAGCAATTTATGTGTCTGTATGTCACGGGGTCTAAGTGGATTAAATATTATCATAACTCGGTTAAGAATCATCACTGCCTCCCGGGAGAAGATTCTTCAGGTGAGCAGGGGAGAAAGAGGAGACCGGGGAATTTCCAGGAGAATAACTGTACGAATTATGATTGAACTGAGACTGTATGATGAATCGTGTGGCAACGTACAATTCATGTCTCGTAGGATGTTGGGCTGGTCCAGAGAATGGGGATTGGGACCCGGCTTGATTTGATACCCAGTTAGATTTATCGGGCGAAATTCGATGAGAGATTTACGGAAAGCTCTGGGGTGGAATCTCACTTTTCCGGTGGTTATTTCGGAGGGCTCCATCCACCCCAATGATATCTAGAGTTAAATTTTCGTTTCATATCCTATCTTGATAGGGTGGATCCTTTTGGAATTCGTTTTTGCTTGATTCGAATCAAAAATAAGGTGGTGAGGCACTTCGATGTGTTTGAGTTGGAGAATTATTTCAAAAGTAGATCGAAGGGAAGATTCTCTTGGGGAAGTAGTGATGATCAATTCGATTGGACTCCTGGGGGTCGCAAAATTCTCGGTCAGGGGGAGGGAGTGTTAAGGATGAGACTGGAGGGTTGGGTAAGCCCCAGGGTATGTCTCTGACAATGTCTCTTCGACAAAGTTTCTGTTCCTCAAGTCACGTTTGTGGTCAACAAGAATTTTCACCATTCCCCACTGTTGAGTAGCAAACTTTTAACTGTAGCCTGGGCATTCTGTACTCCATTATCATCAAAGACCTTTCACTCAATTTTATTCACTGGAATTTTGCAACTGTCGCGGGTGGTTACAGAAATTGCGTGGGAATACCTCTGCAGAGGGTTCACTGAATAAAATATGGGGAATTATGCGAAAAGCGCCCACTAGGTCGATATGGAGTAATAATAGTTATCAGATTCCACACAGTTTGCGCCAAAAATGACTTACGTAGTGTGAAAACGGTCACTAAACAGTACAAAGAAAAATCCTTCAACGAGTCATGTGAACCGCACAGACGAAAAAATAAATCTATTGAGTTCAAGAATCTAGAATCTAGTCGTGAAAATAAAATATGAAAAAAGCCGTTCGTTTCGACCGGATGTCAACAGATGATGTCACTAGTTTTTATTTTCGATCGGACTCCAATTTTCACGCGTCACTCAAGAACCAGTGGTACGCTAATGGAAGAACAATGGCAATTTCGATTGGTCTCGTGTGTTTTTATTGAAATTGGAATTTCTCGGTTATTCGGAGTTTCAGTGATGCGAGGATTGATGCATGGAAACATTTCTGGTATTGACAGATGGCTGAGCTTTTCAATTCATTTGACACTCGGAGGAGAGGAACACGAGGTGACGAGATTTAAATTATGATAATATTCCAGCAATAGAGAAATTATTTATTTATTTTTTGAGAGGCCAGATGATGATAGAGGGACACAGATTTGCTGGATGCAAATTCAGATGAATATTGGCAAATAGTTAAGTAATTTTGGTCGAAGGGAAAAATGGAGAAAAAGAGAAAAAAAAGGGGGAAAAAATGGAATGACAGTGAGAACGGTTAGGGGATGATAAAATACAATTGGCATGATACTAACTGTCGGAAGCACTTGATATTTCTTTAGAACAGATTCACACTTGACTGCCAGGTATGAATAGATATTTGAAAATTAAATTGTTGAGGACGCACGTGTCACGGAGCGAATCGAGTCACTAATAAACAATCAACCGGCACTCGCGTCGCGCTGGCGCTGGGGGTTGAAGATAGTTTTGCGCACAGCAGCCCTCGATAACGTTTCCCTTCACCCTCTGTCCACATGTCTCCCACCACACCCAAGGATTAGAAAACCCAAACGCTACGATCGCGTTTCCCCACCAACAAAGACTTGCGCAGACACAGCCCGATGGACCGCGAATGAAAAAATATATGTAAGAGGAGGACGTCATTGAGATATTCCTCAAACCTGACACCAGCGGGGGGTGGCAAAATTTCTCATTTTTTTACCCTTCAATTTTACCTGAGATCACCTGAAAATCGAAGGCTGCTCTATCCTCTCGGTAAAACAATAGAATATTGTTGTGTAAATATTGTTCCATCTTCAGGGGCGATTGTCTCTTGCTACGTCTCGTCGAGAATTTGACATTATTATTCTTTTGTGATGATAATGATGATTATTTAAAGATCCTGTCGAACGAATTTCATTTAACTATTTTAATTGATCTATTATGGAGTGTAAATAATTTGTAGTTGCGTAAAGAGTGTAGAGTAATCTCACAAAGGTGTTTCAGAATTTCCTCATGAGAATTGAAATTCGAGTGAATCGAATTAGCGAAATTAATTCCCTTTTGTCTTCATACAAATCTCCAATGATATCCTTCTCTCGCTTTGTTCCCAGAGTCTGTTTGGATGTGACTGAGGGTTGAGACAATAGTTCTCGATGGAAACAATGCGGTCCAATAATATCTATCTCAACTGGATTTCATAGACAGATATCAACATTCTCTATGTACATTTGTACCTGAATCCTGATAGGCAGAGATCTCCAAATATCTCACAATTTAATCAGAATTAGGTTTACATTCACACCCAGTAATAAAAAAAAGACTCTGGTCTTATTTCAGTAAAAGTTGGAGTTTGGAAAAATTGATCACATTTGTAGGTGGCGAATAAGTTTGCCCTCTCCTTCAGTGTCTCATTTCTCATTGAAAGAACAAACTTGATATTTGTCAGTGTTCCTGGAATTTTATCCCTATACTTTTTCAGACAGAGAGAGACTCTGAAAAATGATAAAAAGAGAAATTCAACTTTCTCCATTGCACTCGTTTCGATGTTCCTCATTCACCAAACACGAGTCTTGCATTGGATTTATTTCATTGTCCTTTTGTCTGGGAAGTTGTATCCATTCTTCTTTGAGCATTCGTGTTATTGCGTTATGTCATCCACCACTGAAGCTTTCTCCCTGGGAATAAGATTCACCTTCGCAAACGGTCGAAAAATATTTTTCGTCGCAGCTCGTGAATTTTTGGTAAATAAACAGTAAAGAATCCCATCACGTCGTATTTGTCGTACGAATTCTAGTGAATTTTCTCGGTGTTACACAACGAATAGTAATGGAAGGAAGACGTTGTATAACATTGAGAAAAATACGATCGATTGCTCCCTCGACGGCACCCCATCATCTTGAATTTGCGGATTGAATTCAGCATTTTCAACGACTGAACATCTCATCCTGGCCCCAGGCCCTGGGATATTCCCATTACGAGAATAGGAGTTCCACTTCTATTCATCCAATTTCGTTCAAATATCCACACTATTCCAGAAAAGACATCATTATTCCTATCTACTTTTACATCTAGTATTTTGGATTCAGATCAGTTACATGAGAAAATTTGAAGAGCTGTGAAAACCCAGAGAGACTGACTTTGTCTCACGTTCAGAATATCAGCATTGATCTTTTTAGCACTGGATACTGTAGCTGTGGGGCTTACACTCCGTTGGTATTGACCTGACGTCACTTTACCGATTGTTACTTCTATGTTCCTTTAGTAAAAAAAAGCATGGACTGGAAAGTGTTATGGTGGAGAGCATGTAGAAAGTGTCATCAGAGATTATAGGGGAGATCAGCAAGGGAATCGAGGAGATTGGGAAGATAAAGTCGGAAGTCTTCACCGGCGGAAAATAAGTGGGGAAAATTGAAGCGCCCGGTGATCTATAAGTGATTCACTCGGCTTTGAAAATTCATCTCTTCTTTCCTAATGAATATTAAGGGATGACACACGCTGTATTCCATTAGAAATTTCACCCTTCATCCGAGTTATCTCGAAAATTTTCACCGTGGTAAATTTCCATCTTTAGGTACTGAAGAAAAATCATATTTCGTCTCTGAAAAAATTCAACGTTGGTTGGTTTGTTGGTTGATCTGGTTAGTTGGTTGGTTGATCTGAATTAAATCGACTCAAATCGACTATGTACCAAGTTTAATAGTTACCGAAGAAAATGTTCCGTTCGAGTGTGAAAATACTTGAGTAGCCAAACGCGATGCTTTGCCGCAATTTTCTTGCGCAAACTTTCCTACCACCGTTTTCTGAATAAACTAATAAAAATGAATAAAAACTATAATCTCAAATTTTATATTGAGTAAAAAAATGAAATCCGTTTATCATCGGTTTTTCTACATAATATAGTATATGAATCACATCGGTGTATGTTGTGATTCATTTTGAGCGCTACAGCGCTAATTATCCATGAACGCGTTATGGACCTAGTGTAATTTAATTTCAAATGGATGCGCCGGTGAAGAGCGCGGACAATCGCATAAAAAAAAGAGGTCGACATGTGCGCGCGCATACAGAATGGCTTCCAGGCCGTATTGCTGTTGAGTTCTGACCTGGTGACGCTGTTCTCCAGAGGAAACCCAGTCCTTGAAAAAATCAGTACTCTCAATTAATTCAGTCGCACAGTGTACGATACCACGGATAAAAGAATTACTTCCAGAGGAAATTGTGAATTTAATTGTAAGAGACTTGTGCTCTCCTCATGTGCTGTCATCCCTGAAGCCACAGGGCTGATCTATCTGAATCACGACATTGGCCCACCCATTCCACCGAGACGAAGCTAAAAATGCCAATGGTAAGTGCAAAATAATTTTTTTTAATTCTATCGTCATAATTGTTCGAATAGTACAGCTGCTGTAGATAATTGACGTTCGAATTGACATTATTGTCATTGGAAAGACTGCTGAGATTCTTTTGTCTCATATAACCCCAAAGTTTGTTGTCAAAATATTTTCTGGATAGGGTACCGGGGAAATGTTGATGTCATTGTTATTCTGATACGTTATTGATGACTTATCGATGATGGCGTTATGTTTGGATTTGATGAGCAGGGAAATCACGTGCCACTCCAGGATATGGGAGCTGGACGAGGTCAGGGTGGTGGAGGACCTCCACAGAATTGCATGAAGGTGTTCGTCCAGAGGGACTACACCGAGGGTACAATGGTGAAATTCCAAACGAGATTTCCACCCGAGCTGTCTGACAGAGTGAGTCTTAACCTCAATTCCTTTTAAAATTGATTTGCCCTGAACAGCACAGAGTCCGGAACGCATTTTCTGGCGTAAAAATCCTAAAAATTGTTTTTTCCTCTCCACGTGCTGCGACATCCTCCATGAAATCCTCGGAGTTTCCCCTCCTAGAGTCATTCTCAATCTCATCTGCGCTTTTTCATCCATTACAATTAGAAAAAAAAATTGAAATGATAAAATTTTAACAGTTGGACCCTGAGACATTCGAGTACACGATAAATCAGCTGAACAATTACTTCGCCGAGGCAGAGAGTGGCAGTTGCTCCACGTACTGCGAAGGATGTCTAGCGTGTCTGACGGGTTATTTAATTTACATATGTACCGAGACTCACTATGAAAAGTGTCTCCGTAAAGTAGCAAAGTTCATCTGCGAACAGAATGATCGAGTATACAGGCCACGTGGTTTACTTTTAACCGATCCCACAACACGTGGCCTCAGACTTATAGAGATATCAATACTCGACAGGCCTCCATCGTGACTGCATGTTAGCCAATCCGCGGAATTCTTCATGTGACTCCTGCGTCTCTGCAATTTCCACAGAAAAAAAAAATGTTTTAAAAAAACAAACACTAAAATCAACTCCTCGTAACGCGCAATATCGTCTTCATTACCTGGCAAGTGTGATTCGTCGCGCGATTACATGATTTATTGTCCAATGAAAGGAAGTGCCCCCTCTTGTCACGAATTTTTTATAAATATAAAACGGTCCCCAGGTTGCACTTCTTAGTCAGCCACGTGGGGTGCACATTGCTCTTTATTTTTGACGATTTTTACTTCATTAGATGGAAATAAGTAAGATTATTACTACGGTAGAGGGATTCGCAGTTGTAATACTAAATTAAATGAAGGAAAATGCATTTATGGAGGAAATCAAGTTCAAAACATTCGGAGATCTCAGTCTCTTTCAGTATCTTCCTTTATTCCCTCGTAAATCTTCCAGTTATCCCCTCAGGGAAAGATTCATTGTGCTATTATTATTTTGTTTTCTCTCACGCAGCTCACAGAAAAGCAAAACAAAGAGGGATAAATACAGCGCGATACGAGATTGATATGATTTGCTATTATTTCTAGACGAAATTCTTGGAAAATTTCCCCCGGTGAAGAAATCCACGGATTGGCTAAGGATTTAATCAAACAAAAATAATGATAAACCTCACACTCGTTAATTACTGCGCTTTTTAAACTTGTATCGTGTATAATATGTCGTAATGATTTTCAATTAATTTTCGACTTTGGAAAGTAAACTGGGTGTTCATTTTCACACCTGATATCGTACAGAAAAAAAAAACTAAAAAAACCCAAAATAATAGATGGTGGTGGAAAGATAATGTAAGCGACCTTAAGCTCAAAGAATAATTTCAGCCTCATTTTCGGATGACATCAGAAGAATAAACAATTCTTATCCAAAAGGTTGAAGAATCATTCGGAACTATCACTTGTTGGATATGATTGGTGTTCTTGTGGCTGAAATTTTTTTATTACTGAGCGTTCGGGAAGGAGAACAAGTTGCATTTGTTCGTCTTCTCCCCTATCCACTAAGGCCCCACTTACTCCGATTATCGTGCCGACTGCCCACGAGGAATCCACATAAATCTCATTTTCAAAAAAATAAAAGTACGAGTTTTGAATGATGAAACCTGTTTGAGTGTTTCAACATTACAATTAGCGGTCAATTCACGAACAATTACTGTTGACTGCGACGATCTTTCTGGTTGCGATTATAAGTCTGAAAAAAAAAACCTTTTTTGATTACTCTACTTCGACGCTCGTTCGAGCCGCCGTAAGCAAATGATTTTCTCTTTTCATTGCAAAACGCAGAAAGAACAAAAAACCAATGTGTAAATAGAAGAATATTATTCGATACGCATGATTATTGAGGAGGCAATGGTCTTGTTATACTTAATATGAAAATTGTAGGAAATAAGGAGATGGATTATTATATATGATTAAGAAAAACAATTATTTGACGATCGAATTAATGACTGGACACTGAGTCACTCGTACCACTGTAATTTCTAAATGTTTTAATAATAAAATAAAAATGAAGGGAAGTCGTACGCCATTCCTTTTTTCTCCACTTTATTCATACTTTTTATTTCTCTCACTCTCTCTCTCTTTCTCTTGTGGATTTCACTTGGAATTTTGGTACATCAAAATTTATTGTTATCTCATGCAGTTACGACAGTACTTCCTCCCCATTTAATTACTCACTTTAATTTCCTACTTATATCAAAAGACTAGAAACCATTTTTATTATCATACTTCTCGTCACGTAAATCTCGCTCTGTTAGAATAAACACAATGTCATCGATACAGGATTATCAGTTATTTCCCGCGATGCCAAAGGATGAATCGACAAACAGTCGAACATATTTCTCAATATTTTAGAAGATATTTTCAACTAAATTGACTACATCTTAGAGATCAACAATCTGCCTTTACTCATAATCAGTGAGCCGAAGTCGCGTGCCTCTTTCTGAGCATTAAAAAAAAATTGGACAGAGTCAGAGAAACACCGATGACACGCATCCAATCTCACATATATTATTAATAACTCAATGTTATCGTTAATCCTTATATTATTAATCTGTCACTCCAGAACTCGTGAGATCGTAATAATGTGTACACACTAAATACACTCTATTATACACCAAAGTCACATATTTCCCATTTCCATTTAGGATGAAGAATTTATCATCCCCTGGATCTCGATTCTTTCCAAAAATTTTGACACCCCATATCTATATATACAAAAAAAGATTGTCAAGACCCCACCGCTCTCCACTGATGAGAACAATCAATTCTGATTAGAACAGGCCTAACAAAGCCTACCTGAGGCATTAATTGGACTAGCCCAGTGCCTAAAACAGCATCTCTAATCAATTTCATCTCATCTGCCACTTGATAATTTTATCTAAACCCCAGGGGGAGAATGTACAATTATCCGTAACCAGTGGAAAAAGGTCACCCTCCAAAGTGTTCATTACGACAAATTGTTCTCGCAGTCACTCGGGAATGCTCTCCAGAGTGCTCGAAGTTGTGAGCCGTCAAATGAGCAGACACAGTTTATTTTTATTCTTTCTCTCTGGTAATAGTACCTTAGCCTTTCCCGTGTCCTCCGATCCACTCCTGGCATAGAGTGATCTGCTCAATCGATGTCTCACACCTTTTCCCAGTGATCGTCCACCCTTTCTCAATGAGGCAAATCTTCCCAGGGCTGTTTTTGGAAAATCAGACGCCTTGGCTGGTCCAGACGTATCCTTCTTCTCCTGTGCACAATTGAGTGTTGTCACAGTGAATTCAATGTCCTTCGGCTCCTGCCCGACAAATTCCTCAACTGGTTCCTCAATGGTGTCCCTGTCAATCCACGTCAGACCCATCTCAACCTTTTCAGCTAGATCTTGCCAATGCTTTCGATTCTCAGCTGTTCCCTCGTAGAGTGGCATTATCCAAGGAAATGTCTCGGACAGAACTTTGTACAGGGGTAGACAAATCACATCGATAAATCCAACTTGCATCTGGGGCAATTCGTCCCTTCGCTCGCGATCCATCATCGCTACTGGCTGCTGATTCAATTGAAGTTTCTCCAAATCTCCCTGATCGAAGAATTCATCGGCCACGAGTTTTGCCACTCGGTGCTGCACCTCCCACGGTTTAGCTATTGCGCTAACATCACAGGCGGTCATCATCATGCCGCAGAGAACTGCCGAGTGAATTATTGATTTCAGAATTGAGATATTCCTCGAGAGAGGTGGGGACAGGGGGTGGTGGAATGGAGCTGTTATAAGGTTTTTTTTTGCAAGACTTACGTTCTTTCTTCTCCTCGCTCTGCCAGTCAAACTCTCCATCATCGATTAACTCCATAAAGTTGTTCTTCTTCTTGAAGTAAACAGCAAGATCTGTGGATAGAATTGCACTCTCCACCACTTTCATCACTCGTCGATAGTCCTCCATGGAGAGTGTCTGGAAGATGTTATTGCTGTCGGAGTTGAGGATCATGACGCACTGGTCGAAGTGGTGGTGCTCCATTGTGCTCGTTGAGTAAAGAATTGCCAATGGGGATTCGGTTTTTGTTTGGAATGCATTGTTTGTGCCACGGTGGTCCAGATCGTGGCACAAACAAGCCACCAAGAGACCCAATATCTCCAGATCTGTCATGAATTGCTCCATCTTTCCAGTCTTCAGCATCGCGAACATGGTTTGGGCTACGTTCAGGGCATGCCTCCAGTTGTGGTACTTGACTGGTCTGAGGATAATTAAATTCAATGAAACGTTAAATCGTTTGTCTATGATAAAGTGGTTTGCGCATCTCACCGATAATTTTTCTTCACACTCAAAATCCATCGGCAGAGAACATCGTAGGGTATGTGAAATCTCTGGATGAGATTGCACGCTTTGAACATTCGGACAGTGGCACGACAAGTGTCTTCGTCAGTGAGATCAAAATCAATAAACGTAAAGCTGTACAAATTGTATTTCTCAGCGGATGGAATGGCATCAGTGGTGAGACGAAGTGCATCATCATTGTTGGCAGTAGCATGATAACTCAAGCATTCGAGTGCCACTTTTTGTTTAGCCATTAATTTGCAGGCTGACTCGTACATCTGAGTATTGTGAATTCCAAGGCCGCAGAATATAGCAAAAGCCTCGAATATCGAGACGTCCGAGTCAGTAAATGAACTTCCATTGTCCTGGGGTTGAAAGGAATGAATAATAAGTCCGATGAAACGTTATTGCCATTCTAGCGTTAAGCGGAGAAGCGCAGTAAATTGAATGACATTTAAAGCTCATATTTTCATTAAATCTCTCGGGAATGAGTGGCTTGGAGGCTATTGGCTGAGAGAAACTTCCAATGCAAACAAATTTTTTCACATTTCGCTGAGTGTTCAATTTCCCAGGAAATAGATTTGCTGGAATTGATTTTGCGTGGAGAATTATCTTCCTCGGGGAAAACATCCCATGAACCCACTCGCTTCCGAGAAACCTTCAAGATTATCTCGATGTCATTCTGGTATTTGTCCTCGAAGCAATGGATTTTTCCATTTCGAAATTTACGTCTTACGAGATTATGAAATCAATTGTCCTTAGGGATTAATTTTTCAATCAATTGTAGAAGAATACCTTGTTGATGAGTTGAGCAACTCCAATGACACTCCTCTGTCCATTAACAATGGGCATGCAGAGAATGCTCCTGATGGGATCTTTCCCTGTGTCCAGGACCTCTCGTTTGAGCCAAACCGTAACATCTCCAATGTTGAGAATTTGCCCCGTGCTAGCCACATACTTGGCGATTTTTCCCAGGGGACTGGAAAGATCACTGGTACTTGGACGGCTGACTTGAGCTTCCTGCGTACCATTTTCCATCTTGAAGACCATCGTGAACTTGGCACTTCCATCACTTGTAGTCTGTCAAGGAGACAATTCCAAGAAATAACGTTTTGACAAATGCCCTCACTCAGCATTTTTATTTCTGATACTCACGTGACGCAGGAATATATCCTCCATATCAATATTATTGCTCTAAAAATAAACGGGGAAAATAGAAAGACGAGAGTAAAAATTGAACCAAGGAAGTGATAAAGTCGGATAAATCCGCAAATTCCTCACTTCTCGTCTGGACAATGGCTTCCGGTCCTCTTGAATCGACTTGCCGGGTCTCTCCACTATTTTTTCAAGATGTCCAGCCTCCCCACAGTCCAAATCCAGCAGATACACAGCACATCTCTCGCACTTGAGCAACTCCTTGGCTTCAGTCATTATTTTCGTCACAAGACACTCGAGATTGTTCTGATCCTCGAATATACTTCTCGCTAGATTAAGTAGAATTTGATTTCTCCTGTACTCTTGGACAGACAGCTCAAACAACTGGGCATTCTGAATTCCAATTCCACAGAAAGTCAGGTACCTAGAGAATCCATGAAATTATATCGTCATAACTCAGGAATTTAGTTATCTGGCAAGAAAAATATATAATGGCTATAAACTCCTAGGACAAGATGCACGTTTTATATCAAAACCAGAAATTGCTCCTTGATAATTCCTTTCTACTGAAAAGTGGCTCATAAACTTTGCTAGAATATTCTCCGGAATTCATAGCCTCCACATGCTCGGAGGAATTTAATCTCCCAAGACTGTACGTCGGTGGTTGAAAGAACTTTTAAGGCCACTCATAACGCTATTTCATTTGATACCACAGAAATAAAATAACGGTCTTATCTTATTTTTCATAGAACATGGATATGAAATTCACAAAATACCTTTGAAATACTTCGACGTCCCTATCCATGAATTCGTTGCTACCATTTGTTTTATTAATAATTTGAGCAACCCCAATGACATCACCCTCGTAATTACAAATGGGCATTGAGAGAATGAGAGTGGTCTTGTATCCAGTTCTCAAGTCAATGGAACTATTGAATCTAGGATCCTCATACGCATCCTTGATATTGATAATCTCTTTTGTCTGAGCAACATAGCCGGCTATACCAATGCCAAATGGTATTCTAATTTCCTCACTCTTGGCCTTCTGGACCGCCTCCTCAAGCTCCGTATCTTGGGTGACATCGAAGAGTTTTGCAACGAGATAACGATCCTCTGGGGGACCTTTAGCAAGAAATAAACTTCCTCTGTCCGCATGCGTCAAAAGTCCAACGTTAACAAGAATTTTATGACACAAAACGTTAATATCTAGCTCATTGGCAACATCTCTTATGAGCTCCATGAAGAGTTCTCCCTCGTCCAGCTGATTCAACTCCTCTCGACGTCCTGAGAGAGACAGTGGTAACCTTGAAACGAATATTCATCAATCATTCAGACATCGAACGATGAAAAATCACTAGTTGAAAATAGTGGGGATGATAAAGTGGTGGATAAATCACCTGCTCGGGCTTCTGCTGCGTTTTGGAGAGCTGGAGGCTAGCCAGGATTGGAATAGATCCGAGGTGATGCTGTTACGCTTGGGGCGAACCATTGGTGTCTCATCAGGGGGTGGTCTCAGGCTGAGGGTTGCAGTTTTTCGTTGCGAATTCGTGTTCAAGAGCCTCATCTTCAACTCTGGGCTTGCCTTGTCTCTCAACCACGCTTCAACCACCGAGGGATTGCTCTCCAAGTACCTGAATCGTTCGTTTATTATTTTCCAGAGACTACAGATTGAGGAACACGTGATAATTGTATTCGACAATCTCAATCAGGAATTTAAAAAAGAAAATGCTTTAATTGAAAATTATTTGGAAATGAAATTGCTGTGAGAACTGTTATTACGGTTTAATTCAAGATTTATTATCATTCAATTTTCACAGTATTGATCAGGGCTAGGCGCAGAGTGGAAGACGAGATGATGGATTTTTTTTCCTCTGGGGTCTCTTTGTCCGGAATATTCTTTATATTTTTTTTTTTTGTGTTCCATTTCGTAAATTGGATTCCTCATAGAATCTCTTATTATCCCACTCTGTCTCGCCGGTAGAGGATTCTCTCAAATATTTTATTCAACGCTATCATCTTATATCACTCCCTTGAAAATTCAGTGGTCAACTCACTTGCCAACTCGTTCCATCGTCAGGCCAGTGTCTTCCTCAAATTCGTGGATAGTATCGGGACATGGTATTCTCTTATTCTTGGTCAGTTTCAACAGTTCACTACCCTCTTTAATGTCAGTCTTGATACTCCCACTTAAATTTATTTTTGATTCAATTTTTATTGGATCGGATGGGGTGTCCGATGTACCGGGACCTGGACAATCTACTGAATCGGATCGATCGCTCGATGACTGCACCAGTTTGCATTCTTTTTTCTTTGCCGCCTCTGGCGAACGGGGTATTGTTGAAATTTTCATTATTACTGCATTTGTACTTAAATTATTATTGTGATTTATCTAGAACAAGGGAAAGGTTGTATTAAAAAATAATAACGGTTCAGAGACTTCTAGAATTTTTATTTTAAATAATAAATAGAAGAAAATTTATATCCACCGAAAAATTCAAAAATCATTTATTTATTTATTTCCGACGTGGAATTCGTGTATTCAGATATCTCAAGTATTTTCAACTTCGAATAGAATCCTTTCTTCAACTACAGAATTCATTAAAGCTTGTGTGCAAACCAGTTGTTGAATATTCTGCGACTTTTAATTAATTCTCACCCATGTGACTTTGAATTAGATTCGCAATACAATTATTCATTCATCGTCTATTCGTGTGAAAATTCTGGAAAATTCGCTTTGTAGGCGTTGAATGAAGGTGGGCCTTTCGCGTTGGGAATTAAATATTCCATTGTACACATTCAATTCTGAATAAATTGAAAATTCCAAACAATAGGGGATGAAATTTTAATTATATTCTATTACTGTCATCATCGTATCACGTTGGAGCCTGCATCGCGATTTTATTCTGAATTTAAGTAAAATTTGAATTTCAAATTGAATTTTTCAGGAACAACAATCCATCAAAACTTTTATAAATTACTCGTGGGAAAGTCAAAGTTTTTTCTTGTTATCTGCGATGAAATTCTGCACCAAGAACTTTATTATTCTACCCTAAAATATTTTCAGAAACAGAAAAATCCCTCCGTTTTATTAATAATGGATGGAGCAATTCAACGAGATATTAACTCTACGCAAACGCGAATCATTAATTCTTGAATTAATGACTTCTCACGTTGTAGAAATACCGCAGACACAAAATTTTAATTATTTACCTCGTAATCCGTTTCTGCTGGCAGATCCTCTTCGCCCTCGGTTTCCATATCATCTGCCCATCGGATAATCTACTGATCTTATCAGAAAACGATCAAGACGTTCAACTCCTTGAGTACCTCGATTCTCAGCCTTATCAAACAATGTGAAGAAAAAAATGATAAACAATTCAAGTACAAAAAAGGGATGAAACAAATTAAAAATAAAACAACCCATTGTCTCCCGCTCTTTTTCCGTAATTAACCCCCCGAAGACGACAGCCTCTCGTCCTTACCCCGGAGGTGATAAAACCGTAAACTAGAGTGGAATAAAAAATGATCCAACAGATAAGAATGTGCAGTGATAACGTTTTTTTATTAACAAACATGAAGCTTTAAAGAAATATTTCTATTAATCCAAAGCAAGTAAAAAGTTCCCAACGAACAATCTCTAGCAATATTTCAAAACTATTCTTCAATCACCGAAGAAACTCCATAACAAATGATCGACGATCTCTCCAATACTCATCCTCTTATCAGCTGGATCCCAGCTTAAAAAAATAATCATCAAAACATCAAGCGTCTTCAACTCCAAAGACGAAGAATTACCCGCGACAAACTTTTCTGTAAAAAAAAACTCCGTCGAAATCCCCACAAATACTGAAAAGGGGATTCTCCCACTGAATGATTCCCCATTGAATTTACCCCCCACAATAACCAGGTAAATTCACCTGAAATAATTAAAATAAAATAAGTAGAATAAGATAATCCCGCCCTCACCACTGATTTGTGCGGAAAACCATCCGAAAGAATCCGCCAAGATGAAAGCTCCAGGAATGGTTTAAAAAAAAAATCCCTTGAAAATGATTCCCCGAAAAAAATACCGGTGATAGGATACACCTTCCCAGGGGACTAGTCCTTACCTCGCCAAAAAGAACAACAGTGCCGTTGTACCAGCAGCAACAGCAGCAACGATGTGACGTGAGAAAATGCGTTATCTTCATTGCCCCCAGTATCCACCACTGCCAAATGCTAACAGCACTCGACGCTACCTGTCCACCAGAGCATCAGTAATCATCATCATCAAGCCACCACAAAAACCCGATCGATTTCACCGGCGTAAACAGTTCTGCGTTACCTTAATATATCCCCCAGATTATCGAAACAACGTAAATGTCAAACTGACACCTGATATTTCATGATTTTTAATTAAAACCACCGTTAACTCTACCAACTATCAATCTCAATCGCTTCCGGTCTGATTAACGTGACCTTGGCACGTCGTCCGTCGGTGCTGATCACTCGGTCGATTGACGGTATCATTGCACCCTACTCACAATGCAGCATCACCAGTTACAGGCCAATTGTACACTGTGATTACAGATCAGTGTACTTATCCGCGGTGTTGACGCACTCGGTTCTCCAGCCACACGGAACCTCAGAGATCCTGGTTTGGTAGCATCGTCACCAGGTTGTCCTCAGGGATTTGGTGCACGCTGTTTTTCTGATCTGTTGATATCTCTTGATGGGTATCTCCCTCCGTGAACAGAAGGGATGTTTTTCATTTGGGGATTGACCGAGGGAAATAAATCAGTTACACCGAGAACTCCAGGGATCGTCTCCAGGGCGTTCACCGGGGGAAAGCTCAGAGCTTACTGAGAGGATGCCAGGCTACGATCCAGCGATGGGGGCTGCGATAGTGGCTCTGGTGTACTTGGAGCTTTTAAACGTCAGTGTGATAGTCAAGTACTTGGTGGTGGTGTGTCTGTGTGTGTGTGTTGGTGATGCTGATGTATATGGTAGGGAACTCAGTGGTCGGCGCACTGTGTTGTCTGGCTGCTCGTGGAGTCGGTCGAGATCGATACTGTCGACTATGGTCCCGGACCAGCCAGCATCTACCCCCAGAGGCTTTCTTTTTTCCTTTTTTTTTTTCGTTTTTCTTTTTTTCCTCATGTATTTGTGTGACGCGAGAAACTGTGGCATTTCTATGACGCCGTTACCAGGACGTCCACTGGTTTCGGCTTTTTAGGTTTTTGATTTTTTGGGGCGATCGGAATTTGATGGGCTCGTCGCACTGCCAGGGCCGTTCGGCATGGGAAAGGGCTGGGATTGGGGGAGTAATTGATTTTGACTGTTTTCGTGTTTAGGGATTTTTCCTGCAAGTCTCGGAGATTACCGAGCTCTTGACCTCATTCTCAAATTCTTTTTCATTTTTTCGGGATTTTTTATTTTAGGGGCCTTCGACGGCTTTTTTTCCTCGGGTTTTTCATTGTTTTTATTTTATCAGTGGTTTGCGATTTGTGGGTCAGAATTTCGGAATCGTTGGGCTCTTGGCATCGATTGAGTGGTTTTTTTTTTTCAGTTATTCCGCTTTGGAATTGACCTTGGATGAGTCTCTTTGAGCCCGAGGGAAGTGGGAAAATTTTATGAGGGGCTCTTTTTGTACCGTTAAACCTGGGCTTTCTGCTGATCTTCGTTTTAGATTTTGTCCTCCTCTCCGGGACTCTGGAATTTGATGAGTCGACAAGGCAATGACAGCTGTCAGCGGATATCTGATGGGTGTGAAAAAGGGTTCATGGGTTTTGAAGGGATTTACCGTTCGACGCGTGGGGATTTTTCATCAAAGATTCAGAGTCAACCGGACTTTTCACCTCAATCAGGTACAATCTATCGACCAATTCCCAAGTGAGAGGAGTATTCTCTTGATATCTTTGCATCGAGCGGAGATAAGCAACTCGAATAAAATAATACGCGTAAAAAAAAGTCTCTGGGATTTCTCCAACTCCTCGAGCTCGGGAGATCAGCAAAAAATTGATCGGAAGTCAAGTGGACTCATTCTTCTCCTCCACTTCACTGATAATCCAAAGTACTACATTACTTCCAACCGATGAATCTCAACATAGCAGAAGTCAACTAGAATAATAACAACGAAAAACAGCGATTCATCATTTTTCCACCTTGATAATGATAGAAATGATAGAAAACTCCATCAAAAACCGGTTAAATATTCAAGAGCTCGAAATGACTATCTAAATTTAGAAACTCAATAGCGAAAGTCTCGAAATGATGATAACTTGGTGGTCAATTAGCAATTCCAATTAGTTTGGTGTACCAAGTGGGGTTCTGTGGCCTGGTAAACTCTTGGGGTTGAGGGATCGTGTGCGCACCACTTAGCTAGTGTATGGACCTGGTGAGGGGTACCTCGAGGGACTCAAACCACCCAGTATTCCACCCCTATTCCACCACCAATCGTCAGGAGACAAGGGGAATCCCTCGAATTACCTGAATGCATACGTGGCTTACCCAAACGTTCCGTGTCCCAGAGACTTATCAGTGGAAACCAATTCGGCATTATACTCTCCACTTTGCACGAGCTCATTACTTTAATTGGAAATCCATGGAAAATAAATAAATCAACAGCTGATATCCAACCAATAAAAACAACAAAAGAACAAACAACAAAACAACAATAAACAGTTGTTTATTGATGGATCTCTGACAGAATTCACAAAATAAATACTGGAGTCTTTAATCAAGAGACAAGAATCGATTGATTGATTTTGCTGGTGACGTTGGAGATTCAGAGATCGTCGTCGGACTCCTGGAATATCTGGTACTTGGGTGCAGTTATTATCGTCGAGTTGTATCTCTTGTTGTCTTCGTTGTTACCTAGGGGTTGTTTATTTCTCACCATCGCCAAGTAGATCAGACAGGGACAATAGACGAGATTCAACAGACCGATTGTTCTCATCACACCGGAGAAGCCAATCGTTTGGACCAATTCACTCCCCACAATGGGACCTTGACAGTAATTAATTGGAAGGGAAGAATCATTAGTCACAGGGTTCTATCGTAATTACATCGCTCTTCGTATTTTCATTCAATCTTTGTGGATTCAGTGTATTCGGAGGTCTTACAACCTCCATTCTAGGAAATTCAATATTGTGGTCTAATTAACTACAGGGTAAATTAATCATTTAGAAGTTATACTGATTCTTATGGAAATATTGAATTAACACTTTTGTAACTGAATTGAGGTGTTTTAATATTCGAATATCTGAATTTTTCACAAGTTACTGATAATTTAGATTGGTTTGGTAATCTTTTCGTAATATCAATCCCGATGATTAATTAATTATTCGACTCAAATAGAGACACATTAGACTCTTTTTTAGGATTTTTTTAGACCATCGAAACTCCGCGGATCATTAAATAACGACAACACGAAAACATTATATTTTTAATAAGAATTATAGAATTGATTAGAATTGAAAATAATTTTGGCTGAACTCCTGCACGGACAGAAATATTTAATAATTTTTATTGAATATTTCTCTCCGTGCATCAAACATCCTTAAGGGTTTACCTAGAGAGTAAGCGAGGCTGACTGCAACCTGCTGTATCGAATAGACGGTCCCGTAGTTTCCATTCTGATCGACAAGACTAGCAAGTAATGGTACCAAGGCAGCATCAATCACCCCTATCCCAAGGCCGAGACCCAGATGAGGTACCACAAGCTGGGAAATTGATTTTGCTGATGGTAGGAGGATAGTGCTTACGCCTAAAAGACACATGGCGAACACCGCAGTTCTGCAGCGACCGCAGCGATAAGCTATCACGCCAAAGAAATTTGTTCCAACAAGATATCCCACGCTGTCCGGGATAAAAACAGTCCCCAGTTGCCATTTCTGAAAAAAAAAAGAAAAAGAACCTTCTTCAAGTATTCACGGGTGACCATAACAATTCGGCTTGCTCCCGGTCTTCCTTTTTTACATAACAAGAAATAATTTAATGAATTACTGATAAGATTAAATTGCCAACCTTCGGCTTGATGTAAGACCTTAACCAAATGGGCAGACATGGCTCCAAAGTGGCCATTGGTAAAGTGGATAAAAAAATAGCACCAGTGATTGTTAAAATTTTCCACTGAGTCAGAGTTTTCCTCCAGTTTGTTTTTCCCTCCGACTGCTCCATCATGATCCCCTTGGATACGGAGTCTCCAACGAGCATCTGCAAGCCTGGTGAATGGCATTAAATTTATTCCGGAATTAGAGAAATGCCGAAGCATGTGCATTACTCACATATCGGCAGGAATGTGAGGGTGGAGACAACCAGGAAAGGTGCCATTTTTCCTTCTATATCGTAGAGTATGGAACCTATTGGGTAACCAACGAGCACCCCGAGGGCTATACTCCCTAGGACAAAACCCATCACCTTCGATCGTTCACTTTCCTCTGTATATTGGGAAGCCACAAGGGACATACCCGAGACTCCAATACATGCTGATGATATTCCCTGAATGCTACGTGCGAGGAACAGAAACTCGTACGTCTGTCCGAATGCGTATACTACAGAAAAAATGTACATCATAAATGACAATAGGATAAACCACTTGGTCAAGAGATGAACATACGAAACTCATGAAATATTAATGACAAAACGCGAGAGATTCATTCCACAGACTCAACTCCCTGGAGATCTTATTGGATTCAATGAGATTTCATTGCATTCGAATTGATAAAAGTGTTATCATTTTTTATATTAACTTACGAAGAATTTGTAATAATATATACGAATAGTGTGGAACAAAAAGAAAACCGGATGAGTGGATAAAGTGAACGGTTCGGTGTTCAAACAAACAAGATTAAATACTGGTGATCCAACGAATGTGATCCGATAAGAGTTCAAACGTCAGAAACTTTGTAGAAGTCTTATTGAATCGAAGAACACTCCATTGCGTTTAATCTTAAAAGAGAAGATCCCGAACCGACAATTTAATTACCGAAGAAGTTCGACCGAAGACTTTTCTTTGACCTGGAGATAGACCAATCTCAACAGCAATTACCCAATACTTGAAGAACGATATATTCAGAATTGATGACTCTACACATCAATTATAAAAGTAGTATAAATATTAATATAGTCAGGATGATTTATTTATACGTACACAAGGAAGCGAGGAGGAGGCAGGAGTTTCCGATGAAGAGTGGCTTGGAGTATCCAACGCTACCGGTGAAAGAACCAACCGCCGGATTCAGTATTAATTGCACAAAGGCCTTTGAGCTGAGTAAAAAACCAATCTTGGCGTCCTGGTTGCTGTCCAAGTGGCTTGAATTCTCTGATACAGTGGACAGGTAGTCCGGGATAATGGGTACTGCACAGAACAATATTTTTCCAGCCCCCATCTCAGGGATTAGAACAAGAGTAATCCCTTTGGAGGAAGATTAATGCATTGCGCTCACCGACCACCGTAAGTAATACATTATCCAGGAAGAGGCTCAGGTACACCACGGTGACGAGCATCAGTCGAGCGTCCTTGAAATTCTCCAGTGTCATTGTATCGAGTTGATAGAGGTGATGCTGTTGGCATGGAGAAATCCTTGAAAATCTGGTGTTTTATAAAATCCCATTGAAACTGGAGATTTTCATGGTGCATCGACATCCTTTTATACCTTTCCTCGGAAGTTCGATGTGCGCAGGAGCATGGACTACCTCACAGGACACACCATCGGGGAAATATTTTTTAACGCATGGAGGATTGTGTGGGGAATTACTGACATCGAGTTTTTGCGAGTCACTGAGCTTTTCGATTTGTTTGATCGACTCTAGTCTTATCTCGGTCTCAACACCCGTTGACTCCGGGTTCATATGGCCTGGAAATTATTTTTCAATCGCTTGTTGATTATATCGCGCAAGTATTTATCAGGCAATGAGTCTCGCATTCCGATCGGGATTTTTCTATTCAAGAAATTTCTCGGGGGCTTATAGTCGCTCTTCTGTTCAAGGCTGTCCTTTTTTCATGGTTATATAAAAAAATTTATGAACCCCTAAAGAATTTTTCTGTTGATAATTTTAGGAAATTCTGAATATTTTCACGGGTTTTTTTGGGTATTTTTTTATTTTTTCAATGAATTGAAAATTGGAATTCGAGTTGATTCTACTGTTCAGTTGGAGGTGCGGGGAAATGAGACGATTCCAGAGACTGCACAAGTGTATCTAAATAGAATCTCGGTAACACCTGTGCTCCAATTGCTAAATTACGACTCTGAAATGCAATTCTCTCACTCCATGGAAAAAGCATGTGAAGGCAGGGTGAAACGGAAATTTTTATTTCTCCTTTCGAATTCGTTTCTCAATCAATCTTATTTACAATGAGATACAGAAGTGAATTACAGAAATATTTCTCAAGTGATTAGAAACGGGTGACTTTGGATGCCTCCTCGGTGTCCTCGTCCTCTTCATCAATTGTGGCTTCGGTCTGGTACAGCCGAGGGGTTGAACACCTCGAGGGATACGACTCATTAGGCCCTCGTTTTGGCGATAGCTTTTTACTGTCGAGGTACAGCTCGGCCTCCAGACAATCATCATCCAGTGAATTGTCTCTCATCCCCGGGTAATTTGGCTGTGCGTAGTCGGAATCACTACTTGTTGTACTCTTTATGCTTCCCCGGTTTTTTTTCCCATCCTGCAAATATTCTTTTCATCACGCACCAAATCACGAAGCATTCTCCAAATATTTTATACTATATTATTTTTATTTCTTGAATTATAAAATGACAAGGCAATTGATTTGAATCCTTCATTTTTGAAATTTTTAAAACGTAACGAATACTCACATTTGTTTGCACAACGCAAACTTTCGGCACGACATAATGATTTTCCGCTTCTCTTATCTCAGTGTGATATCCAAAATTATTGTATCCACTGCCTTTAACACTGACGCCAGTCGAGTTTCCTTCGGAATCCCGACGTCGACGATTGGGACTGGAGCTTCCGTAGAAGTTGGGATGTGCCCCCGGAACACCCGATGGATTTCTCATCCCCTCCATCGGCAAAACGTAATCGTAAAATGATTTTCTTGGCTTGATATAGAATCAAACAGAGAAGAAAAAGCCATATATGAACATTTCAATGTCTCACCTCGGTATGAAATGCATTACCTTGGCACTGGCCAACTCTCTACTTTAGTAAATCCCTAATTACGAGTCAAAGAAGCCCCAGGTACTTGAGTACGCGCATCGTTGGAGATTCCATTTGTACTGACATGCGATGAAGCATCTATCCCTCGTTTTGTACTGTTTTGTTATACTATTATTCGATTAAACGGAGGATTTACCTGGCGTATGGTGCGTCTCCGGGGCTCGAAGCGTAGATTTGCTCCATCGACGTGACCTTGAAAAGTCTTGTCGGGTTTTACGTGGGTTATCATGAAGTAGACTCGAGGTAGAAGAACACCGACAATAATACCATATGCCGTCAACACCAGGGCGAAGGTCACGACGATGTCTCGCCATCCATCATTTATGATTATGAAGATCAAGATCCAGATGCACCAGGTTGACAGCAAGCCGATGGCTGTCAAGGACAGACACTTGCCCTCTCGATAGTTTCGGGGTATTTTGTGGATGAGAGAACAAACTGCGAGGAGCATCAGAAGGAGAAGTATATCATAGCCTGTAGAAATAGAGGATCAATGTGGGTTAATGGATCTTTATTCTGCATATCCTGGATTCTGCAGATGCAAATTTACGCAGGCAAATGATAGAGTATATTTACTCAGCAATCCTATAAAGACAGGACTCTTCAAAGTCTCCTCAGAATTCCTGGGAGCAACGAGGAAATACATCGTAGACAATCCAATTTGTACTCCAAACACGAAAAGTAGCATGAGCCCCTGCAGATATCCATTGATGTGGCTGGTGTAGACCCCTCCGGTGGAGAAGGCGAGGAAAAAGGCCCTGGAGAGCATTACTGAAAATACAAAGCCCGTTGACAGTGTAGCAACGAATATCTTCCTCGAGTTCAACTCGTCATGACCCAGAGTTTTCTCCTCCAGGCAAAAAGGGGTGGTGGAGAAGAGAAGGAAGATATTACCCAGTATGAGGAAGATTGTTAGCGTGGGATTACCGTCCAGTGGATCCTTCAAAGAGAATTTATAAATAATATAAAGTCCCACTGCTAGTGATACAGCACTGCCGAACACAACGAAGACCATAACTACTGGCACCCAGTAGTCAGGTCTTATTTCAATTTTTCCCGGGGTGGATTCGACATCGGGGATTATCCCGGTGGTTGCTGGATTGTTTCCGAAGTTGAGACAACTTTCACAAGTTTTTTTATCCCAGCAAGACGTCACGTGAGGCTCTGATACATTAGAAATCACTTTCAACGTCTCCGCATCCACTTGATAGGACAAAATATCCACCAGATCCTCAACTTCTGCATCGATTCTTTCGGAAATTACGTAGTTTATCGTTCTGGAGTACTCGGGAGCCTTCAGGATATCGAATATGTGGTCTGTGGAAATTTTCTTCAAGAGTCTCGTGTCGAAGGGAGGAAACGCGCAAATACCGGAAGGACAGTTATTTCTCTGGATGTCTGATAATAACTCAGCTGTTGAAACCAGGGATTTTCCGATGCTCATCAGATGGGGTGAGTGAACCAGGATTTCATCGTTCTCTGGTATTAGGTAATCCTCGAGGTCGAGCGCGAGAGACTCCGACCTGATGATGTAAGAGCCAGTGGGCACGACATCTGCAATATTAAAATTGTCGGGGCGTATTAAATATTTTATAACAAATGAAAAAAAACAGAGGGAAATCGACGGCTTTAATTTTTCATTGGATTCATCATTTTTGTGGAGAAAAATTGTCAAAGAAATATTACCATCAGGCTCGGAGTCATCCATTGGAATAATGAGCCAAGTTTGTTTTTCCCTGTATTTTTCTAGCCATGACCTGATCGATCTTTCTTCACCAGCTGCGACAATTAGTCCATTATCCATATTATCGAGTTTCGTCAAATTATTAAAACTCTCGACACAAATGCTCGTCTCTCTGGTCTCATCAAGAATAATATTATGAACAAAATCATTGTGTGTCAAGAGTAGATCAATAGTCTCGAATTTGTGGGTGATGAAATTCATTGCTATATTCACTAATGGTTTTGAGATGTTGTCATTGAAATAAAAAGCCAGTGGAAGATCGGTGATGTCTTGGAGGGGCTGGAGGATGGAGATGTATGACTGAGGGGCCAGGACACCCAGGTTGTAATAATCATGGGTGCAATCCGGTTCTGATGCCAGCATCAGGCACATCCTCTGGACTGATCTAGGATCTTGACAGGTGTCTATCAACCGCAATCCTATCAATCAATTAGGGAAAATAAAAGTGTTGGTCTGTCATCAGGATAAAATCGCACGAATCTCAGTGGGATATTACCTAAGGTCATTCCGGGAATGTAATCTTCTCTGTTCAATGCCGTTGTTACATAAAGTGCTGTTGTCACTTCTTGGAAGCCCTTTGATAAAGATTCATTACAGTAGGGGCCAAATGTCGCATCTACGAACACTGGAACGGAAGAATTTATTGATTTTGAAGACTTACACGAACTTTCAGTACAAGAAATTGGAAAAATGGAGGAATAAATTTACAATCGTCATCTAATTAACTTCTTGCTATTGGGAAAAATGATGAGGGAGGAAGTGGGTGTTAACAGAAGAGAAAAATTGCAGTAAATCATATTTTTCCGTCACTCGAGAAATTTCACTCATCCCCGGGACATCAATCCTCGGATCCACTCATTCTCTTCCGTTAAGTACATTTCACTCTCGACTAAATCGAAAATCAATGAATCACCAGTTAATAAAGCGTCGCCAGGTGTTTGCAATATTGTCTGATTTCTGCAGATATTATCCTCGAACCCCGCAGCTTGAGAGATTAATAAGATTAACACCAATATCATTATCAATTAATTTCTCAATTAAAACCTCCACTTCTGACAAATGGAAGAAGTGTTTATTCTCTTTCTCAATAAATTCCAACGTGTCAACTCTGGAATAAAATAAACGAAATCAATCAATTGATTAAAACTAATGAATAATCCGTAGGGGATCAGGGGTGGCGATTACCTCATGAAAACCAGTAGTCATTCCCCAATTGATCGATGCGTCACATATTATTTTACTCGAGTCATTCGTTGGATTGATTTCACTGTCAGTAATGCAACGCATGTTTTGTTGAGTGGATTGTATCCAGCCAGTAAATTGGCCGGCTTGAGTAGACACTCGAGTGCACACAGAAAAACAAAACTTAATCAACTCAATATTAATTCGATTAAGCACAAGAGACGCAGCCAATCACTTGGAGAACCCCCCGGGGTGAATAGGGTTTTGCTGTACCTCCACAACAACTAAAACAAACTTTTTTACATCGGAATGGAGTTGGATAAAGTTCTAGAGGGCTGCATTATCAATACAGGTATGACTAGTTTGTGTTATGGCACATATTGCTGAAGCCACATAGCTGCCACCCTCAACCCTCCTTTCATAAATGAATTAAACGCTTTAGTATGGTACGTCCATACCCATTTTTTCACTCATCACGGTTAATTATTCAATGGTAGGCAGGTCATGAAAGGTTGGTGCGATCATTTCGTGGCATTCAGAAGAGTAAAATGTCTTCGCCCACGCATTGATTATCAGTAACTCGGGAATTATTGATTAAAATTGAAAAAGTTTCTGATAAATATAATTGACATTTACCAGAAGTTAAGTCCCTGAAGGATATGATTTCGATTCGAATTTTTCGAATTTCGAATTGATAAAGTTTTAATTTCAAGTGGATGGGGAAGGGAATCTCTAGATAATTATTAATGATAGAAATATCGAGAATTTTGTTATTTATATCAGGAATAATTATTATAGAGATGATTGCATATTGCTCTGTTGATGGATTCGAAATGGAGAACTTGAATGATTTCGATTGGAAGATTTCGAAAATTTCGAATCGATGTTGCCGAGGAGTTGTCAGAGTTGGGGGATTCCCCAGGAGGTGTCACTGTAGAGTTACCCACTGGGTAACAGGTGTTACCTCTGGATTTCTACATTTTTATTATCGATTTTTACCCAACGCCCACCCAGAGGCTGTTGACACATGCCAAAAATACAGAATACAATGTAATTATATTTCGAGTGTTGTCTGTGTTGGTGATGCGCGTAGATGGTCAAGTGCTCCGAGATGGTACTCCACCTGTCCTCGACGAAAAAGGAGAAAAAACGAGAGTGCTTTGAGTACCATGCTAACTGACAAGGGTAAAGGGGGAATGATTGCCGGCAGTGTGATTGTATTCTAATTCCAGTCATTCCAACGACGATAATCGACACGGGAAGTGCGTATAGACGTAATTGCTCGAGGTGATGGCTTCGCTCAGTGGATTCATCGAGTTCTTTCAGAAGGGAAAGGTGAATGTAATGAATTATCCTTGGTATTTTATCAATCAACCATTATCCAGGTTATCTCATTAATATTTTTCATTTCAGACATTCAGACCGAAGAAGAAGTTTACACATGGAACTCTCCGGTATTCTCTTTACAAACAGGCTCAGGCATCATTAAATTCGGGGATTAATCTTCGTGCTGCTGTTAAATTGCCACCCGGAGAGGATTTGAATGACTGGATAGCTGTGCATGGTGAGAAAAAATTTCAAGTTCATTCTTTTAATTTCATTCACCTCCACCAAGTCAACCTTCATGCTCTCTTGTGAATAATCCCAATTCTCATTTCCCAATTAATTATTACAGTTTACTCTAAATTATTTATTAAAGCGAATAAATGAATGGGTGAGTGAGAGAAATAAATAAATTGTATTTGAAAGAAATACCTCTTCGATTACGAGTGTTGGAAATCCTTTTTAGGAATTGAAATTGAGAAAAAAGTGAAAGCCTTGAATGGAAATGGAAATCTCGTGTTCATGGGGAATTATCATTTAGTTATAAATTGTGTTTTTTTTACAGTCGTAGATTTCTTCAATAGGATAAATCTGATTTATGGAACGATATCTGAATACTGCGATTCTGCTTCATGTCCTACGATGAGTGGAGGTGCGAGATTTGAATATTTGTGGGCCGATGGTGAGAAATATAAAAAACCCACTGCTCTTCCGGCTCCACAGTATGTGAGCCTCTTGATGGATTGGATTGAAACGCAAATCAATAACGAAAATGTCTTTCCGGTTTCCACGGATATTCCGTTTCCAAAGACTTTTATCGGCCTGTGTAAGAAAATTCTAACTCGATTGTTTCGAGTATTTGTTCATGTTTATATTCATCACTTCGATAGGATCGTTGCGATTGGTGCGGTAAGTACATGCTATATAATATCGCTACATATTCTCAGAGAATCACAGCAGAATTCTAACGAGGAAAAATTATCTGGAATAATACCCCTATTGAATTTGCTATCTGCAGGAAGCCCACGTGAATACGTGCTACAAACACTTCTACTACTTTGTGACTGAGTTTGAATTGATAAATGTGAAGGAACTCGAGCCACTATCTGAAATGACCTCCAAAGTGTGCAAAGATACGACAGCAACTCCAAGCACACCCTCCAATAGTCAATCGAGATAGTCAACGTAGAATAAAATAGATGATTTAATGATTTCAATTAATGAAATCGCTTGACACATTCAAATATCAAGATTTCCACTTTTTTTACGTTTTTTTCATCAACTCTGCACATCACATTTACTTAATTCATCTAGTCATTTACACCAAGACAATTATCCATTATTTGTGCTCGTCAATGATAATTAAAAAGAACTAAAAAATAAAAACGACGAATTGTATATTTTTCATTAAAGTTTTTTCGTATTAACGAAGTAAAGTGAGTTCTTCAGGTAATTACATAATATTTTTACAGTTGCTGTTTCACATGATAAATAATGGGGGGAGATTTTTGTGGAACTCGTGACTATTACGAGACGATTATCCCCTGTTCTTTCATTCGTGGAAAGAATTTACAATGAGTTTACACTTCACTATCGAATAAGTTTCGTGTCCATGTCAGATCGTGGGGATTTGACGACACGATTTCACCATGATTTTAGTTTTTTTTTATTCGCTAAATTTTTGGGGTGGACTTAAATTCGGGTCCAGTACTGCTGAGATCTGATGATGTTGTAATCTGTTAGGTTCTCTACTGGACCGACTGCGGCGACGACTGGGCAGTGGTCATAGATGTACTTCATTCCAACTTCTTGAACTGTTTTAGCATTCACACTCTGAAAATGTAAACCGAGAAACAATATAATAAGATCATTAGAAAAAAAAAATTTCAATATATAATTTGCCATTGCACTCACGTCTATTCTGGCCTCAAGTTCATGAAGAGGAATTCTTCGATCATAACACAGCATTTGTCTCCCAATGTCCTCGCAGACGGCAGTGGTGCCATCGAGCTGCAGCAGCATGTTGGTCTTGAGGATGTTCTTCGCCCGGTTGACCTCCTTCTCCGTGACACTAGAGCAGAGTTTCATCCACTCCTGCTGGATGTTCCAAACCATGTCCTCACACTGCATAGGATCACAGACGAAGTAAACCCCCCAGAGTCCAGTGTCCTTGTAGCAGGTGTTGAAGCTCTGGTAGCTGTGGCAGAGTCCGTCCTCAGCAGATGCCCGCGCAAGATTGGTGGCATTATTTACACCACCACCCTGACTGCGATCCCAGGCTCCCATCAGTGTATTGGCCACCATCAAAGGGATGTTGTCAGCACTGGTCCATCCAGCACCCTCAACGGCCAGGGCGATGTGGGCCAAAGGGATCGAGTCATCACGAACTCGAATCTCCGAGCCTGTGTAACGGCATGGCACCAGAGTCGGTGGAATTTCATCGTAGTGGGGCCCCTTCATCTTGCCAAAGTGCTTGTCAGCGAGATCCACCAATTGGGCGTGATCAACACCACCAGCACCAGCCAGCACAAACCTTGGAGGTCCATAGTGGGTCCTCACGTAGTTCACAAGGTCGTTCCTGGTGATGGACTTGATGTTCTCAGTGGGCCCGAGGATCGTTCGACCCAGGGGAGTGCCTTGGTATGCCACTGCGTGCAAATGATCAAACACCACCTCCTGCAAGTTCGTCTCAACCTCTTGCATCTCTCGGAGAATTACACCTCTCTCACGCTCGATCTCACTCTCCCCCAGCTTCGAATTCTGAATTATATCGCTGAGTATCTCAATGGCCTTGGGCACATCCTGAGAGAGACATTTCGCATAGAAAACAGTTTGCTCTCGACTCGTGTAGGCATTAAGATGGGCCCCCATATTCTCGATCTCAAGCTCCAGGTCGGTTTGCGATCGCTTTGCTGTCCCCTGAAATTTCAATTATAATTCCACTAATCGTTATTCACTCAGAAGGAAGTCTGAATTGCCGATGAGACCTGGTAGGAGTTTCATGTGGTACTTTACCTTGAAGGCCATGTGCTCCATGAAATGAGCAACTCCATTGGTCTTGTCAGTCTCACATCGGCTTCCTGCGTCGATCCATAGCCCAACAGTTGCTGTTGGGGCACCAGTATCTTCACTAGCTACTCTCATCCCACTGTTCATCATTGTTGTCTTTGTAGGTGGTTGATTGATCAGAACCTCCTTCAAGGAGGCAGCTGTCGACTGCCATTGCTTGCGGCTCTAATTCACACATCACAGGTTAAACATTTTTTCAATTTCAATTATCCTGCTGACAAAATACAGGGGATGGTACGGTGGCATTACGTAAGAGGAGGAATTCATGTGAATGAAAGGGGTAAATTCGTGGAGAGTGGAGGAAAGTAGGTTAGAAGGAGTTCATCATTTACTGGGAATTGAAAAATTACCTTGACAAGACTTGTTTTCTCAGAATGTGTCCGCAACGCGGTTCCGAGCCTGAGGAGACGTGTCGCCATTTTTATAGACAGGGCGATGAAACTTCTCGGATCCTCCGATATGTCTAACTCCAAGAGAATCGACACCCAATGACCTCTGCAGGATTTTTGGTTTTAAAATTCTATCAATAATACAGAACACATTGAGAAATTACTTTTTTATATAATTTCGTAATTTTTTTCCTCAATCTGTAGAATTACGCAACGTCATTGCATGATTTGTAGTTTTAGTAATAATACCATTACTCACTTATTTCATATTTCGAATGGGAACAGTAGAATGCAATATCTTTGATTCTTGGTGATTGAGAATTTTTCTCTCTTTACATTGACAGTGGAAAATCACTTTAGAAAAAATTGTCCATTTGAAATGTAATGATTCCCTCGGAAACCACTGACAAATTCCGAGACCAATCCAGCCCCATGTACAGAGAAAGCTATTTGTCCATTTGACAAATGACCGTGACACAGAATTCTCAATAATTCTTGGAATGCTGATACTTAGCAGTGAGATCTGATTGTGATACAGATACGCCACTTTCAAATAGCCATAAGGAAATGATCTCCACGACGGTCTGAATTAATTACTTGCAATGATCTCTCATTGACATTTAGAAATGTCATTGCGGAGGGCAATTAGCCTTTTGCTACAAATAGGTAACCCGATGATAACAACGAGCTTAAGCAACATAATTACTCATAAACATTGGAAGTTTGCAGTTGACTCGTAGATGAAGCAAATGAATCAGAAGCACGTCGTGGTGTTTCACAATAACAAGGCTGAGGAAACCCCGGCTTCCCTTCACTTTTTAAAAAAGGTGTGGTGTCAGTTGATTGTCAGTGGGAGTGCAGATAACAACGACTAAATAACATGTAAGTAAATTTCAAGTTATCTTCCTTGTAACGAACCGTCTAAACCTACAGAGGTAGTATATTAAATTAAAATCGCCCAAAAAATCGGGAGAATAATTGAAATTCAAAACGTATTTGATAATAATTTTAATGATAATAATAATAACGATAATTAATCGTTTGGGAATAATTTTTTGTGTTGGAATATCAACACGTAATCCATTTTAATAGATAACTCACATACGAATTGACTCTCCGACGAAGACTCTTTCACTCGTCTTATCTTTCTATCAGCAGATTTCAATTACGTGCATGTCTCCTCATAAGTTCTGTTCAACCTTGATTCATCTATTCTGAACAACAGTGGACACGATGGGTGCCAGAAACTGCAAATCTTATTCTGTGAAGGGAAGAGGATCGAAAAAAGTTGCAGTCGAAGACAATCAAGGTGAGGACTTCAATATTTCACTGAAAATCTGTCAAAAATTCCAAAATTTGAATCCATTCACTCCATTTATTTAATTGAAAATAGTACAGCGCAATCTCAAGAGATTGCGCATGTATTTCATTCTGAAAACATTAGTCGTTGTCAAAACAATAAATTGAAAAACATGGGAGGTATGAAATCATTGATATCTGTCTTTTTTTTCAATTTTCAAATGATGATTCTTGATTCTTCCATAGAATTTCATTAAAATATTTATTTTTCTAGACAAGAAAAATGAATCCGAGTACGTCGAGGGTATAGTCTGCAAGGAGAGCGAAATCTCTGAAAACGAGATGAAGGTGCTTCCCTTGGGTGACGAAGGTGGCAAGATACTTTTGATAAAGCAAAAGGGAGAGATCCACGCAATTGGCAGCAAGTGCACTCACTATGGAGCCCTTCTGAGCACTGGAGTACTTGGAGATGGCCGAGTGCGATGTCCTTGGCATGGTGCTTGCTTTAACATCAAAACTGGTGACATAGAGGATTATCCTGGCATGGACTGTCTTCCCTCCTACAAGGTAAGCGTCACAAATGGCGATATCAAGGTTCAGGCCAAGAGAACGGATCTCAAAGACAACCGACGAGTCAAGGAATTCACTGGTCAACTCGATTGTGAAAAAACAGCTGTCATTGTTGGAGGTGGACCGAGTGCCGCCACCTGTGCAGGGACCCTCCGAGAGGAGGGCTTCCTCGGTCGAATTGTCATGATCGCCAAGGAACCATTGCTTCCTTATGACAGGGTCAAAGCTTCTAAGGACCTAGAGTACGATGTTGAGAAATCTCTTTTGAGGTATTCATTTGTTCTCTTATTTATGCAAATAAAAAAACTTAATATGAATTCAATTATGAACGTTTTTTTGTGTTTCAGATCCCAGAGTTATTACGACGAGAGACAAATCGAGACGAAATTATCCACTGAGGCAGTGAGTCTGGATACAACTGCCAAGACAGTTCAATTGAGTAATGGGGAGACCCTCAGGTACGACTACGTTTTTATAGCAACTGGTAGCAAACCGAGGAGACCTGATGTGCCTGGATCAGACCTGAGGAATATTTTTGTGCTGAGGGATCAGGCGGACGCAACAGCAATTGTCAAGCAGCTTTCACCGGAGAAGAATCTTGTCGTCCTAGGGCTGAGTTTCATTGCATTGGAGACTGCTGCCTATTGTTCCAACAAAGTTGCATCAGTGACAATCGTGGGGAGGGGAAGGACTCCCCTCAAACCCGTTTTCGGGGAGGCTATTGGAAACAGGGTGAGAGAGGAGTTCGAGAGCAAGGGGATCAGATTCAAGGTGGAGACAAATATACAGAAATTCATTGGACGTGAAGATGGAACTGTGCACCAGGTCGAGCTGGCCACTGGAGAGGTTCTCTCAGCTGATGTCGTCATTGTTGGAATTGGCTCCACACTGTACACTGACTGGATGAAGGGCTCTGTCGATATGAGAGACGATGGATCTGTCGTGGTGAATAAACATCTTGAGACCAGTGCCAAGGGAGTCTATGCCGGTGGCGATATCGCTTATGCTCCAGTTTTTATTGCTAATGATGAATCCTCCACTATTTCGCATTACCAACTGGCCCAGTATCATGGAAGAATTGCTGCTTTAAATATTTGTGGGAAGAATACTGCGCTCAGGACTGTTCCTTATTTCTGGACTATGTTATTTGGCAAGGGCTTTCGTTATTCAGGTAATTTCTATAAATACACGAGAAATAAAGTCCGACAACTGTAAAATGTAAGGTAATTACGGAAAATTTTCCACAGGTTTTGGATCTGCAAGTAGTGTGAGCATTTATGGGTCTTTGGAGGAGTTGAAGTTTTTCGCTTATTACTATAAAAACGGAAAAGTCATAGCTATGAGCAGCGTGAGGATGGACCCGATAGTATCAGAATTCGCTGAGTACTTGAGCGAGGGAAAAACTCTGACTCAAGAAGAGGTGGAGGCAGATCCTACAGGATGGATGAAGAATAAACCTGTGGATGCTTTGAAGGCCTTGCCCGAGAAGTTTTCATCGTAAGATCGAGTTGAAAATAGTTAAACGCAACCATTTATTTTCCCCACTGCACAATGTGGTGAGAACCCCTCTCAAGAGGAATATCCAAGGTTTAATTGATCGTTTAAAGGGACCACAATGTATTATCATCGCAATACGCCAACATTCACTAAAATTTTATTTTTCTCGTAACAAAATATTACAGATCGATGTGGAGGTGCGAGCATCAACAGAAACGGGTCTATCATACTTTAACCATAAGCCATCGTAAAATTAACAGCTGTCAACTGAGTAATTACACGATGAAAATGTCGAGATTATTAATCAAATGCTCGCGGAGGCTACTCCGTCCTTAATTATTTCAGTGTGAAGATAATTTATTAATGTAAACAAGTGGTAAAACGTTTCTCTGAATGGAAGGAAAATTCACGTGTTCTAGTATCATTTTGCCATTTGAGTACTGATTTTCTATTGTTAGTGGCTTCAGAGATTAATAAATTACAGAGTAATGAGCACATATTGTTTAATAAAGGTATGATCCAATTATTTTTTTATTCATTCACCTTGATTTTATACTATTCCCAACAGTCAGTAGTCCTTAAGTGAACCAACTGATCTTGCCAAGTAAAATGTTTATTAAATCTCTCGTTCCTCGCATTTTGATTGATCGTTACGAAATCGGGCCTGACCTTTATCTCTTTCATGTGCCCTTCTGATTGCTCTTTGGTGAGATATGGGTGACGAAGGAATAACATGTTGCGCTCTTCTTGCTCGAAGTCATGACGAAGTTTTAACAGATCATAGTAGGCAGGATCCTTAACTTTTCGATGTTTTCTGCAATAGAAAACCATAATTACAGCCTCTCAAGGTATTCCAGTAGATATTTATTATAAATATCGACTCCAGAATGTGCTATCCCTAATGAATTCAAAGATATTCCCGATTTAAACTCGAATTTGAGTTCCAAAAATGTATAGATATCAATATTGAAAACATTGTTATTGAATAATCAGAAAAGCCTCAAAACAGGTTAGAGTATATGCTCACCCTCTCCACACGTGCCCTGGAGGAGGCTTTTTTTTCCAATGCAGCAAAAAAGCTGTTAACCTCATGGTTAATTACTCCCAACTAGTTATTAAGCACTGACAATACTTATTTCTTCTACAATTCGTCAATCCTGCAGAACTAAACCAGAGACGGTACCCGTGAATAAGGCCCCTGCCTTATTGGCTAATCCTCTTTGATTGAAGTGTCCAGTCAAAGAGGATTGACTAAAGTAGAGGCTCAGTTCGGGGGGTTTGAGTGACCCCAGAGACATCGTAGTAGTCAACCCCATAAGAGGGAGGGCGCCACACCCAACGCTGGGGTATCTGCTCGTTAGCCGACTCAGCGACTCTTCAGTAGCTGAATAATTGATAACCTAAAAAATTCATGGATATTCATTCCTCATGTAATTAACAAATGTCAAAAAAAAA
>NW_011887750.1:977945-1178219 GCF_000806365.1 Fopius arisanus
TCCAAATTTCGGAGTAAGTTATATTTTCCAGATAATCCATCCGGGCCTTAAATTTACGTCGTATTTTATATCTCCGCCCAAAACGGTAAGTACGATATTAAATTATTATTGACGTAAATCAAGTAAACATCACTGACAAATTTGTGAAGATATTTTTAATAACTGTTAATTCGTTGAAACAAATCATTAGCAGTCGGAGGCTTTGAAATCAGCTCGTCAAAAATTAAATCGCCTAAAGTAGAGGCTCAGTTCTGCGGGTTTGAGTGACCCCTGTGGTATCGTAGTACTGGGCCCCATAAGAGGGAGGGCACCACACGCAACGCTGGGGTATCTGTCGTTAGCCGACTCAGCGACTTCTCAGTAATATCCCTCCAACTTCCCTTTTAATAACTCTGAGCTAAAATTCGAAATGAAATTCCAGATGTTGCTTCCCCCTTCCGCTCGTTCTACGGTCGGTTAAATTTCAGTTAAACAAATAAAAAGCAAAAAACATTAATACCGCAGAAAATAAAATTCACCCCGGCGACTTGATGGACACCCCAGCATTGCGTGTAGCGCTCTCCCTCTCTTAGGGTGCAGTAATTTTTTTTACATAAAAGGGGCAGTAAGATGAAACCTTCATTCATAGAAACTTTTGCATATCTTTATTGAGTCATACAAATAAACATTCAATTGGTAATTGTAAGTCAACTTGGCTAAGACAACAATTGAGCTTTCTTTTGGATAAGTAAAAAAGGAACTTATTCGTTATATAGTATTTATGTATATAAGTTCATTAAGCCTTCTACAGTCTCAAATTTAGGGACTATAGCGCAGCGAAATTATCACCAAGTATTGCTTTTAAAAATGCATTTTCCTCTACACAGCTTTGCGTAATCAAAATAATCTCAATAAACAAATTATTAAAAATGAGTAAACAAAAAAGAAAATAATGAGACGTGCTACATATCAACTGCTGACTTATTTTCATGAATGAATGTTTCAAGAGGCAACAACGCGTACAACAAAAAAGAGAAAAAATATGTAAGCCACATTGCATTAATGTTTCATTATTTTTTCTTCTCATTTAACTCTAATAATAGTTCGATATACTCTGCTCATTTGGTATTTCAGCCTTGCTCTCCTTTCTACCGAATACAATTGAGTAATCGCGAGGAAAAATTATTGTGGATTATGTCTAATCAAAATAGTCTGTTTTTTCGATAGAGAATAAGCATTAAATCTTATTGAGGATTAATAGGCTAAAGGGTGGGGGAGAATTTAGAAGTGATCGAGTTTAACGAGTACATGATCTGACGTGGGCTTTGGCAATTTCACGTCCATCCAATCACTACTAGATGTTGCATCAACGTCCGTAGCTTTTAGGGCCAGCTTGTGGGCGGATGTTGCATTGTGGGGAATCCTCAGGTCAACTGGAACCTTGAATTCAAGTCCTCGTGGTCCACACTCCACTACGGGACTCAATAAAGATTCACCTATCGACAAAAATTCATTGATATTGATGAATATTTAATTAAATAATTGATAAAAATTTGAAAATAACGAGAAATTCTGGTGGGTAAAAGGTAATAGATGATGTGTTAAAATTCAAAGAATCGCTTTTATGGAAAAGGTTTAAAAAATGGAAGTGAGATTAACATGTGTGGTTTTTTATAGTGCATTAGCAAGCTCACCATGGTGCATTGGCGGTGAGATAGATGTACGACGATGATCGTTGTTATGTGATTCAATAGCATGCGGGGTTGTGACCGCGAAGTAAATCTCTTGTCTTGTATTTGGAGCTAGTGCACCCGGAGGTATTGTTAAAGTGACCCCGCCCGGTCCCTCGAGGACACCACCCTCGCTATCGAACAAACCGCGGGCCACCCCAGTGTTCCTAAGAGACCAACCACCGCCCCTTCATTTCAATCATTATAATCAACAATGCATTTTTTTAATTTCCTCCTTAGTTAGTTAGCATAGCCTTCAATATATGTTAATAAAACAGAAAAAATGTTAATTTCGTGATGATATCAGTATGATATGCTAAATATGACTTACCTGACATTGTGATGATGGAGCGGTGGCTTTCGATATAATTCGAAAGCACTTCCACGTTGCTCACGACTTCCAGCTAAATCTAATCCACTTGTCTCACGATTGTGACCAGAATTACCTCCTGAAGGATGAATTGTGCCCACGTGGCTGTTACTGTGGCTGTGCCCGTTGGGATTGACATTACTGCGATTTACATTATGCGTATGGCCTAGTGTCAGCTGACCTACGCTGTTGCTGTGAGCGTGGCCGGTTATTGGTGGATTGGAATGCGAATGAGTATGACTGAGAGAATGACTGTGATTTGGTGAGGTGTGAGTGTGGCTATGATTCGAATTCATCAGGTAATTTGTCTCGACTGCTGTTCGGTGGTTTGGTGGAGGTATGTTGTAGTAGTATTGTCCGCTATTTCGTTGCATGTTACCACCACCACCGCCAACACCACTACCACCACCACCACTTTCTGTCTAAATAGTAATATTATTTTTTACAATTAACATATTTTTCTCTTTTTAATATGATTATTTTGTCATTTACCCCATTATGAAGGTGCGACGAGGCATTCATAGAATAGCTCTTCGCATGTTGATACATTCCACCGCCGTTATTCTCATCCTGAACGATCTGTTGCTGTGGTGGTCGGTAATTTTTGGGTTTTGGGGGTGGTATAGGCTTGTAAGTACCTCCACCCGATGATGATGATGATGACTTTCCCGGTGTTGTGGTTATCACTTTGTTGTGCTCCCCCGTTCGACTGAAATGCCAAAAGAAAATCTATCTAGCACATGGTGGGAGCAGAACGAATGCACTCAAAGGGTAGGGGTATGGATGATCAAATCATTGTTTGCTACACTAATGTATCTCGACGGGATATGTAAATTCTATAAGCTCGTCGCATCGCTCGCGGTTTTCGGGCCACCACTCTGTTGCACCATACATGATTATTATTACACTTCACCTTGAAAAAGTCGATTAAAAAAAATAGATAAAGTGACAAACCTGTATTTGGCGTAATCAGTCCTAGTCTGCGAATCCTGGCTGTTGATGGGTTGTGCTGTCGATCTTGTGAACCTGTAGGGGTCATGAGGCCTTTGCGATGCTGGCATACTCCCCGTTTTGAGATCATCTGGCACATTAGGTCCAAGACGCCCAGAAGATGTGTTAATACCTGTTCCTGTATACGTTGCATTTCCATTGGTGTTATTATATGAATCATAAGACGACATGCTGTCATAACTTCCAGTTTTGGGTTGACTCCTCTCGAGGGACGACGTGGCATTCGCTCGATGAGGAGTTGCATTGATGTAATTTCCCATGTCCAGGACTGAATCTGTTTTGTTGAGCAATCTGTCAGCTGCTGATCGTCCAATTGTGCCTCGTGGGGTCTGACTCGTCGGCTTGACATTTCTGTCGACTCTCGGAGGTAAATCCGGGGGACCTTGATGGGGAGACCGAGTCTGGGATTGCACAGGATATTGCGGCAGCCCTGGTTGTTCGTTCATCTGGTTAGAGATGGAGAAACCGTATTTGCTGTCTGTTGGCCCACCTTGCGCACGCTTGTGCTGCTCAAATGCCTAGCAGATTCATAATAATTTTTATTTTGCATTAATCATTGTGATGCAGAATAAATTTGCCCAGGTGTGGAACACTCGTGAGCTTTATAAAAAAGAAAGGGAATGTAATTTTTTGGAAAAAAAAATGACATGTTCCAGAACTGGTTATTAATTCGTTAGGAATTTAGGCAGCAAGGCCTTTCACCATGATTCAGCGCAAGTATTACCTGGTAGCTTGATGTATATGGTGGGGGTGCAGCGGTATCATCCTGAGTAGCGATACTTGGATCAGAGCTACTTTTAAGCCTCGTAGGTGGCCCCAGGGCACCGGGAATCGGGGGTGCTGGGCTTAATTCCAAATCACTCTCCGGGGAGGAGGCGTAGGAGAGGCGTGATGTCATCGGGAAGAGGAAATCATCCGAGAGGGCCTCTTCCGGCTACGCAAAATACGCAGCAACACACAGGACACCACGTTATATGGACACGTTAATTATGTTTTGATGAATGTTTTGCTATTCTCTTTTAAAAGGTGACACTTCAATTAATTTTAATGGTTTTGGTGTTAATACCATTCAGTGAATAAGCAGAACAATTGTACCAGTCAATGCGTTAATCAACTGATGGGACCATTCAAGAAATCTTCATTAATATCTATTAGCTACTGGGTTAATAAAGCTCATTGTGGCAGTGATGTTTTGTCATGATGAAACCTTAATCCTATATTTGTTATTGTTGCTCTCTATCGACACATTGTCATGCGCTCATGCTTGGCACTTGTTTTAATGCACTAGTTAAAATACAAAATGAAATTATGATGATAATGATAATGATGATGATGATGATGATGATGATGACCACTGAAAGCTCTAAATGTAGCCGAAGAATTGCTCATGAATGACATTCTGGGTGGGAATTGGGGAACGAATTGGCGACGAAGTAATGAGCGGCGATGGTGGACGGGGTGGTGGCAACACATTGATATTGTTATTATGCTCGAGGTAGACACCCGTATCGGAAGGAGCCGGCGGGCTCACTGGACGATAAGGATGATACGGTGGAAGGTAAAGATCCGACACCACTTCTATGGGCTACAAAAACAACCAACACCAAATATATCTTATCGGCTCTTATACAGAGGAAAAAAAATTGGGAGGAAAAAAAAATGATCCGATACCCGAACATCGATTTTATCATTCGGCATTCAGAACGAAGATCGCTTCGTTTGTAATTCAGGCACAAGCAGGAATTAATTATTAATAAACATTCAGAGGAATTATGACTGGATTGATCATATTATATCAGGCAGGTTTGTTCCCTTTTTCTTTTTATTGTAGCTATTGTTTTAATTTTTTGGGTAATACGATTGGAAGAAAGGGAGCGAGAATCACTCACTTTTGTCTGGCTCATCCACAAGGGTCCCTGTTGTTGACGGTCAATTAACTCCCTGAGTTTTCTATACCATGCCTCGGGTGTCGTCAATGTGATAACGGCGCTGAACACGTGGCCCCATATTTTGTCAAGCTTCTGACACTGTTCGAGAAGCTTCTTGCTGCTCTTATGCGCCGACCTGAAATAATGTATTGATTTCTAATGAGGGCTCAGCGTATCATGTCATTAAGGCCAAGTGAAATTAGCAAGAAAAAATTGAAATAATAATACAAGCTATTTTATATTCATTTAAATTGCAAATTAATGATAATCGTAATGAAAGGGAAAAACATACTTTGGTATTCCTGCTCTCATCTCCTTGACCACTTGCTTGGTTTCGGCCTTGAGAAAAATGACTATTGGATAAAATTGAGCGTAATTCAATCTGTCAACGGCGTTTGGCGTTATATCCAATAGGGCATGCTTTCCTCTATCCATTACCTCTCTAATTGCACTCAACCGAATTATACCAGATGTCTTAGTGGACTTTCCCCCATCCTCCATTTGGCTTTCCATCTGAGGAGAGGTAAATTTATCTGGAAAATCTTTGAGCAATTTCTCCCTAGCGAGATCAGCAACTGGGCCAAATAGGACAACAGGCCGTATGAAGCCAGGATGTCTGAGAACAACCCTCTCATAAGCTGGAAATTTGCTAACACTGTCGGAAAAGACAACATCGTCCCAGTGATCACGCCCGAGAGACTTTGATCGTCGATGACTACCCCTTCTTCGCCTAAAGAAGCTTCCACGACTTTCACTGGCACTCAATTCCTTTTTAGTGGCATTAAATTGAGCAGTGGCGAGCTCCTCGGCCCTCGCCTTGTTTGGGATAATCCCCTTCTGCACCTCCTGATTATTTCTACCAATTCTGAAGACCTGCCAGGAGCCAACAACTCCATTATGGAGTGTGTCAACAGCATGAAATACATCACCACTTCGAAAGCTCATCTCCCCCTTTTCAGGCTGTTCATAATGAAAATGTGTCTTGATGTGAAATGAGTCCCCCCTTCCAGAAGCGACAATTTGTTCGTAGTCCTGCCTCCTGTGTTGAACAATCAGATCAATTTGCTCCTGAAGACTGAGGAGAAAGAGTACAGCTTCCTCCCTTGTTACCCCCTTCATATCCATATCATTGACCTTAAGAATTTTGTCACCCGGTTGAAGCCCTTGAAGAGAGGCTGGACTGCCTGGTTGTACTGCTGTGACAAAAACTCCAGTCTCATTTCCACCCGTCAACCTCACCCCCACTGAACCTTCTTTCTGGAAAGTTATGAACCGAGGATCCGGCATGGGTTGTTTCGACCTCTGTACAAGTGGATCCTCATCATAGAGCTGTCTCCTCGAGCTGGAGCTGTAGTAATCTTCTAGTCCTCTCGGTGGAGGGGGTCTTGGCGGATCTACCGTCGGCGTTGCTGGTAAATCGAGTTGACTCAGTGAAACATCCATTAATGGCCCTCTGGAGCGTCCCCTGGGTGCTAGATTGCTCTTATCCTCGATGGGCTGGCGAGTCGGTGGTGGAACGTAAAGATTCTGACTGCTGTAGCTCGCCCCTGACAGATACTCACCACCCTCAACCTTGCCGGATGGATATGAATTGCTGTTCGGAGCGTCTCTGGTAACAACTATTGATAATCTCTCCTTACACTGGTCCATCATCTTCCTGGCCTCCTTGAGATTCATATTATCAGCAGCTACTCCACCAATTCTAGTAACGATATCTCCAGGTTTAGCTCCAGTTGCCTCGCGCGTCACTTCACGAACGTATAGACGACATCCCAGAACGATACCAAAGTCATCCTTTTTGTTATTTCTTGTTAATGTTAAGCGATGACTTTGTGGAGTACTCGCCGGGGAGCCTGGAGCTGTTCCAATCGCTCTTCGTTTCACCACCAAAAGAACTGTGGATCCGGAATCCCTGAGAACTCGTACAGCTGCTCCGTAATCAGCACCCTCCAAGGATAAACCATTGGCAGAAATAATTCTATCATTCACCTGGAGCTTTCCCTCAGCAGGACCGGCTTTGAGTACGTCTGATATGGCTATTGCTGGATCACCATTAGTAAAGTGAGGATTGTCTCGACCCCCAGACACTGCTATCCCGAAACCATAACCTGGTACTCGGGTTACTGTTACATGGTGCACCTCCCATCCTCGGTCACCAACCTGCAATTTAACCCATCAATTACTCGAACTGAACCGAAAAAAATTCAAAAAGCGCCCTCCCTATTTTTCAAATTTTTCTTTTCTCCGTTTCTCTTTCCTTCAAATTTATTCTTTACTGCTAAGCATGAGATATTTTGTAGATAAGGCTCTCATCCACAGTTCAAATATGCCGTACATCACACAAGATAAGAAACTCTCAAGATAACAATATTTCATTCACATTGTTCTCCCCGCAAGCCTAAACCTGAAAAACCTTTTAAATTGTGTTGCAACAGGATAACGCAGAGATGTCTGTATACCTGGATTAAATATTCTCTTGAAAAGACTTAATGACTCGATAATTATGGCAAGTTTCTTGTTTATATCGTGTGCCCACACTACTTGTTGGAACGTGGGCCGATGAAAACGACGCACAACGTGACAGTACCGCATTATTGGGAAACACCGTGTGTCCTGGAATGAAGTATTCAGCATTCCGAATATTTTATGATAGGCGCCTGCCTCCACTAATTGATCAATCCATATATTAACCGGTTGACGTCATACTTTCGCCCGTTGACGGAGGATGGAATTAATATAAAAGAGTGGTGTGTAAAAATTCCACTGATATCACTGGTTTCCAGAGATAAAGACATTCGTTGATCTCCGAAAAAAAAACCCAATGCATTAAGCTTTTAAATCAAATGAGCTCGTCTCAATTACTAGCCATAACTTTAGAAATCTACCTTCATACAACGACTGAAGAGAAATTCCATAATCCTTTCCAGGAATAATACCGTGGTGTTGAGTAAAACATTTTGTTGCGGGCAAACAACGATGTACTTCTTTATGAGGAATGTTTTTTTGTAGGTACTAAAATATCATAGATATATATCCACATCCCAGTCCATTGCCACTCAGCATTATGGTAGTCAAACGTGTATTTGCAAAAGCTTGACGTATTTTCACCTGTTTCACTATACTGATCTTATTAATAGGAATGACGAGTCACGAACAGTTAATTACTGGCAAGGCGTAACTAAATAAGTCACTTTATAACGGCTCTAGGTGTAAATCCATACTCCGTGATATTAAAAACCGCCAAGGAAAAAAAGTAGTAACGAAAAGTATTATATTCAACCTAGTGAATCCGGTTTTGCTGAGGTACTTGAGGAAATTCACAATGTATTTTCGGTTGGCTCGTGTGACTCTGATTCAAGAGGGAGAATCATTCCGGTACTGCGATTGTTTGATAAGATGTTTATATGCTAATACGAAAAAGCAAATCCATGACGGGCGCAAACTGGGTGTGCCATGAGTTCATCGTGTCAAGTTACATATTTTCTTGTTTATTTATTTCATTATACTCTTTCTGGTGAGGTTTTCCGGATCGTTAGGGACGAGAGGTCATACAGCGTCTTCAATGGGCATATATTTTTTTTTTTAACGAGATTCGTTGCAAGTTCTATTAAGAACTTGCAAGTGGCCATGGCCCGAGGGCCTTCAGCCAAGTATTTATATATTAATGCCGAATGGGCCTTTTTTTTCTTTTTTCAAGTTGTAATGGAGTAAACTTCGACCCAATGAATAGGTTGTTGGTGACAAATATAAATATATTCCCTTAGACTCTGAAGTACACCCACGTGGTAGTCTGGTGTTTTCTCATTGGTAATAAAATGTGTCTCCATAGGTATTTTACTTGAACGGTAAGAAAAAATATTCTTGCACGTTTTCTACTCGGTCATCTAAATTCACGTCACATAATTCCAGCCAGTATAATTCCGGGACAAGTATTATACAAGTCGGGGTTTATAAAACTTGAAAAAATCCAAAGGTACTACCATGTTCTACGAGTACACTCTTTTTATACTTCATTTTTTATGGCGATTTGTATCCCCAACGAGGACTTTACTTTCCTCTTCATCTCCGTACTGACGAGTTGAGAGAGACGGCGATTCGGTTGATGATGCAATCAATCGGCAAGGACGTGGCAAGGCAACCGAGATTTATTCTCTCCCAGGCTTTAACTAACATTTTCCTCACTCCACCCTTACATTATCTCTTTATCTCCACTAATGCTCTGACTTTCCGAAGAATTCAGCTGGAGACACTAAAACTGTTCAGAGGGCCAGAGTACAAGTCTGTGCAAGTCTCAATGGGAATTTTTTACTACTCAGCGCTTCCCATTCTACCATCATGCTGAATATTATGACTAATTAATTATCCACAAGTGTCTCTAGGTACAGGAACTTTCTCCAGATACTCGGATCAAATTGAAATGGTTAAATTGAAGACTTAGAGTCTGTACTAATGAGTTCGACTAGCCACTAGACGAGTGTATCTTCTCCGTAGGCTTTCACCTGAAGCTCAAAAAGTTATCGCGATTCTTCATGCGATAATTGTTCTGTCTAATGATCATTTAGATCGACAGGATTATACCGTTCCCATGCTCCACAAACCTCCAGTTTTCATAATAAAAAGCCTCATAATCCGAATAAACCAGAACTTGTGAATATTCAAAAAATTGAAAGGAGACTAGCAGCGTTAGTACACACAGGTGTTATCCTTTCTCTTGTGTATCACACAGATATATCAATTGAAAGATGTAATATTCCAAATCTCTTACCGAATTAGCTTTCTGTGCCTCGTTGTTATCAATTCGCATACTCGAGATGTTAATGCACTTTGTGGAAGTCCATTCAACACTGACTACAATAGTTCTTTATATTTTAATTATCTGGAGAGGGTGAATGATTTTCCAACAGAGGAGTTCATTATTCAGCTCGGGCGAAATGGATGGAGGTCGATAGTAGATCATTGAGAGATTTAAACTTGCAAGTTACATTGGAAACGTTGAATTTTGTACTCGTAGCACTTTAACACTCGACCGGATGATCACTGTCGCTACTTGCATACAGAATTAATTGGCTCTTCGCCGGAAGCCTTTGGAATTTGAGGAATTTTCAAGCGACAATCTTGTTACATTAGCGATTATTTCTTCCACTGTCGATGATAAACACAAGAGAACTAATTATTACGATTAATAATTGGACCGACTGGAATGAAACGGGTTGAGAGCGTTGATTAATCAATATGAACTTTATATTCATTATCAATAACCCCTTGTTAATGAATTAATGAATGTTTATGATGAGGGTAAAATAACACATGTTGTTTTGGTTGAAATTATTGGGTGTTTGGTGTAGGAAAAAGAAGAGTGTTATGTGCGCACAGAAGAGTGGCTCGTGACCGACTGGCTAACAGGCTAACTGGAGGCCATTCGAGGCCATGCATTTCTTCAGGAGAGACTGGAGAGACTGGAGAGACCGGAGAGACCGGGGCAATACAACTGTCTCGTACCCAACACAAATCTATCTGACGGAAGTATGCATTTCAAACCTCACCTCAATAAATAACGCGTATTGTATTTTTATTTTGTGCACTAGAAAAACATTATAAATTTAACTCCGAGAAATTCATGGTTGTGAATATTGCTGTGCCCATCTGGATAGAGGAGCAGACAGGGTCGGCTTTTAGAAATCATAACTCACTTCCGGTGCGGCTCGAGGGTGCCATCAAAAGTCCAGACACCCCTTACTCCACCTCGAGAACAAATTAAAAAAAGAGGAGAAACGTGCGGAAACATGTGGGCTGGGGATTTCTTGAGGAATACTGAGGCCAGATGAGTATTACAAAAGACTGACTCTATGACAATGAGGTAAATGAAAACAATTGTGTCAATTGGTTGAGCCAATGTAGTTGAGGAACGCTAGACTCATATTTCTTCTGTCAATGGCACATACACACTTCAATTACATTTGACTGTACCATTATATATTGATTACAGTCTTAGCAATTGACGAGTCAAAAAAATCGAGAGATAACTAATTTATCAGAACTAATTTGAAAAATTATTCGACTGTTACATTTTTTTTCTGATATGCTGAGTAATATCAGGATTTTTCACTTTAATATTCAGAATAAATTATTCCATTGCAGCAATTCCGCCAAATTGTCGCAATGAGTAATTCAAATGTTGCAAACTATTGATATGATTTATGATGAGCAATATTTGGGGCCGAGTTGAGAACCTGCCGTATCCATAATTACGTGTTTGGTTTAATGCAGCATTGCTGATTTAAAATGTGAATGTACGGTTGCATCATAAAACTACATGTCGATGATCCCTGAAGGAGGAAAAAAATCATAAATAGAAATGAAATTCATCTGGCGATAAAAGTGAGTAATGTCCATGGAATGTCTTTGTCGTTGAGTTGGTTTCCCATGGCGAGCGCGGAGGATTACAAAAACGCAGGAGAAAACATATTTGGTGAAAGAGGAAAAATTGCTGAAGCTCACGGTACGCCGTGAGACCCTGTTGATTCCAAGGGTCATGCTTCAGTCAGAGGTATATTAACTTGTGACTGCTAATCCGTCAGTTTAATGAGTCACTAAATAAGTAACAGTTGTTTCATAAATGTGAATGTGCATACTTTCATTTCAGTGACTAATACCAGTTTATATGATTGATTTTTTACTGGATAAATCAGCAAGTTGTATTTTGCTCTTGATTCAGTGGATTCAGTGAAAGGAGTGTCGAGTGTATAACAATGCCGGAGAACGTCGCCTCAACTGCTTCAACTCAATGATCTATTCTCTGTTTTACCGGCGGTTACGGAGACTTGATAAAAGGGGGATCTACCAATCAAGATAATGATCCTATTATTGCTTCCATTGTTAAGAAAAAAGATTCCAATTACATGTGCATGCGATGATTGGAATTAACTGGCAAGTTCTGTTCAAATTGAATAACTAGATCAATTCTTCCAATAATCTTTGTCCTATCGGATAAATTTTTCCTCCTCTTCCACATATTGTATTTATTTAAAAAAATCTATCGCTTGCTCAGTCCCAAAGCGAGTGTAGAAATAACCGTAATAAATTTTCATATGGTGACTCATAACAAGCCCAACCGCCGGAATGAGACAGGATTAGGACAGGTAGAGGCGGTTCTGGCCTGCAAGGAAAGAGGTTTCGTCCTCAAGGTCACCGGAGGAGGGATAAAATCTTTCAATCGTACAGAAAAAAAAAATACAATGGCCCAAAATGCCTAGAAACCTGTTCTCTCCAAGCAGAGAAATATGACACTCAAATGATGCACGCTCGTCTCATCACTTGAGGATTACAAATGCGGATGGAAACTATTGACCCGTAATGTACCTACGCATGGAGCACTTCAGCGTATTTTACAATTCTCAGACTTGCAAAATCTCACCACATATCTACTTGTGAATGTATACAATGCACAATTGTCACGATGATAGCCGCAGTTAGCTCACATTCTCTATTCCAGCTGGCAGAGCTGATTCAACAGAATTGTTGTGTATGTCACATGGCAATTTGAAACGCCATCGAGTTAAAAAGCGAAAGGTTTTTCCCGTTAAAATGAATCGATCTCGGATATGCTGGAATGCTTGGGAATGATGTTTTTATTTTTATTTCGATGACAAGAAATAAAAAGTAAAATATGAAAAGTTAATGGTAAATTGAGGTGAAACTCAGGTGATTACGTTTCCAGGGATTCGCATAATATCGGTGGAAAGTCACCAATGGACAACGTCCTGTTTGGCCTATAAGTGGGACCGGAATACGCTTTACCCATACCCATGACTGTTTAAATCTCTCGAAAGTCTTGGAAGGCCCTGGTACTCATGCACGTACCACCAACTTTCCTCGCAGATTATTTATCGGACGCGCGCGTGGAATGCAGCTTGCCTTATCGAGTCGCACATTCAACCTACAGATCCTTAAGACAATCTACTGTTACAAGTCGTGTCTAATTCTTCGAGGGAATTCTTCTCGATTTTTAAGAATCCATTTTTCTCTTTTACTCTCTTATTCTTATATTCTTGAATTCCATTCTGTCATTCATGCATTTACCTGATTGTCGAGGTTTCCAACAGGATTATGGGGGGGAGTAGATCCCTGGGGTGACTGCTGCTGTCCCAATGGTGATCCAGAGTTACCACCACCCACTCCAGTGATTGTTTCATTCCTATCCATTCTCACTTATGCAATCTGGCTTTATTTCCAAGCTTTAATCTACTCCCTCAACATTTCACGACACTCCCTGTCGTAATCCATCGATAATACTCCAAAATAACTATACACAAGTTAATTGATAGAATATAATAATCCTTAGTGAATGGAATTCTACCCACGCCACCACTGTTGCATCAACTTTACGCACATCAGGTGCAGAACTTGTTCTCTCAGTTGAGCTATTAGATGTCAATTTCCACATGAAGGTTTTTCAACTCCAAGCCGCTGGAGATGGCACACGTTTGAGCACGTGGCTCGGACTGTACAAAGCCTCCTTGAGGATTCACTGGATCCATATGAAGAAAAAGACGAAACGACGAAGAAGAGAGAAGTCACAAGTCCACCTGCTTCTATCCACCGCTTTTTTGTTTTTCTTTTTTTTTTGTTTCCACTGTGCCTCGGAGGAGATTTTAGAATGTTTTCTGTGCAATTCGAGGCTTCTCTCGTATTTTAATGTCTTCTAATGCCAGCTACTGTGATCCATTGCCAGAAAATGAGTGGCAATAAGTTGCAATCCAATTTTTGAGTGGATCGATGAGAAGTACACTGTGTAAGGATTTATTATTTAATGTGTTTTATAGGTGTCCTTCGGAGGTCCTGGGCAAGCGGCGATCGGCGATGGAGGAACGCGCACGACTGAAGGGAGAGACGAGAAAGGCTGAGAGGCGAGGCAGAGAGAAATATTGAAGGAGAGTTGGGAGTGTGGAGGCTGAGCCCTGGTGAGTGCCCAGTGCCGACACACCGGTTCTTTGCCTGGGCATAAATATAAATACTATACTACACACCACGGCCCAATCTATAGTTGGCAAGTCTGTGGCCAGAGGTCCTTCCAACGAGGTCCCAAGTCCCCAAGCGGGACTGAGGGGACCGGGACGACCGGGACGATCGGGACACACACCAATACCTCAATACTATACCTGTTGTTGAGTTCGCAAGGTGGGCATGACACACCTAGAACAGCTTTGATACACCTTTTTTAACTTTCTTTTCTTCCTCCTTCTCCACTCCATCTCGTCTCCACATTTTTCCATTAGGACTTGACTCGACATCATTCCACCCAATCCTCATTCAATCTTTTATTTCTACACTTTTCAAAACCAAGGGGATGGAACAAAACGAGTAGATTTAATTAAAAGGAGGATGCCTCGGCTGCACGAGTACCTGTTGCGGGAAGAGCATTAAAAACATATCCGGGCGTTTAAAATGCGCGTAACTCAGGTAGTTTTGGAATTGTGGAGAAAACCAACAGGTAGCGCAGGTCCAGTTTCAGGCAAAAGGTGAATGCGAGGGCGTGGTTTAGTCCTTACCGGTCGGTGCCCTCTTCACATTCTCTCTTCCCGGTTTCCTTTTTTTTTTCTCCACTTTTTTGTTATTATGATTATGATTTTTATCATTTCTTCTTACTCCTCATACGTGGTTGCATATGCAGCCAAGAAGGGGATGTCCCAGAGGGACGTGTAATATCAATCATCATTCGAGTCAATGTCACATTTTTTTCCAGCCTCTTTTAATATGATGTCCACCCAAACTCGTCATTGTTGATCGACCAAGAGTTGGGAGATAGAAAAATGAAATTTATCCAATTATCAGACATGATTAATATGCTGAGAATGTGAATTTTAATCCAGTTCAACAGAACGAACGTGCGTCGTTAACATTACACACATACTTAAGAACAGGTAATCTCTCCCTCCAGTTTATTGCGGAAGAGCAAATATCTATGTAATTAATAAGCCCCTGGGATTGAATTTTGCGAGCTGAGTTAATGACAATTGAGACTCTCCGGGATCCGGAAGGAGAAGGGATTTTTCTGATGAGTGCGCACACCTCAAGTGAAGAGACTTGGTGTCAAGGTCAAGAGTAGTTGAACGACTAAGGACAATGTGTGTTATGCAGTTGGTTGTGCACCCTCCGCTCGTGGGAAAGGTGGGGCATCCGGAAAGTATTGTGTGCTCATGGGAAAGCGCAATTGTTATGTTGTTTGCACGAAACCCTTTGGATTTATTACTAGTGTGCGGCTTAAATGCTTTTTTTTATCCCATTTCAGGGCGTACGCTGACGTAAAATTTAATCTTAGTGATAAAACTGGGCGGACACTACTCAATCATGATCGAATATTGAACCTTATTATCAATTGAATTCAAACCAAATTTTGAATAAAATTCCATTTTTTGTTTAGCTAATATTTGAGAATGTAAGAAGACTTTTCAACTCGCCTACTTCTCGAAATAAAAAACAGCAAATAACATGCTTAGGAAAGATTTCCTACCCTATGTTTGCGTCGATGTCGCCGTGTACTGGTGCTAGCAGCATCCCCGAATAAGAAATCATCCCTAGGTAGATGAGGTGGTCCGATGTACGTTCTTGATGTTGTTCTATGTCTCGTGGAACTGGCGCGTAATTTAGCGGATGTAACCCCTTTCTTTCGACCGCGAAAGAACTTGCTGAATATGTTCATAACTCAGAGAATGATTGAGCCGATGTAAAGAGCGATTGATTGTGGGTGAGGATGTTGTGTTGTGCACGCGGCTGGAAAATGTGCACGCGTCCTCTTTCAACGGTGCTCATCAAAGCACTAAGGTAATACAACTCTGTAACGGCCTATGGCCACATGGGGCCACTGGGGTATATCACAATCAGGCGCACACTAACATCAAGCAAGTGCTTGCTGCCCTCCAAGGGGGCGGTTCCTGCTCTCTTATCGGGTTATTGAATTTTACCGGATTGTTAGTCTGCATCTCATGACAATCATGAGTTGTGCCTTCACTCCAATCATTTTGAGAAAAAATTTTTTAAATCATATGACACACTTATTCATTCCATCGTCGACAGAGGCTAGTTGTCATTGCTGTCGGAGTGGCAAACAGATATGCAGCTTAAAATGGATTAGAAGCCTTAGAGATCAGCGCACAAAGCTTAGACTCAATTTCCATACGTAAACAAGTCACCAATTCCTTTGTATCACAACAGGTGCTACCCGGAGATTGATTTTCTACTCTAATATTTTTAATGGAAGTATGTCAATCTATTGATAGATTAGCGGCATCCTGAATTCCAACGTGATGGAAATTTCAGGGGAAATATTATCTATAGCGCATACACTGAATCACATCGTTATCAAAGAGGAGATTCAAAATTATATATCGATAACACGACAATCCACCAGTACCGATCGAGCTTTTCTACCAGCATGCGTCAGGTGATCTGCCTTAGCAGCAGTCAAATGACGTATATCATCATTCAAATGATTCTCGTTAAAAAAATCGAGAAATACCCGGCATTGTTTTTTTTTATATCATTGTTCTATTGATAAATATTCGGTGTTGAGAAGTGTTGAATATTTCCATGAACAATTTTCATTCAGATGGAAGTTTTATAATAGGATAACCGAAGAATCAAAAAGTTACTCGAGGTTTTCCGCCATTATATGGACCGCCTTTTTAAGAATTGAAATGGCGGAAAAATATCGTAACTCTTCAATTAAATCGTATTATGATACGATTATTAGTACTCAAGCGTTTATTCTCCATGAACGTGCGTAATCGCACACGTCTGGGACCTAGTTTTTATTATTAATCGTATATTACATGCCGAGGCCAGGAAAAATAGAAATGTCTTAGGTGCGCGTACAATTTTTCTGCTCGAGGAACCAGAAATTCGCGATTTTTTGGCTACTCAGCAGCTGGGAAGTTGCGACTTTCTGGCCAGAGTGCAGAAAAATATATTCTTTTGAGGATTATTTAAACGTGTTTGTACTTACGGGTTCATCGACCGGTTCATCCAATACTTCGAGAATTGGTTGTGACGTCGGTATTATGCCGTTTGGAAGGGCATTTCCCTGTCGATGGTAATTGTCGAGCGGGGGTGGTGGAGTTTCCGATGAATCTGGAGATATTGAACCATTGCGTTGACTATCCGGATAACCGCTCCAGCGATGCGGCTCAATTCCCTCCGGACTGGAAAAAAATTATTTTTTTCGATTAAATCAAATTGAAAACAATAAACATTTGTTTTAAAGTAAGAAACGATTTGATCTACAAATGTGTAGTAAAAACAAATGAATATTCTCTTAACGACACAGTTTTTTATATTAAATCGAAACAAAAATATCAATTTTTTGTAACTATTGAGAATTAAAAAAATATTTTCCGAATCTTAATGTAAAAAAATAGTAATAAGTAATAGATTGACAAATATATTTCTAAATTAAACGCATTCTCAAGCGCATTCTAACAAATACTAATTTCAAATGTAAATCCTTGCAAAGAAGTAAAGTTACAATTGAACTCCAAAATTTCAACAAGTTGCTTGAAAGAAGTTCATTGAATTCAATATTTAACACTTGCAAATCACGTATGTGTTTGTGATCATTCATTAATTTCATTTGTTAGTTTCAAAAAAAAAAATTCTATTTACGCAATTTTTTTCTCAGTGCAGAGTTGCCTCACGATTTATCAGAAAAAAATGTTATCAGATAATTCAGTGAAATCTGCAAACACGATTCAGTGATAATCAATGGTGGCTCGTACAGCAGTCAAACAATGATATCTCGAATATCTCGTGCATTCTTCCATCGTCGTATTTAGATATGATGAAGTCGTAAAAACGAACTTTGAAGGAAATAGATAAGTCAGAGGAATAAGTTGAATTATGAGTCAACACCTCTTGTGACAAAATTAACAATCATCCATAACATTGACACAAATAAAATGAATGAATCCAGTTGATAGTGAATTAGAGAATTACGTGTTCTAATTCGCAATTATCTCATGAAAAATGAGACGAGGGATTATCACTTGAGGGTCATACTCTTAATTGAAAACGCGTGTCACTCGTCTTAATTCTAAAACGACCGGATCAAGACGTCAACTGTCAGATAAAATAATACAATGGAGTATAAAATTTGGAGTGCATTTAGATTTTGAGGGGATGGAAGTAAATATTGGTATGAATTAATAGTAAACTACAAAAGTCGAGTGGAGATAGTGGGTATCTTGATGTAGCGAAGAAAATGTTGGATTGACTGTAGCGAAGAGATTGTTGGAAATTTTTTGATAATGGTATGAGAAGTGGTATATACACGTGTCTCACGACGAAATACATTATCAAACGCGATTGGAGGGCTAATCGGCATTATTGAAGTGGGTCCCCCCCCGATAGTAGTAGTCAAGAGAAGGAGTACTGGCTGTTAGCCCGGGACACGATCATCATTGTCGTCAGACAGTCTGGATGATGATGTGCGAAGATCAACGTTGAGGGGGCCGTCGTATAAAGTCATTACAAGACAAGGAGACATATTACAAATTGCCTGGGGTGATTGTCCCCTCGATCGATCCTCAATAGGTCATTAGTGGAAAAATAACGAAATCAGTAGTGTCTACACTGGGTGAATGCTTTGTTAAAGTGCGAGAAATGTTCCTTACCGGTGTATTTCAAAGGGAAAAATGCCAATTCAGACGTTCACGAGCCAGATCGTTCATCAGACATAAATCTGCCGAGATAACAGAATCATAAAGACGACAAAGAAGTGGTGAGGGAATTTTAGCGGTTTCCCAGTGTTTTGACATCTTTTTGTTCAGTGTATAATTGGGTGAGTGACAGGATACGACGCGTGGAGATATTGGAGGCGCTATGGAAATGCAAACAGTGGAAAAAGATATGAAGGAAGCGAGTAAAGAAAAAAATGGGCTTCTTGAGCCAATGCTGACGAAACCAGCGGTACGGCTCAAGGAGGGGCAAAAAATTTTCCAATGTCTCTCTACTCTAATAGGTAAGCCATAAGCATTGCTAAACTCGTTTCCACCCCTACTATCTATTTTATCGTTGTTGTATAGTTACAACCTGAAAATATACTGGTTGAGATTGCGATAATTAGGAGGATGAGAATTGAGTTATGTCAAAAAGTCAAGGAAAAGGAGAATGAGAAGAAGAGAAAAAATGATACTCAGGGTCACTGAAAGCGATAAGTATTCGATTCAATGCACTGCCAGTGGATTAATCGATTAAGCCTCTTCTCCTCTGTGAAAAAAAATATACTCCATTGATTAACGATGATTTTGTGTAGTAACCTGAATATGTACCAAATAGCGATTGCCTCTCAGAGAGATATAGATCGATAAAAGATTTTATATTGCTTTTGTGTTTGCAGTCGGGCTGATGGCAATGCAGAGTGGAATGACATTGAGTTGGACATCACCAACGACACCTTATTTGGAGCTGAATACTTCGTTTCTCGGTGGTCTCGATGGTACTCAAGTATCGTGGGTCAGTTCTTTGATGCCCCTGGGTGCTGTTGTCGGTGCATTACCAACGGGAATGATAGCCGATGCAATCGGAAGAAAATCAGCATTAATTTTAACAACTCTTCCACTCCTCTTGTCTTGGCTAATGATCATATTGCTGAGTAGTCTAAACACTTTGTATGCAGCTAGATTTATTGGAGGAATTGGATCTGGAGCAGTATGTGTTCTAGTACCCCTCTACATCGGCGAGGTCGCTGAACCCTCGATTCGTGGTGCCCTAGGATCATGCTTTGCGCTGTTATTTTCCTCAGGTGTTGTTTTTATATACATCGTTGGTGCCTACACCAACTACGTTACCCTCAATATTGCCTGCTGTGGTATGCTTCTGCCTTTTTTTCTCTCTTTTTATTTTCTTCCCGAGTCACCCATCTGGCTCGTCCAAAATAATCGCATCAAAGAGGCGGAAGAATCACTGGCTGTACTCAGAGGAAGAGGCTACGAGCCCAAATGGGAGATAACTATGCTACAGGAGGAGGCTGATCGGGTCATGAGAAGTCGTGGGGGTTTTAGGGATTTAATTGGTACACGTGCTGGTAGAAAGGCCATTGGAACATGCCTTGGGCTCATGTGGTTCCAACAGATGTGTGGCATAGACGCCGTTCTCTTCTATACTGTAAAAATCTTCCAGGAAGCTCAGAGTTCCATTGATCCATTTTTAGCTACCATAGTTATCGGGCTAATTGAAGTTGTTATGGCAGCAGTTGTGGCTATTACCATTGACAAATTCGGGAGGAAGCCACTGCTCGTTCTTTCTGGAACTGCCATGACTCTGTGTCTCGGAGTACTTGGATACTACTTTAAACTTCAAACCGATGGGTTCGATGTGCGATCAATTGCATGGCTGCCATTGACCAGTCTTGCCCTCTTCAATGTTGTCTTTAGCGTTGGGTTTGGATCCGTGCCCTTTGCTGTCATCAGTGAACTCTTCCCTCCAGAGACCAAGGGAGTCGCCATTAGTATGTCCATTATTGTCAATTGGACTCTTGTATTCGTTGTCACTAAATTTTATCCACCTATGATTTGTCTCATCGGACAAGCTAAGACATTCTGGTTTTTTTCATCCATGGCCGGCGCATCAGCTGTATTTTCCTTTATATTTGTGCCTGAGACCAAGGGAAAAACTCTCCAGGAAATTCAGACGAAATTGTCTATTAAGAGGGCTTCCATTAAAAATGTCCCCAATGTCGAGACGACTTCATGATTCTTGCCATATGGCCATTATGGGCAATTGTGATTTTACAGACTGATCTATGATCCATTATAGTTTTTATTAAACTTGTCAGTTATCCATTAAATTTCTATGTACACATTATGATTTATTGTGCCATATCGATAATTATCCATTATTAATATAAATGAATAAATGATACAATGTTTTCAAGGGCTATTGTTTTGTGTTGGACTCACCAGGATGTCTGGCGGGATGATGTCGGGGATGAGGAAGCACCGCGTGGACGGTGTCGGTGTGGTGGACCTCCGATACAGTAAATCCCATTTATCGGAACAAAGTAGCCGAATTGTGCGGGAATTGGAAGAGTATTGTAATTTCCGGTCCCATCATGATAATATCTCCGAGGTGTTGTGTACATTGTTAACAATGATCCACGAGAATAATCACTCTATCATTTGTATGCGATTATTTCAATTATGAAATTTGATCACTTCCGCGCACAACAATCCATGGAATTCGTGACCCCTTTGAGTTTCTTTATAAATAGCATTAGAATGGTATAATGGAATAATTTCATCCTCAATTTACACGAGCGATAACTATTTATTTAATTATTATTAAGAGACTGAGGTATGTGGGAATTTTTAATAATTATCGATTTTTTTTTTTTCATTGATTGTCATTAATACCGAGGCGATAAATTTCGATTGGAGTTGTTTTCTCCAGCAATCGACCCACTCCCGGTTGTGACTCGCATGCGACTCCTCGGCTTCTCAAAATAACGAGCAAACAGGCGTCGCGACGCCCATCCAAACCGCACACTGCAGCTCAGAGGGAAACTACGTCGACGCATTAGACATCTCTCTCAACTTCACATCGAGTTCGTAGTGATGGAGATAGCTCACCTGTTCTCAAATTTTACAGGGCAGCGAAAAAAACACGACATCCAGATTTATCAGCGTAAGCCTGGGTGTGAATTTTTAAAAAATTGTTCACTCTTCACAGTCAAGTGATTGATGATGGAGTGGAATATTCTTGTTGGTCAACTATCAAGGATAAACAATTGGGGGACTCTTGAGAATATGATAAAGAGATAAATAGGAAATTAGGTGTCATTTGAGATAACAGATGATGATCGTTGCCCTAACATACTCGACTGAGCAGTCAAGTGTCATCCAGAGATTGGAGTTGATAAATGAATACATCGTTAAGGGACAGAGCAATGGCCCTATTTCCTCGTTATTTCCTAATAGAAATTTTCAATTTTATTGTAGACTAAAAATTCCACTTTAACACTTCCCATTGAGTGTTGTGAAACCCAAAAATTCCACAAAAAAAATAAAATTGTTAATGTCAATCCATGCTATCTCGGAATATTCTAAAATCAAGTGCAAATACATGTGCGCCCTTCATACGTCAAGGGTAAAACTCCTTGAGCAAGCTTCTCCCGTGATAACGAAAAAAATTATTTTTTCTAATGACCCGTTAAGAGGTTCACGATACATCCCAACTTTCTTCCTGAGAACTAGACGTATACCTTCTCGACACAAAACTTTCACAATTCCATAAAAGTGAAGCATTTGAGTGTATCATTAAAACTTGATATCCGAGGTTTTTTTTCAATTATTTAGGTAAAGAGCTAATGTAATGATAAAATATTTGAAACTTCCAAGTAAGTGATCAAGTGGCATTACAATTTGTGGGAATTTGATGAAAAATTGGCTCGGAGTATCCTCGATGGGACAATTCTGGCAAATCGAATAAATCTATTCTAATTAGAGTGTTTAATTGGAAGATTACTATAGCAGAGATGGGTAACAGATGGGGTTTTGCACGAACTCACCTAAATGACGCTGAACATGTGTGTTCACGACAAAGGGTTTCTTGCGATCCTAGCTTTCCACAGGCTTCCCTCAATGCTAATTTCCCTACTCATTTCTCAAAGGAAGTATAGAAAACGATGGAGAAGGTCTTAGTCATGGAAGGGAACCTCTAGTTAGAGAATTTCAGGGCGACGATTTAAAATGTAGCATTATACAACGTGAGAACGGAAAAGGGGTGGAATAACGCATCAACCGCGAGGCATTTTATCACGCGATCATAAAAACCCAATGTTAAAACAATCATTTAAATCCTTTAGAATGAAAAGAAACCACTGTTGTCTAATGATTTGTGAAAATCACGAAGAAATCCGGAATCCCGGAAATGATTAACTATTCACGTCCCCCCTGGAGGTTTAACGTGCCTCACGCCTCTGCCTCGTTTTCTAATCATTACTGCAATTGTGCGCTCTCGTTTCTCACTGATATATTCACTAAATCCACGAAACCTCTCAATGATCAGATAAGCTTTCAGATAGACACGAAAATGAACAAAGGGAAAAATAATGAAAGGAGGAATTGATGCTCAATAGAAGTAGAATGATCGTTTTCCTTTTCTCAATCTCTATAAATGAGGGTTGATCGGGTGATTTCAAACGAGTTTTCGAACTGAAGGCTGGGACATGGAACGCTGCCTGAAGGCAGGCCAGCTTCCTGTGTTTCCGGTTCATGACTGACTCAAGGTACCTGATGCACTTGAATCTTTATATAGGACGTGCATCGCTAACAACTAGAACTGGTGCGCACCTGGTCACACGCGTTAATTCAAATCTTATCGTATTTATAATGAGTTATGGGATTTTTCTTGGATCTTCAATAAGTCTAGGTTATCAAGGTATTGTCGCAATGAGGTGTACTCACCACTCTTTGATAGAGTCATCGGGCTCCCTACTGGCGTTATTGATGTCAACGCTCAGAGGTTCATCGGCTTCCCTCAAACTTGGCCTTTCCATGGGATTAACAATTTTAATATCCTCCTCGTCCTCAGCCTCCTGCGCCTTCAGCTTCTGCTCACGTTTTGCATCCTCGTTTTCACAGTTCTGCTGCTGAGGCTCCCCTGTCGATAACATACGTCGATTATTCGGTATCCCACATTTTTTATCTAATAATTGACATTTCATCGATAGAGTTTCATTTTCATTTTCATTTTCATTTTCATTTTCATTTTCAATTTTAATTTTAATTTTAATTTTATGTCGTGACATGCGGGAATTTTTACAATTCCTGCTATAGTGTTCAAGAATCAAAGGTATATATACATATATATATATATATGTATGTATGGAATATGCTTCAATAATCATTTGTATCGTCAGGTGAATGAAGATAGCTGATTTTTAGTGACGACATAACGTAACCGAAAATAGTTGAACGTTTTCTTTGAAAAAATGTCTTTAGCCATTATCTATCTTCTCGTTATTGCTATTTTTTTGCTACTATTTTTCATAGTATTCATCACAAGTATCTTCTTGTGCCCTGGATTATTTGGTATAAGCAGACACGAGGGACGAGCCATCTTCGGTAGCAGTCCAAGATCACCATATCCGTCACTAGCCAGTAGTGCCAGGAACGGCTCCATTTTTACCGGAGTTTAACACAAATAAATGAAGAATTGGGTGGGAAAAACTTAACCACAATAAGTGTCTACTATTACTACTGCTAAGGCAACATTAAAAACTATTAAAACTCGTTTCCCACTTTTTTTTTTCGCAATAGAGCGCCATGTTACCACGCAGATTATCCAGGTCGACTGATACAAAAACACAAGGTAGGACGAACCCGAGTAACCCGTAAAATGTGATACGTGAAAACTGGTCTAGCATTGGGAACGCCTGATATTACAAGTTTCATTCGTCTCCTGTTCCAACAAACAGCTCAACTCACTACAGAGATCTTAATGAATAATCATTTTATTAATCCGGAAAAATTCGAGGAAGAATTTTCTGACAAATAGTCCGACTACTAAAACTATCCGTCCTTCCAATTTGAATGAAAGATTTACCTCCATCTCAGCAATTGATTTGAGGAATGTTAAAAGCTTCAGACTAAAGTAATACCAAATTAACGAATGGTAATTAAGAAGTTGCGGCAGTAAAAAAGAGAAGTCTCTACCTCCAGTGGGAATTTAACTTCCCACGCTTCACAATGAGTGTTCAGTCGAAAAACTGCCCCTCCAGGAACGTATCTCTGTCTCTATACTATATGAAATTTCGAAAGACGTTTGGGTATGCAAGGAATACAACAGAAGATTATTTACCGGAAAAATATAAAAATGGAGAAGAGTTTAGAGGGGAGCAAGGGGGCAATCACTCAGCATGTGCTAACTGAATAGAAGCAATCGACATTCTGTCACGTCATTGCTTCAACAGGAGTGTTGGAATGAGGGAATCAGTGGGGATATAATACTCAGAGACATTGTGTGGACAGAGGAAAAGAGAGATAAAGACGAGACGTTTGTCTTAATTTGTGAGCGTAAGCCACAGCAGGCAGGGGCTGCACTTCTCAGATGACCGTATCCTTTCGGGCAATTCACATTTCTCTCATTACTGTTAATTTATATTTTTCTCATTTCATTCTAGGAAAAGTCATGATTATTTGCAAGAGACTGTAACAAGATGGATAATTACGAACTTTTGAACTTTTGAATTCCTGTTGTGTGGAAGACCACATTAGCGGTTCATGTGGAAGATTTCTCCATGGTCATTTTTCAATGACTGGTGATGCAAAATAAACAATGCTCCACGAAATGTCTAGGGGCTAAACTAATAAGAAAATGGAATACCGTTAAAAGAAAATTTCCTCTTCCGGAGTGAAATTCACGGCGTTCAGGGTTTATGTTACTTGTGTGAATAAAACACTGTAGAATTTCTCAACGTTAATCGGCCGTACATCCGCAACTACAAGTTCCTTCTATTTCTCTACATCAAATAGTTTGAAGAGTGTAAAAAAAACTCCCTTTAAAAATAGTAAGTACGGAGTAATGAAAATCTCAATTTCCTCTATCCAACATAGACAATTTAAACATCAATCATCCGCCACTCCGATGAATAAATGATAAATGATAATTACTCACCGGTGATGCTGTGTTGATCAACAAGTAGATCTGTGAGAACATGGGGACACTCAGCTTCAAGAGCAAAACAAAATTCTCTGAATGCATCGAAGCCCTTAGCTCCAATGACGTCGATAAATAAATCAATGTCCGCAACTGCAGAGCGATCGGCGTTACCAGCAACGGCGTCCTTGTCAATTTCAGTAATAACGCAACGTTTAACTAATACACTTAATAAATCCGTTGTATTCAATTCACGAAGAAGAGACGCCTTGTGGCGTGACAAAAGCGTTTTAACTTCGGAGGAACCAGCCATGCTCCTTGCTCCCGATAGCCACCGATAGCCACTGATGTTTTCTATCCAGCAACAGGTGTCACTAACTCGCCCGTCGCCCGCCTAAAACACCCGAGCCTCGGAGTGCTTGGGAGCTTCTTCCTTCTCAGTTGCTCAGTTTCTGTTGCTCTGTGACTCTCTCTATAGGGACTTAGGGAGCTCTCATCCGAACCCTGTGAGGCTGTAACTTTGCCGCTGCGCTAGCGCTAGTGCATCAATTCAATTCCATCCCTACCGTCCCCTACCTCCCCTTCACTTCTTCCTCCCTTTCCCATCCCCTCACTTTTCCCTTGTTCTGCCAAATCCACCGAACCCGCCAAACCCGTCAGACCACCATCCAACGCCTCCATGGAAACACCACCTTGCATTATTCCATTTCTCCCTTCCTCCCTTTCTCACTCTCTCTCTCTCTCTACCCTCTGCCGGTAAAGTCATGCATTATACCTGCATTCTCCCACTCTCGTCGACACATTGAAAGCTTTCATGTTATTTTCACTGTTTTCTTATTGAAAAAAAATGCCAATCAATGGAATTACCCGACGGGATTCTTCCGGCGACTCTGGTGAGTCAAAAATTCGATAATTTATCTTAATATAAAAATTGTATCCAGTAAAAAAAATTTTAGTGCTAGTGGATTGAGTGGTTTTTAGGTTAGAATTCTGTGAGAAAATATTGAATTTTTCTTGATTATTCATTCATCAGGTTCTGAATCGGAGAGCGGCTCCGGCTCATCCGCCTCCTCGCGCAGTGGCTCACCAGTCTCTCATGGACCCGTTCCAACCCCGGGAAATCCTGGAAATGAAGCGTCAGAGGCTGAGGATGGGCCACACTCACCGGGATCCCAACGCGTGAGTCGCAGCCCTTCCCGGAGTACTCATAGGTCCCGACACTCCAGTCCTGGGTCAAGATCTCAAAGTGGTTCTCCAGGCTCTCGAAGGTCTGGCTCTCCAGCAGGTAGTGCGAGATCTGAGAGCCCCAAATCTCCAGCAAGCCAGCATTCCAATCGCTCTCGATCTAAATCAGCAAGTCGCAGATCCAACACACCAGGCTCGCCGAGGAGTAGACGATCAGGCAGTCACAGATCAAATGCCTCAGGCTCACCCACGAGTAGAAGATCAGAGAGTCGTAAGTCAAACGCTTCAGGTTCTCCAAGGAGCAGACGATCGGCAAGCCCATCATCTCCCAAGAGCAAACGTTCCGAATCGCCAGGATCTCCCAAAACGGTCCGCTCACGCAGCGCAACTCCAGAAAGTGCGAGATCTAAATCTAGATCACCATCAGCTAGTCCTAAAAGCGGAAAGGCTACTAGTCCACGATCACGAGCGTCAGGAAGCCCCAAGAGTAAAGAGGCAAGTGACAATGAGAGCGATGTTGAACAGCCTAAGAGGAAGCGAGATGGTAGTGTTTCAGGATCAGATGGTGAAAAGACAACTCCCAAGAAGCAAAGACCACTCATTGACTCTGATTCTGATGAGGGTGAGGATGAGAGTAAAATTAAAGGGCCCGAGCCAACGGCAGATGCTCTCTTTGGTGATGCCAGTGACATAAGCACAGATGATGAAAAAGAAAAAGATGGAGAGCCTGAAAAACAAAAAAGTAGAAGTAGGAGTAAGAGCAGGAGTAAAAGTAGAAGCAGGAGTAGAAGTAGAAGTAGAAGCAGGAGCAAGAGCAGGAGTCGGAGCAGAAGTAGGAGTAAAAGCCGGAGTAGATCCAGAAGTAGAAGTCGGAGCAGAGGACGATCAGAGAGTGGTGGAGAAGCTCCAACGCAGGTAGGCGATGAGGATAAGGAGAAGGAGGATGAGCCTGAACCCCCACCGGAGACGAGGATCGATGTGGAGATTCCTAAAATAACGACAGACCTTGGAAGGGATATTCATTTTGTCAAACTGCCTAATTTCTTGTCTGTGGAAACTCGACCATTCGATCACGAGACATATGAAGATGAAATTGATGAGGAGGAGACACTGGACGAGGAGGGTCGAGCTAGATTGAAGCTCAAGGTAGAGAATACAATTAGATGGAAGGATGTATTTGGGGATGATGGAAAAATGCGAAAGGAGAGTAATGCGAGATTTGTTAGGTGGTCGGATGGAAGCATGTCCCTTCACTTGGGATCTGAGATATTTGATGTCTATAAGCAACCACTTCAGGGGGACCACAATCACCTTTATATTCGACAAGGCACTGGACTTCAGGGGCAGGCGGTCTTCAGAACGAAATTGACCTTCAGGCCTCATTCGACTGAGTCATTCACCCACAGGAAGATGACCATGTCGTTGGCGGACAGATCTCAGAAGACATCGGGTATTAAGGTGTTGTCACAAGTTGGCATGAATCCTGATCAAAATCGTTACGAGATGATAAAGAAGGAAGAGGAAAAACTGAGAGTTGCCATGAGGGCCCAGAGCAAATCCAAGAAATCCAGTGGAAGTGGACGAAGTTCAACCAGAGCGTCCGGCAACTATGGGGCTGATACTTATCATGATGATGGCTCCGATGACGAGGGGGCTATCTCCCTCGCTGCTATCAAGAGTAAATACAAAAAAGGAGCACCTTCGAAAGAAAAAGAGAAAATTTATTCATCTGACGAGGAAGATTCAGACTTTGAGACAACCAGACCTAAGAAAAACTTCAAAGGAAAAGTATTAAAGGATTCTGACGAGGAGTCCAATGCCACATCTGACAGTGCCTCGGGGAGTGGCGGAGAGGATGCAGCAGGCGGGGGCAGCGATTGAATTAATCTCAAACAATTTCTTTCATAATATTGTTTAAAATAAATAAATACTTGAAAATTAATGAAATTAGTGCTTTCTCCCTATGCACTTGTCCTCATTGAACGTCAATAGGGACATATTTTATTTCAAATACAAGTTATATTCATCATCTTTTTACCGCTAGTATTGAATTTTCCCATTGGAAAAATCTTAATGCGTAGGAAAATTATTGTATAGAGTATATCATCAAAGTGGTCAACTGTCACTCAAATTTCATCAATCAATTTAGCTTTGCCGTTAGCTACTTAACTGTCTTTTAAATTTTTATTTAAATTGTCTGAGTGACATAATTGTTACGGTAGTTTTTTCACTATTGCACTGTTACTGTCGACTAACTCGCTTAATCGTCATTGTTCCCATCATAAAATATAACTGATTCAGCCAGTGTTGAATTATTTTCAGTAACATGATCGTACAGAATTATACAATGTGTTGAAAAAATGCATTAATTGTTGAAACTTCATACAACTCTTCGAACTTCTCCCCTCAATGGCATATTAACTTTACACATGCTTAAGTAATAAGACACTTAATCAATAAATTCTTAATATCCTGACTAATATACATGAGAGACAGGCTTAAATAAATAATGGGTGTACTCACAGGCAGACCCAAGTAATCTTCTGCCGAAAATTTATCAACGACTGTTGAAAATTGCCAAATATGTACTTGTTTAAGAGAAAAATGTCGTCGCTCGTGATCAATTTTTAACAACACTTGAGCATAAATTAGAGGTGAAAACGCATTATCACAATGGAGGAGTATCGTAGAGAGCCGATGAATATTTGTGCGTTAAGGCTTAATAATTAGCATGATTTCGGCTCAGTGAGGCTATAAAAACGCTCATGGTCACACGCGTTTTCCTCATGGCAGCGTCATTTTTATTGTAAAAACCAACTGTTTTTTAAATATTGAAGACAGTCTCTTTCTCGCATGCATGCCTATGAAATTTCCGTGGATTAGTATTTACAAAACGAGAGTTGCATCGTAAATTCACCATCGTCCGAAGGCCTCACAAGTCCGTCTCGAGAACCCTCGGGGCGACTGTGTCTCAGCAGGCCTGCAAAAAGAAACACAATTTTTCCTTCAATCTCCAACTTTTATTGTCTCACCCCCATAATTCCACTCATTTTTAATGATTAAAGATCTCTGAGAGCCGACAAAGTTCCCGACCCTGACCCTCGGCACACGTTGCGATTCCATCTTATGAACCGAGGAACAACAGCCACGAGAATTAATCCCGCAAGGGGCGCACGGCCCACCATCAACAAACGGTACAACCCACTCAGAATTTACAACGAATATCGAGCCAGCACAACTTTACCAGAGTCGAGATGAACGATTCGTGCGGTCAGAACCATTCCCGCTCGAGAGAGTGTAGTATGTAGTATGTAAGAGGAGAGACAAGTCATCCAACAGCAGGCCAGCATCTTCGCCATGCCAAACAACAAGGCTCTGTACCACCAGTGCACTATATTCATGTGTAAATCCACTGATAATATGTAAACCAGTGATAACTATTCCCTCTGAGAATTGTAATGGCAAATAGTTTTGCTATTTGCACAGTCTCCGAGTTTCCCTTGGAATTACAATGAGAATGATTATCACCCATCAAGAAGAACTTTAACAACATTCACTCGCACGATATCACAAATTCGATTTATAACAAAAAAAAACCAGCAACCTTGAGATGACGATTCTATAATTTTATTAGTCTCGAAGGTGCGGATGAAGCGGTCGTTCATTAGACGAGATTGACCTCATGTGACCTCGTTCGAGACGAATGGTACAAGTATAACAGTGGCTCGGTGGTTTGTGACCAACAACCACATTGTGAGGATGTCACGGGTCAATCGAAATGACGCTGGCACTCCAATGAATCCCCTGACGCAGTGCAATGCGCCCTCATTTCTCTTTTCAAAACCATTTTATTCGTATCGTGTAGTGTAATAGGGGATAAGTATTAATAATATATTACTCCCGAGTATTTTATATTTCAGAGTACAGGAACCGGCGAGTTACTGTACGCAAGTATAAAAGAGGATTTGATGAGCAGGAGATTTGTATTCATCGTTTACTGTGTGACATGCCACATGGACTGTGAACAGCCTTCAGAAGGTCATTGGATAGTTTAGTGTTTATTACATATATACTATCATCATCACTCCCCTTCTCGATTGAATGGCAGTATCTTCAATTGTCATTCGAGAACAATGAGTTCTCGGGGCGGACGAATTTGTTGAACCCCAAGGCAAGCCAAATGAAATATACATTTGTCAATTGATGGAATTCAGGGTCACTGATAACCCAATGAGGATTGAATTAACAACATTGAAAAAAGCATTGAGGATGCGGAAGCGAAATGTCAAATGTTGACACGAGTTGAGGGGCTACTAACAGGAGATGATGTTATTACCTTAACACCGAAAGACGCCTCGTAGCCGCCCTTTCCCTGCATCTGGGTTTGAATGGCGTTTAAGTGGGCTCTAGACATGTCGAGATCACCACTGCCAATGTGACTGGTGTGTTGAAAATTCGTCGGGGCACCAATCATGCTGCGGTCTATCCTCAATCTGTGCTGGGGCCTCTGTCGTTTATTCCTTGCTCCTGGGCCTTGTTGGGTTAAGCAACACGTAAACCATTGAACCCAAACCTCACCGTTGGTTGTCATTTTGCTGTAGCTTCACCTTCGATCTGGAAATACACAAACTACTCCAGTGAATTCAACTGTCCATTGAAATTTTCATTGGGTTTCAGGATTTTACCGTAAAAATATTGATTTTTTTCCCGCAGGTTTTATTTCGAGGCCATTAACATATAACCGTGTTACCTCAGCCCGTATAAAAGAGCAAAAACGTGTAGTAACAATGAGTTCATGTAGAGGAGAGGCAAAATACATGAGCAGAGATGTGTCCACGGGTTGTCGAAATAACTGAGTAACGGTGACCTAACGTTACACAGTCGTTAAGTTCCAGGGAGGGGTGAACCTTGTTTCCCAAGTACTGTACAAAATCAAAACAAAACAAAACAGGGGGATCACTCGGATTATACCTTTCAATGTGATTCGTCAAATTATCTCAAAAGTGTCAATCGATACACGGCAGAATATAATTAGGGTAGACTGAATCACCCAAAACTTTTTACATGCGATATCGAAAATGATTCATCGCTTTCATGGATTCGCAATTATAATAAATAAATATTCGCAATTGTTACACAAGGAGCACGAAAGGGATTCCATGACTCAATGTTTTCTTGGACATTAGACTGCAGTATAGAATACACCAACTGCTTGAGGATTTATAAGGATCTATGGAGCTCGACCCGCATGCAATGTAACTAGATAAACTTGTGAAAAATTAAAAAAAGTAGACATTTCAGGTAATAATTCATGTACAAGACACATGGAGATGTCTTTGTAACAGGCTGAATATGTTTTCGTTGAGAGTACTATTCCAAGAGAGCTTGAACTCGTTTGCTGAAGCAACGGGAGCCCTTCAGGACGACCTTTACATGAGAGTTGAAGCCGTGGAGAGTGGTCACGCTAACAAGTTAAGGTACCCAGTGATTCTCAAATCTCTCCCATTGAATCCGGTTTTTCGCTTCATATCATTGGCAACACATCAAAAACAGGGATGGAAAACAGAAGGAGAATTTTGGTGCTCTTCCGCACATGGCGAACAAGTCGTCTTGGCAAAGGGTAGAGAATCGATAGAGCGGGGCGTCACACAGACCAGACGGCATCGTCGCAACATATGTACATGGATTCATCTTAGGATGAGTTTTGGGATCTTTGGAGCCTTTCAATCCTCTTTTCTCTTTTCAGTGAGCGACTTTACTTCCGTCGGCGCAGAAAGTCAATTCGAATTGCTGAAGAAAGCAAGATCTTCCGATGGTGAAGTGTGGTCAGGATGAGTCACTCGAGTACTCCCTGGTTTTATTCAAATGCACCAAGTGCATTGCATACACGGTGAGAAAAATTCAACAGAAATTACGTGCCCGTTCGGTAATCTGCCAGTCAAATAGGTATTCAGTAAAAATTATGGAACAGTTACGCACTTTTTCACTGGAATTTCCACGCTTTTTCCTCAAAGTTCATTGAAAAAATGCGTAACTTCCAGAATTTTGACTGAATAATACCGTTTTAACAGGCAAATTTCGGGAAATCGAATGCAATGAAAATGAATATAACAATAAACGCGCGATTCCCCTACCTTTGTGTTAATTCTTCGAATTCTAACAAATGGTTCTGCTTGTTTAGATGCGAACAGAGAGTCATTGAGGACGGAACAACATTGATATGTATTAAGTGCACTGCATGGCTGCTGCATTGACCGACGCCTCAGAAAAAAAATAGTGACTCGAGAATTGGCTATTAGAGAATCCACCAGTGATGAATACGATGCTAGAAAAAGCCCTAGTGCAATTGACAAGATTGATGGAGGTTTGTCAGATTGAAAATCACGAATGTATCACCATCCAGCATCCCGTTAGACGATCTACTGTCGATTAAAATTGCATGTCCAACAACTCGTTCTGTTGGCCGAAAAACAAAAAAAAAAGTGGTTGCTCAGTTGTTTTGAGTTGCTGTGAAGCAGAATTTTGTTACAAATTACAGAGCAGACAGCGGAAGGACAGGGAGCCCTTCATGAAGGCGTGTGGGCCTCTCCGTTGCGCCTTTCACCGTTCCTTTGTTGGTTGACCTTTACGGTGGTTAATATTGCTCGATTATACGCCCAATGGGTGAATACTTTCCAATTCGTATCTTATTTTCTTATTTATTATGTAAACAGGGCTTTTAAGGGGAGGGAAGAACCTTGATGATTATGGCACGTCGGACGTGTTTGCTTCTTTGATATTGAAAATTTTCATTATTCACATTATTCTGTAACGAGCATGTGCTACTACTCCACAAGCTTTCAACTGCAGATCACATTAATCAACCGAATAAAGTTGTCAATAACTTTATAAACAAGAACTGGTCAATAGAAGAAATTTATCTCATCTGCAAGTAGTAGATGAGTGGTACATGGTAAACGTTAGGTAGTCATGGGTGATTGAACATAGACGTCATAGACGTCATGCGGAGCAACAGTCGACAAGTCCTCTGCTATGGACTCAGGGTCTACGACGTGACTATAAGCACACCATCAGCAAAAAAAAAACCATTGAAAAACTTGTGCAGGGGCTCCACCATTGAACCCCTCAAATCTGCGCACAAAGTGGACGATTGAGAGTTCCCACTTCCAGCTTAATACACCCCAAAAAACAATCTCCCCTAGTTAATTACGCAACTGTGAAGTCTCCACTCTTTTATCTCTAGTTATCGATTGCTCAGCAGGCGGCCAAATTATTTCGCATGTGTCTGGTACGGAGTGATCTGACTCGTTAGTCGATTCGAACGCACTCTTAATTTTTAATATATATCAAATATATATATATTTGGAAAATGGACTTTTTCCGATTCACTATCCACTTTAAAAAATGCATGTAACTATAGTATGATATGCATATCATACTATATATACATATAATAAAATATATCATTTTAATAAAATAATGATTTGTCTAGAATGAGAAAAAAAATATTGTATTTATCAATTGAATTTAATGAAAGAAAAAAAAAACATAAGTTGTGGGTAAGTTTTTAGATATTTAAGATTCTTTGAATATTTCGATTTTAGATGTCAAATGATAACACCCCATACGTGTGATTTTAGGCGCCCCGGGGCGTGCCGTATACGCTAGTTATAAAAAAAAGTCAACGTAATTTATGTGTTATCATCTTTTACAGATAGCAGCATTATATATTCGATTTCGATTTTGAGCATGGAGTCGTGTTTATGCTAGACACTTTAAAGAATTGAAAAGTTTTTTTTTCATCCAGCAAGTAAAGAACCTCGTTAAATGGGTCGAGTGACTCATAAAGTTTTTCCTTCGCAAGACATTGACGCACCATATTCACTTAGAGAACAGTAGCAATTTTTCGCACTAACGCGATACGAAACAATAATAACTGGGTTGTTTGTTATGAAGTTCTCAAATACAAGTGGTTCTGGTTCTATCTTGGGAAGACCTACTATCAGAGCGTGAATCGAACGCGGATCCAGGTGGCAGGTTTTGTGAATCTAGGCCTCAGCAACACGAGACTGTCCGACATACATATATGTGTATATACACCTCGGTCTTGTAGGCTGTGTGGGATTTGCAACGTTTTATGGCTCGAATACAGTCTCGTCTGGCCAGGCGTTATGCCATCCTCTGTACATTGAATACAGAAGGAAAAAGGGGGAGAGATAAAAACACTAGTTGAAAAAAAAAGTCTTTGGGCTTTACTCGTCGACGAAAGTTCCAATGTACATTGGTAAGAGCTGGCTAAGACATTACTGAACCACGTGAATGCTTTATCCGGCGATGATTCATCCACCAAAAATCTTGCTCTTGTTTATTTTGGTTTTGATCCTTTTTTTTCAATCAATATTTGATGTGTATTTTCGGTCTACCTCATTGGCTTTTTTCCGCTGACAATGACAGTGCATATGTCTTACGTGTCAATGACTTTTCGGTTGTCGGATGTAATTGATTCATTGGAATTTCTCACTAGTGGTAAATTTATCGGAGTAGCAGATGCTATTGAAAGGGTAATTAATATGAAATGTAGTGATGTGTCATGAGAAAAAAAATGATCAAGTCAATGGTGCGTGCAGCATCATATACAATCCTTCTCTCTCAGGCATCTTTACCAATGACATCACAGTATCAGATGTCATGTAAGGAGAGCCGGTACTTTGAAAACAAACACTATAAACATGTAAGTTGGATGCCGTTGGATAAAGTGACACGAGTGAAGGAAAGTGTTATTAATTTGGTGGCAATGCACGTCGCAAGTGTGCGATGGGTACGATGTGACTCACGTGCGCTCGCTCTTTCGTTACTCCCTCTACTCTTTAATCGTGAAACATTTTACCTCTATACCATGTTTTTTTAATCACACAGCCCAGTATTACGTGACCTCTGGGAGAGACCGGAAGTGGCTTGGAGAAGGAAACGTACCTACTTCATTGCAATAAGTGATGAATCTAGTGACGGTAATCATGAAAATAATTGTAATTTCATTCGTAAGTCTCTGGCTTACGAAAGGAACAGGTGCATGACCTTTTTATTCATCATCATTTCAACTCTTTGTCCCGGGACGTGTCCTCACCTGTCCCACCCACGTCATTATCATCCTATGCTGATGGAAAAATTTCATCAGCGAAGGTATCTTAGTGGAACTCCATCACTTGGTCAATCTAAAAAGCGAGAAATGTTAATCAACGATGTACGATGTACTAATTGAAAGAGAAAACTGTGCAGGGACCACCCTAGGAGCAACGAGATCGTCAAGTCTTGAAGAATTTCCTGAGGGAGGCAAGCGGAAAGAGGGAGAGAAATAAAAAAAACACGCACGACCGAGGGCGGCAGATGGTTAATACGAGTGAGTGTACACCACTATCAAGTGGCTCGTTACTCTACACCTCAACCATCATCGCAGCAAAAATTTAATATTTCATTTTCCCGCCGAAACGTTAGACAAGAAAACTGAATAAAATGTCGAGAGCTTTGGAAGAATGACAACCTCCATGGTAAATTGTGTTAAATCGGCGTGACATTGGTTGCACAGCTGCCAGTAAAAAAGTCACAGGCTGAAGGTGAACGCAAAAATAACTTGGGCGAAATTTAAAAAGTTGAGGTGAAATGTTTACATTGACGCCTATAAATATCTCCTCTAGATTTAGATGTGGTGAATGAAGAATGAGCCTCAACTTTTCCTTTGCCACTTGGCGATCTGATTCTTTTTTTTCTGCCATAGAAATTCTTTTATTTCCGTAATTGCTTGTGGTTTTTCCAATGTTATGGAGTACTTTGGGAGCCGTTTAGGCTTGTCGAAATAAATTTTTCAATTAAAAGAAACAAGTAGTAAATGAAATTCGACTCACTTCGACCAGTTGAAAATACCCGGAGGCCTCACTGGGGTGAACAACACACGTGTAAGCGAGCTCACAGGTAAGGCCCCGTCCCTTTGAGCACAAAGTGCTCCAATTTACAAACACAAGTATTTTTTCCTCCAATTATTTCCTTGGTATTTCGTAAATGTCACTAAAATCCAACAGTTTCATTCACCAGTCATTCATCAATGGCTTGAAGTAATCACTAATCTCCCATTAGTTTTTTTGTCGTCTATTGTTGTATGTTGTAGATGTATTCACGTTATAAATTTTTAAGAAAGAAAATGCGTGACTGCCTAGTACAGCGATCTTGATGCAACTGGAAAGCCCAACGGCCGGAGCCGGTGTTTGTGACGCGGCGACGGTGGCGCCTCAAATTCGTGACTATATATATACATACATAAATGAATATATATATTTAGTCAGTCTTATCGCACGGCCTTTGACACTTTCATATCCAATACAGCACCTACCTATATACACACCGGATTACCTCCACTTTTTAATATTTCATTTATGATAAATAGTCCATTGAATATGAAACGGTCAGACGAATCGGCCAATTTCATTTAGTGAAAGTCAAGGTTTTTGTCTTTTCACTTTTTCACCATATCGATTCTACCCTGTTGTCAAATTAATCTAGAAATATCAACTAGAATTTAATCTTGGCATTATAATTGAAAAAAGTTTAATTGCGGAGTACAAAAAAATATAACGGTCTAATGAAATGATAAACATCAGGTTTCCCTTCGTCAGGATTGCATTCAATCGAACGAGTCTTTTTGAAAAAACGTATAATTAATAAGAAATCGCATGCTTGATTATTCCGATTTTGCTTATGCCCTGAAAAAGGGAGTTCCTGGAGCAATTGAGGATTGATCATACTAAGACGTGTGAATGTAGAGCACTTACTTCTAACGGAGGTGCCATGTACATTGCGGTCTCCAACATTTTCAACCTTCGCCTGCATATCGCATTGTCTTTTATTAGAACATTTAATAATGGAATGAATTGTCAGGAGATTGTCTACATCCCAAAACCTAATGAATATCAACGATACACCGTGTCTCCCTATCCAGTCGATTTTATTGGAAACCATAAGAGTATACAACATATTGCATCAAATTTTCAATATAAAAAATCATTTTGATTACAAATCTATTGATTATCAATAAATCACTTGTCGTGTAATCGCTCTTGCCCCTTTCTCCCTTCCACCTTTGAATTGAATCGCATTGAATCCTCACTATAGTAAAGATTTATAATTACTCGATTTCTGGAATGTGCAGAATCACTAGGAAAATGGAAAAAGAAAACGAATTAAATTTTTATTCAAATGGTTCTCATTCAACTATTTTAACCACTTAATTTTACCATTTTTCTAGTGAAATAATAGAAAAACGGTTTATCTCAGTTTACAGCTTAGCTCTGAGAAGTTCAATTTTCTTGGCTGCTCTCTTTTGCAATTCGGGTAACTTCATAGCCAACCCCATATTCCCCTTGATCTTGATTTTTCCCTGGAAGAAGGCCTGCTGGGGATTGAGTTTGCCAGAAATAAAATCCATGATGTCAGTATCACTGATGGTGAAAAGAACATCGGGTTTGTCCTTTCCATTGAACTCCACAGAGCCCTTTCCAGTTTTAGCATTGATAATCCAATAACCCTCGGCCCCGCCTGGTCCATTGATTATCTTGAAGCCGTAAATGCCCCGGAACTTCTCGATTAGATTGTCCTCATCCTCCTTCATGGCTACCTCGAAGACCTTGAAAACTGCATTGGCCCTGAACTGATCTGGGGATGTCGCAGCGCTGACGAAATTTTTTCTCATCCCCCCGGGGAAGCCTAGCTTGTACAAACCCACCACCACTGCACCACCCAGCCCAATATTATGCTGGAGCGCGAGTTTGGCTCCAGGTACTTGTCTCTTGTCCGCCTGGCCACGTAACTGCCAGGAAAGCTCGGCACACTGGGCCAATCCCGTGGCACCCAGAGGATGTCCCTTCGAGATTAAACCTCCACTGGGGTTTACCACGTATTTCCCTCCATACGTATTATTTCCACTGTCGATGAGTTCTCCTGCTTTGCCAGGGGGGCAGAGACCCAGAGCTTCGTATGTGATCAATTCATTTGCTGAGAAACAGTCGTGGAGCTCGACAACATCAACATCGGTTACGCGGTAAGGCACGCTAGAGAACACCTTTTCTGCTGCCTTTTTTGTCATGTCATATCCAATGAGTTTAATGCTGCTTCTTTCGGCGAAAGTGGAAGCAGTATCAGTAGCCATTTCCATAGCCAAAATCTCCACCGCCTGTCCATACAGATTGTGACGTCGGACAAAATCCTCATTGGCTAGAATAGCCGCTGCAGAACCATCTGAAGTTGGACAGCACTGCAATTTAGTTAATGGTCCGAAAACCTTGGGCGAGTTCTTGATTTGTTCCAGAGAATATTTTTCTTGGAATTGTGAATACGGATTGTTCACCGAATGCTGATGATTTTTATATGCTATTTTAGCTAAATGATCGGGAGATGTTCCATATTTCTGCATGTGTTCAATAGCAGCGTTACCGAACAATTGGGCTGTGATGGGACTCTCATTAATGCCGGAAATTTCAGCCATAAGAGTGACGTGCTTCTCCATGGGATTTGTTCGATCCGTATATTTGGAGGTCAACGAGCCGCGCTCCATTTTTTCGAAGCCCAGCGCCAGGACACAGTCAGCTTTTCCTGATTCTATTATTTGTTTGGCCATAATGAGGGCTGTCGAGCCCGTCGAGCAGTTGTTGTTGACATTGTACACTGGGCAACCACTGAGTCCGACCTCGTAGAGAGCTCGCTGACCACAGGTCGAATCCCCGTATACGTAACCCACACAGGCCGCTTTAATTTCGTCGTACGGAATTCTCGCGTCTTTCAATGCCTTTGTGACGGCTTCCTTTGCCATCTGGGGATAATCAAAGTCATCCCGTTGACCTGGTTTTTCGAACTTTGTCATACCCACACCAACAACGTACACTGTTTCTCTTCCAACCATTTTTTTCAACTAGAAAATAAAATTACAAAATAGAATGGAAATATAGAACATATTTTATACTATATTTTTGCCAGTTAAAAAAAATACATGAAAATTTTACTTTCTATGCAAAACAAGATTTACGATGACCGACTAGATTCGAGAACATTCGACAGGGAGAAAGTTCAATTTAGTCTCGTATTTTTAATACCATAAAACAAGAAATGAAAAAAAATTCTCTGGGTCAATTCACCTGTTGAAACGTAAATGAAGCAAGATAAGACTGGAATTCAATTGGAGACTGATTGAATGGAGCCAACGCCTTCACTGGGAACTATCAATTGATGTACTACGACTTTCCAATCTTATTGATACCGATTAAAAAAAAAAAACGCCGTGTATAATGACTGAAGCACTTTGACCTGTATTGCGAAACAAGGGAACAAGTAAATATGTGCATTTATGCGTAGTGGAGTTGTCTTTCTTGTCTTGTGAAAAAAAAAGCAGTTCGCTCTTGGACTTCCGACCAGAAACATGTCGTGCCATCTACAGACGTCACTACTTATTGAACCGGCTAAATTAAATGCTCTTCTTGTTATATAAAATACAGAAAAAAATTAATAATAATCAAAAACACTGACATTAAATTTCATATTTGATAATATAAAAGATTACTTTATTGCTATCTTTTTTTAAATTAAATTTTTGCGGAAAATATATAAGTATGTTATAGACCACTTGTATTGAGGGCCTATATTTAATTAAATGAACAGAGAAGGAGATCCAAAATTGCTTTAATTGAACTCTTTAGAAAATCAAGGATCAACTTTCTCAGCAGTCCACATAAGAATAGAGCTGCCATTAGCTCCTAGGAGACAATTCTCCTGCGGATGAACACTCAGAGAAACCGTCGGATACTTGGTAACTCTATCCCCACTGAGTTTTCCTAGAACAGTCTGGGTAGCGAGATCCCACACCCAAATGCTACCATCAGCAGATCCAGAAAGCACTTTGGTATCATAACAGTCTACACTGGACTCGAGACAGAGGTCTTCTACCCGGTGTCCTCTAAATTCTCCGAGCAATTCTCCAGTGTCCTTGTCGACGAGCCTGATAACACCATCAGCACAACTTGCCAGGACACACTGTCCATCTCTGGTGAAGCTGGCGCACGTGACGGCCTCCCCCAGGCAATCAGTGATGGACTCTCCAACTCTTATATCATATCTTCTGATTCTACAGTCGAATGAACTGGCGAGGATCTCATGATCTGATACTCTGACACTAGATATGGAGTCTTTGGCATCATTCAGTGTCTGCACTGGCTCGTACGATTTCGATCTTATGTCCCAACACATGATAGAATTGTCTCGAGAACCGGAGACTGCCATTGAAGATTCCTCGTTGAATCTGACAGCTGTAACTCCACCCGCGTGTCCTCGAAATCTTCGAATTGGAGAGCCTGTCGCCACATCCCACAGGATTACGGATTTATCCAATGCACATGAGATTATTTGGCTACTGTCGCAAGCGGCATAAGCATCCATCACCTCGTCTCCATGGCCACTGTAGCTTTTCAACAATGTACTCTTGTAAGGATTCCAGAGTTTAACACGTCTGTCTGAGCCACACGTTAAACAATATGCTCCGTCTACACTAAATCTTACAGCTCTCACTGCACCTTGCTTACAATCTATTTCTCTAATAAATTTCCAATCCTTTGTTGTCATTTCTGTTTTATTTCGAAATTATTACACATTGGACTGCAATTACTGTACGACTACAATCATAATTTTAAAAAATGTGTTCTTTTTTCGCTATGAATTGTTAATTAATTGATTTATAGGTTATCAGATGTGTTTATATGCGACTTCATAGTGTGCTGAAACTATTTACGCCTCGGGTTACGCTAGGTAATGCTGATCCTGACACACTTGTCAGAATTAGCGGCAACTATTCAATTTTTATGATAAACCAACCGAAAAAAATAGAATTAAAACAATGATTTTCTTAAGCTCTTAATTAAAAAATATTGTAATATTGTTCAATGTATATCGTAAAGGAACCGAGGAGAGTAAGGTCATTGTCTGGTTGACAATGAAAATTGTAGAACAATAGAAATTCTGTGGGTTTAACCGATTAGACATTCTGTAGCAATACAACAGTCATTTGATTCACCGCAGAACGGCCAATTTTGAAAAGGAAATATGTGGATTTCGAATGGGTGTGAATGGTCTGCATAAGGCAGAGAAGCAACATACCGGATGGTTCCAAGTTTAGACACAAAGAAAGCCCGAGATGTTTAAAAGGAGTTTGTTGGGCTGGGTATGAATCATTTGTAGGACCAACACCACTTGGAATAGCGTCTGAGGATCATTTGGATTAGACAAAAGTGAAGTTATAAATACCGAGGTGTCGTCTTCGATATTCGGACACAGCAGTTTCAATGTAAATATCATTTATCTGGGCCCCACCACCGAGGTGGCTTTGTTTACAAATGGGTTTCAAAGTGTTTTTGAAATGACTTTTAACGCTTCAGTTGACTGACCATTGTCCGGAACTGAGAGTCGGTTTTAATCGAGAAATTTTTCATTTAGCCTTTTCACAAATTTGACGATGAAAAAAAAAACGACAGAATACTTATAAATATAAAATGAATAATGGTCGGGGGGATAATGTTGGTAGGCAGGCGGCTGGTGGGGATAGACTGATTGCATTTGGAGTTAGTCGACTCGATACATCGAGGGCATCGAGGCTGAGAGGTGCAGTAGTTGAAAGACGCGCCGGACTACCAACTGTGCGCCATCAACGCAATCACGGATTAACATCAACAACGTCAACAACAGCGTTAACCAGGGCTAAGGCCAAGAGTATGTGCCTCGCCGAACAATTAAAACCTTTCAAAATTGATAATGATAACAAGCAGATTGTCTTTCAAGAACCTGAACTCTTCTCACAGGGATTTCCTATTTTCGAGGAGATACGAAGACAGGGAAAACTCTGCGATGTCACGCTCAAGGTAAACTATAGCCTATAACCTTGCCGTCCCCTCATTCTCTGAAAACCCAAAACAAAGGATTTCACGAGTCTTTTATTTTTGCGTTTATTTCTACGTATTTGTCGGCAGATCGAAGATCAGACATTCAGTGCCCACAGGATAGTCCTTGCAGCAACGATACCCTATTTTCATGCAATGTTTTTGACTAATATGATTGAAAGTAAACAAAAGGATATCACGATGCAGGGATTTGATGCAGTGTGAGTAAAACATATACATTTATTTTTATTTTTCACCACGTCGATGTTTTGATGCCGTAATAATTTATAATGTAATAATAATAATTTTCCAGTGCACTCGAAGCCCTAATAAATTTCGCCTACAGTGGAAAAGTCACCTTGAATAAAGACAATGTGCAAAGTATTATGATGGGCGCTTCCTTTCTTCAATTAAACAAAGTCCGTGATGCATGTGCTGACGTATTGAAATCGCATTTACAACCACACAATGCTCTGGGGATTTGCAGCTTTGCAGACAGACTGAGCTGTCCAGCCCTAGTGAAGGAAGCCACTAAATACATTCATCAGTACTTTCATCACGTCTCCTTGTCTGAGGAATTTTTAACTTTACCACTGAACGAGTTAAGGGAGCTCATTTGCAAGGATGAGTTGTATGTCGTATCCGAGGCACAGGTATTCGAGGCTGTTCTCAGGTGGGTCAAGCACAAGGAAGAGAGAATTGAATATTTACCCAAGCTATTAATTCTGGTGAGACTGCCACTTTTGAGTCCTGAGTATTTGGTGGATCATGTGGCTAAAGAGGAATTGATCAAACGCTCACATGAGTGCAGAGATCTTCTCGACGATGCCAAGGATTGTCACTTGATGCCCGAGCGTAAGCACCTCCTGGAGAGCTTTCGATTTCGTCCTCGTCTCTGCAACGATCTCGTCGGTGACATCTTTGCTGTTGGTGGTCTCACCAAATACGGCAATTCTTTGAGCACAGTCGAAGTGTACGATCCATTCAAGTGCACCTGGAGGCGATCAGAAGCCATGACAATGGACCGCAGCAGAGTCGGAGTGGCGGTGCATCAAAACAAACTCTACGCATTTGGTGGGTACAATGGCCTCGAGAGACTCGCCACAGTAGAGGTTTATCATCCAGCCTTAAGAAGCTGGAAGATTATCTCTCCAATGCACTACAAAAGAAGTGCAGTCGGAACAACTGCACTCCTCGATTATCTATACGTGTGTGGGGGTTACGACGGAGTTATATCTCTCAACATCGTCGAGAGATATTGTCCAGCCACTGACAAGTGGCAGATTCTTCGCCCCATGAACAAGCATCGCTCTGCTGGCGGAGTTATTGCCTTCGAGGGTTACATTTATGCTCTAGGGGGTCACGATGGTCTATCAATTTTTGATTCAGTGGAACGTTATGATCCTCAGACTGGAATTTGGACGACAGTCAAACCCATGCTAACGAGAAGATGTCGACTCGGAGTGGCTACTCTCTATGGCAAATTATATGCTTGTGGAGGCTACGATGGCTCAACTTTTTTGCAAACAGTTGAGGTTTACGACCCCCAGAAGGACACTTGGGAATTTGTTGCCCCAATGAACATGATGAGAAGTCGAGCAGCTTTGGTAGCCAACATGGGCAAACTTTGGGCTATCGGGGGCTACGACGGTATCTCCAATCTCTCAGCTGTTGAGGTCTACGATCCACGAAGTAACACCTGGTCCTTTGCTGCTCCCATGTGTGCCCACGAGGGAGGAGTTGGTGTCGGAGTCATTCCAAATCCTTATTGCTAAATCAATTTTTCATTCATTTTTATAAATTATTTTTTTTATCATATTTAATAGCATGTCTTGCGTCAATCTTGCCTTCCAAATTAAATCTCACCTGTGAAATGAACAATTAACCACTTCGTGAATCGTTATGTGAAATTTTTATTTAAGATCATCGAATCATCGCAAGTGTCCCGAAGAAAATAACGTGATCTCATTTCGTACTGTTTTTATTTATACATACTTTAGACTAGTTTAATATGTGAAGAAGAAATGAGGGCGACAAATAGAATGATGATGATTGAAATTAATATTGAATAAATACATTAATATGAAAAAAAAACCTGATTATTGAACTTCTGAAGTAATATAAGCTCTGTTTGACTTTATAGATTATTGAGATTGGAAAAAATAGTGACAGATAGCGCGCAGAGTTGATTCCACGTGTGGTATCTCAATTCGCCCGTCTGTACAACCATCTTGATCCATGCAAAATCACGGGGCAAGCGGATCACTGTCCTTCCTTCCTCGTGAAAAGCAAAATACATAAGTAAGTGCGCGCGTTTGTAATTGAAGTCAACTATTGCGCGACATCACTAATCTCTCATCTATTTATTTACCAACCCCAGTGTTATTAATTGGCTATTTAACAAGTTCAACCACTACTGTCAATTCAAGTGTAAACCGAAAATCGTCGATTGGAGCAGGTAAAAACATAAACACCTCTGAGGCATGACGTTACGCTGTTGAGCCCTTTAACGCGCACTTGAGTACACCCACGCCCGTACTTATTCTTTCTCTCTTTTTCTTTATTTTCTCAGTCTTTTCTTGACAAAAACAGAAGAGTGCCAAATATATAAATACTGACGATCTCCATCGAATAATAATTCCACTTGTACGATGAGAAATCGCTTTACACGAGTACAAATAATTGATTAGTATTATTTTTGTTTGGTTATTGCTGTATCTTGGAGTAGAATGCAATTACTAACTCATCTATTTTGAATTACTCGTTATCTTACCCCTTCGATTGATGCATAACATTAATTTGTTTATATTCCACGTCGCCTTCGTGCAGTTTAGTGAGATTTCCAGTCTTTTGTTGAATGCATGATCATGCACTTGTTCATCTGAAGAAAATGCATGAAATGAACTCCGTAGTTTACTGAAAGAACTTTGTTCTGTTTCATGCCTGGCTCTACTTAATTCCCCTTTCTGATTTTTGTGTGAAAATTTCTCAGGTTATCATAAAGGTCAGAGTATGCATAATTATCGGAATTAAGTCACCGCCTGCAGTGGTATAACCCGCACAAGATTCCTCATTTCAATCGCAGCTAATTACACAACATTGTTGTGATTTTATTAATTTGTTCAAGGCGATAACCAGAGTATGATCGAGTCTTTATGGTTTATCCCTGAAGGCTTGAGAATAGAAAACAAATCAAAATGCCACCGAAACAACGTAAAATAGCTATTATGGGCTATAGATCAGTGGGGAAGTCATCGTTGAGCATTCAATTCGTCGAGGGACAGTTTGTGGACTCTTATGATCCCACTATTGAAAATAGTACGTTGAAAATCAATAATTTCTCCAGGATATATCATATTCGCCTTCATATCATATATAACAATACTAATTATATATCAATAATAATTAAAAAAACGATGAATCATTGTCATTTCAGCATTCACTAAAAGTACGCGTGTAAATAGTCAAGATTACGAAGTTAAATTAGTTGATACTGCTGGTCAGGATGAGTACAGCATATTCCCCACACAGTATTCCATGGATATCCACGGTTACGTTTTGGTATATAGCATAACAAGTGCAAAAAGCTTCGAGGTTGTACAGATTATCTACGACAAGCTGCTCGACATAACTGGAAAAGTTCAGTGAGTACATCTTCCGTGGAATTCCCAGAAAAGAGAAAAATAAATAAAACTAAATACCCAGCTGTGAGTATCAATGCATTATCAATGAATTTCTCTGTTTACAGTGTTCCAATCGTTCTAGTTGGTAACAAAACAGATTTGTACGTAGACAGAATGGTGACGACAGAACAGGGAAAACGCCTGGCTGATTCTTGGCACGCAGCATTCCTGGAAACAAGTGCAAAACAGAATGAATCAGTGGCCGATATATTTCATACACTGCTGATGGAGATTGAAAAAGCAGATGGAAATGTACAAGAACCGTCAAAGTGCATCATCTCTTGAATATAATGGAATTTAAATTTATTATAACGATGATAATCATAATGAAACGAGACGCGTTTTATTTAAATTGATTAATAAGCAGGTACCGAATGTGAGTCGTAAATGCGCCCTATATTGTTCTCTTTTTTTTTTCTTTGAAACGGACGATGAACCCAGTGATCCTTCTGGTGATAGACGGTGTCCTCGGTATTTGCATTTAGTTTTTACTTTCAGCAAGAATTTAATTGCTATTTATATTGTCATCTTTTATACTCCCTGGTGCCCAAAAATATTTATCCATTTAGTCAATTGTATCATATTTGGTCGCCTGAAAAGTGATTCAATCACTTTTTGAAGTAATCCTGGTAGTTATGTGCCTCTAAACACCAACTGTATCAGAAATCAAAAAATAATTCTCGATAATACAAAAATTTGATCCAATATCATTATTTTCCGCCTCCTCAATATGCCGATAACTTAATAACCGAGGAACGTATATACTAAAAATATCATTTACGTAAAAATCATGCTTTTATGTTGTGCTCCATATTGAACTTCTTTCGGGAATTTACGTTGCCATGTTATTGAGCTATTGATGTATATTCCACATTTCGAACAGAGAAAAAAACTCCAAGAATTGCAAAATGACACAATATAATTTTCATAAAAATTTATCATCTTACCTGTCTGAGGAGTTTGTATAAGTGTGAAAACAATTAAATACTGTATGTGTTCCTGGAGAAAAGGTATGCTAGCAAATATTGCAAACAAACGACTGTTATTCATTTCGTTTCAACTTCGATCAGTCGATTTGTCTTCAATGCTCGATTCTTGCTCAATGATCGACCTGGCTTCAATCAAATAAGAGTTTTGTAACAGGATCACAGAAAATGTAAGGAGTAATCCAGTTGGTTTTGGTATTTTGTCGACAGGCGGGCGAAATTAAATTTCACAAAATACCGGTCTGATTCTCTTCTTATTTTTTTTTTTTGAAAATTCTGTGTCTTTCAATTGTACAAAATACCTCTTCGATTCTCCTGTAATCCTGTTAAAAATTGGACGAAATTAGACAGAATAGCAGCTAATTTCGTGAAAATTTGTATCAAATGGAAGTTTTATAATTCAATTCTATTATGATTGATTTTCAGCGTTGAAGCGCTAATTCTCCATGAACGTGCTCACCTGCGCACGTCTGGGATCTACTGTAAATAAAGTAAATAAAATCGTTAAAATGCATAATATAAAGATGTAGGGTATGTAATAAACTGAATAAAAAGGAGGAAAACATCTAATCCTAACGATTGATTTGGGTGTGAGTAATGTTTGAACATGAAAGGTCTCATTTATTTGGGTTAAACCAGTACATAGAAAGGACACTTCGAATAAAACACAACTTTCAACCATTAGTAGGTTCAAAGATATACATAAATTTCTTATTCAATTTCACAATGCGATTCGTCATCGCGCAGTTGTCGCAATCTCATCACAAATTGAAAGAAAAATAACAACGGCACAATAAACAAACACTTTCATAGCATCGAGAACGAACATAAAATAATTACAAACATTTCTGAGATTTCTTTAATTAATTAATATTTCCAATTAGTAAGTTATACTCCATCACACGAATAATTCCAACGAACTTCCCTAATTCTAAGCACCTTGGGAAAAATGTTTAAACTAAATGATTTTGCCACATAGCAATGACCAAGCCCAACTACTCGAGTCCTGCAATAATCTATATTAATTCTTCCATTATTCGCCTCACATTAATTTCTCTCATTCTCATTTCAATCTCAAGAATTACAAACAGGAATTTTACAGGCGAATTACAATTAAGCTCAGGGATAAATACCTACCAATAATTAAAAAATTGAAAAGTACTCTGCAAAGACACGTTCTGAGATTGATTTACTATCATTAGCCTCGTTCACGTGCTCGTCTCAATCACGAAATTGACAAAACACTTGGCAAGCGATTGGTAGAAAAGAATTGGAAGGAGACGAGTTCGTGAATTCTCAGATGCATATTAATATTAATTATTTTCATTATTTCATTCACATTTTTTTCTCAGAAGGGAAGACCGTCCTCCACTTGGGTATTTCGAGTAAGTTCAACTTATAAAAATGAAACAATTACTGATTATTCCACCCCAGGAGGACGTACCTTGCCAGTCTAATTCGAAGCGCATGTGTTTTTTTTTTTCATCATTTTATTGAGCAAGAATCTACAATCTCTCTTTTCGTCCCAGTTTAATCTAGCTAGCGGACTAAGAGCTAATAATTCAACTACACGTGAAGGTCACACTGACTGCTTCGGCGTTCTGCTTCAAAGATGCAATTACCCCTTGCATCTTCCATTGGAAAACTCAAAAAACACAATAAAGAAAATAAAAATGCATAAATTCACTGATTGTTCGAATGAATGACGTCATTCAACATGCTATGGAGTGACAATTTTTTTGTTCTTCTTTAGAGCAGAGCGCAATTACGTGACAGCAAACAAATCGGAAATTTTTTTTTCTTACTTGAAACTCGTCTAACAAACCCTCGCGTGCACATTGCGGGGTACAGTTATAAATACAGCACATTATTGACAATTATTATGACGGATTATTTCATTTCTTTTATCTCTATCATCTTCTCGTCCTCACTATCCAACATTATTAATAAGGTACAGCTTTGTGCATAGTGGTCGTTGTGATAGATTTAACAGATAGACGGTGACACTACGAAACCATCTAGCTAGTTAGGTATTTTTTTTTGTATTTTTATATTTTTTTACCACAGCCCATTTAACGATATAATTCAATATATTAATATGATATAATTAGTACGTGTCAATCATATAATATGCGTAAACAAAAACATAAGAATGTTAGTATGAACCAAGATGAACCCATAATTCTAATTCTACGTGACTATTACAGGATGCATCCTCTCTCTCCCCTTTTCCCATTGCCCTATTCACACAATTGGGACAACACTAGAGAAATACTGATCGCAAGACCTTTAACTAATCACCAACAAATAGACTTGATAACGGAATTAGTTCGATGGAAGCTAATTTATTAATTGCTATTACCATTCTAATCAGACGGCAAGTGTAATCTCTGATAATAATAATAATTTTCTCATTTAGATATTTGAATATCTCTTTGTAGACTAGGTAATCGCTCTCTGCTTGCAAAAATAGAACGACATATTAGAAAGTGGAAAATATCGTGATTCTAAAAAAAGAAAAATAAATACATTAAGTGTATCCTAATCTGGCAGTCTCGTACCCTTTTTTCATCTCAAATAATCACTGTCGACGCGAAAAAAAAAACATAATAATAATAATAATAACACGAAGGTAACTAAACTGTCCCTTCAGCAGAAGCTATCGTAATGTCGTCGTAATGATAGTCAATGAATATTTTATGATTGATAAAATATTACTCTTCCACATTTACGTTATTCTCATGAAAACTAGAAAAATACTAATATAGTTATAAAACTAGCCAATTTTTTTATCATTTAAAACGAGGAACAAAAAAACTAGTACTTAAATAATAATATTTAAAGCACAGATCTACCTTTACCTATGCCATTGAATGATACTACACAGTCGTTACCACCAACAAATGACATTCCAATGCCATTCAACATCTAATTAATTCTGTTTTTAAGCTATCACATCTAACCCGAAGATATCGACCGTCACCACTTAGCGAGTTCACAATAAATTTAGTCGATATGCCTTTCAACGGAACATATGAATCTCTCTAATTTCTTTAATTATTTTTTTCCATTATTCAGCTGTATGTAGAATTTTATTAAACAATTTAGAAAGCACAACGAATCAAGCATTGGATTTCTAAACACGATTTATTGCACTGTTTACCGAGCGTCTCCATTTTTTATTTTAATTTAATAGCATCCCTTAGCAAATATTGTCGACACGACGTCAGATTTGATTCGTTCAAATCTTCCTCAATCAAATAATTGCCTCGCAGCGCGAAATCTCATGGTAAAATAATGTGAAGCTCGCAAGAACTTTATAACGCTAATCCCTCTTGTCCAAGAGAACTTTATCGTACATTTTAAATATATTATTGTAACGCAGTCGTTGTACAATGTTCCAATGGTCCACAAATCGAGTATATCAAAATCTATCCTCCAATCAACTCCTGTTCAATATCTTTTAAAAAAATTCTTCCGTTTTTATTACTTCCTGTCACACCTCTCTTAAATCTCTATGAACTAGTTCATCAACCATCTATTCAGAATCTTTTGTTTTTTTTCTTTTTCATTATTTAAACTCTGAAAGCAGTGCAACAAGATTGTCTAATGTTCATGTAGTTAAACTCCAGTTTGTTTCACTGGAAAAAGTGGCAAAAAAAAAATGCGAGCACGTTGAAGAATCACAAATGTGAAATCCGGGCGAGAAAAACTTGCGTTCCCCTGAGAATTAACTGATGTTTCGAAGATTTCGTTTGTTTTGAACAATAAATTATAATTAAAGAATGATTTGAGACGTTGCCATTTGATTGAGGAGCCGCCCCAATATCCGATAAATTTTAAAACCCACCTTAAACACTAGGAAAACATTTAGACATTGACATTTTTATATATAAACGCTCGGATAATGTCCAATTTTGCGTGACAATTTGCTAGGGATTTTTAGAAGTAAGCTCTATATCTTGCGATTTTATCGTTTTTTTTTTCAGAGACGCTCTTTTTAAATTGACAATTAAACATCGAGGCATTTTTTAGAATCGATGACATTTACCATTTACCACTCGGTCTTCAATTTGATCAATTGGGACTGTTGTTTAATTTTTCTTGTTCGAAAATAATTGCTAAAAAATTGATCAATAAATCAAATGAAAAAAAATTCGATTGATATGGAAATTCGATCGGTGTTAAAAGGGAAAAATAATATATATTCCATTTGGTTGAATAGCCTTAGGGCACGTTTCGATATGGTCTGGAGAAATCAACCGTTTTTCCAGAATAATTATTTATGTACAATTGAACAAATTTACAATTAATTCCCTCGAAATTACTAAATCGTATTTAATTAAATGGCTCGTTATTTAAAAAACGACCGGCACCTGAAGCGAACTAGTCAGTCTGAATATAATATAAAAAATGTTGAGTTCTGTCATTTTAATTTTCAATTATTTCATTCAATTATGGTTTTTAATCTATTTTGTCAATGCAAAGCGGACGTTGAAAATTACTTGATGCGAAGACCGTATGTACGTTTACGTTAATTATTCAACATTAATTACGCTAAAATAATACCCGGATTGGGTGGTTAGGACGCATCTTGGATAAAAGTTTAGTGCACACTCCTACCGTGTTGTTCTATTTCCAATTTTTCATTAATAATTTTACTACATCGATGGAATATTCAATTCTCTTGCGAGCAATATATTACGTGACCAATCCCAGATACGTTTGATATGCACGCAAAAATTATCCCTATGTAGAGAATAGATTCTCCTTGATAGATTAATTCTCCCAATCTATGCATGTTTCTATGGTAATAATTTATATATCATTTCTATTCATCTTTACCCGAATACTTTCGCGGGTTTTATCCATCAATAACCCTCCCACGATACCTATTCTTCACCTTTATCTCTTTATGCCATATATATTTATATAATATATAATAGTCATTGGATATTTATGTTTAACGTTAATATAGTACTCTTATTAAACCAGACTTGTAATTTTCACATTGAGCCATCTATAACATTACCACTACCATTGGAAGCCGAAGCAACCAGTTTTTTTATTTTTATTTTTGTTTTAAATCAACACCCGTTGTTATAATTGCGTAAAAATTGTGAGAGAAGAAAAACTGTTAGTCGAAAAAATAATAAAAAAAAACGGATGTGAAAACGAGTTTATATCCGTTGGAATTTGTGAAACGCAATTTCCGACTAAATGAAACGGCTTTGAATGACGATAAGGAATTCTCAAAAAACTATTTGATTTTTGTTCATTCATTCATAGGAGGTTTCATGTCCAGGATTATGTCTTCGAACGTAATGACATAAAATATGCTATGTACGCGGCAATAATAATTCTTTTTCTCCAAAATTTTCATATTTTTTGTCTCAAAGCTCATGCCGAAATCAATTAAATGGAACAATGACTCTAACTCCATGTATATTATTCTTGGATAATGCACATGCTCAAGGAATTTCCAATGATGAATAAAAATAAACTCAAAGCCGTCATCAGTCGTATCGAATCAATTGGTCGTTGTGAGAAAAACTTTTAGTGCCATTAACGAACTATAAAAGAAGGACAAACCGGCCTAGAAAATATAACATCACGATGGAAAACTTGACATTAAGTGTATCTAATGGACAATAGATATTGAAAATTTATGTATCAAGATATGCTTGTCTAATCGCGCGAGCATTGGTCATTTGTTTAAAAGTAATTTAGATTTAATCAAGTGTTTCTCTTTAAATTAATACTCCACCGCAGTAATTGTTGATTTACACGAACAAGTAGATTAATCTTCAATATTTCACGAATTATTCTCGGCATTGGTAATAAATTTCGCCTATCCCTCTATTCCATAAACATTACGAGTTGTTTTTTTTTTTCTTCAAGTAGTAAATAGTAGTATAATATCACATGCAATTAAAAGAGGATTGTCGGACACGTAACCTACAGTTTCCTATTTAATTCAATATTAACCGTGACCATGTGCTTGTAATGAGATGAATTTTTCCTAATGTTAAAACACTTTGTTCTTCGTTATAAATCCCAGCTTTTCTAACACATCACTAGCCTGCACTTAACGCCTATTCCTCTCTTTTCTGAATATTCCTAGCGTAAACACCCTGCTAAATTGCCCTACCGTGCACCCCTATATTACGTGAGTTTATTCAAGCATTTGGAAATTTAACAAAGCGGGGTTTTTATTCATTGTTTCGTTTCCATTATGGTCCTTACTTATGGCGGTTGCTCAGAGGCATTTTGTGGTTGAATTCCCTCAAACAGACGCGACATTCTTTCCCCTACAACGATTAAGTACATTTTTTTATTGACGAAAGCTTCGTTAATGAGAGAATCATTGTGGACAAAGTCCCCCGTTAATATATTTTATTTTATTTTAGTATTTTGATCGCGAGAGTGATCTACGGGCGACTCAATTGGCATTAGTTTTATCACAGTTAATATAATAGATTTTTATGCCTGAAAAATGCAAAAGTATTCTTTAGAGACCTCAAAGCACCGCAGAACCTACTATTTCACTATTCATCAAAATGTTAAAAAAATATATTAAAAAAAAAATTAAATGGCCATCATTGCGCGGTAGATATGATGTGTTATGCATTAGTAGTCGATTTATAAATTGCGAGAGAAAAGAAAATGTTGTAAAAATGATCTATCCCTGACCAGTGAAGAGGCTTTGGGTTTCAGCAGAAGACTGAAAAATTCTGGTAAAAAATCTACATGAGAATTTCTCACATTATGAAACGTGTATCGTCTCTTGACGCAAGATTATTGGAATAGGAATGAAATGCTAGAGTTACTCGAGGCGTAAGTCAACAGCATCAGTGAGTCAGCATGTTATCATTGGGCATATTGTTTTGTTCTCGATATAGGTCACGCATTAATATATATAGTAACACTTTCAAATAATTCCACTCGACTCAGAAAAATCGCCGGGGCCCTTCGTATCTGTCGGTTTTGTTTTTCTTTTTATCTCGCCTAATTCCTCGAAATATTTCGCGTACATGTATCTGTGATTGCTCGCGCGCAAGCAGTTTACATGTCAATACGTATTTATTTACGTGTACACGTGGAACAGTACGATGGACAGCATATTTGGATTGCTTCATTTAAACACCTAGGATTATTTCGACCGCAAATATCGAAACGATTACTCTTCTTGTTTACTCTTCTTGCTTTTTAACTCTAAATTTACACTATCTGACACACATTTTGGGTCACACACATAAGGAAGGCCACATTGAACTAGTCTAAAAACATCTCTTCGTCTAGTTTTTATGAGGAGAAAATCCAGAGGGATTTCCACTCTTTCAGCTATTCCATCAGTTAATTTTCCCACAGAGTTTAGTACGGATCCTTCGGTCTATATTTATCTATCTAAGCAAGTTTCGACTATTAGACGTTTTTTTTTCTTTTTCTTTTTTTTTTCAAGAATTTTGAGGAATACGTCACTTCTCGACACTCAGAAATCTTTAAATGGACTTTAAAGAGGTCGAAGAGTTATCTTGAACATTCCTAGCAAGTGTAAAGTAATGAAAAACATAGGTAGAGTCTCACACGGACTCTCACAAGTTCTAAATAAAATTGTATTAAAATGCCTTGCATCGAAATTTTCATATGTAAAGTTTAGAGTTTTTCTTTTTAATATTTTCTTCCGGTAAAAAAGTCGCGACGTAAAATTGACGGCTTCAGTAATGATTTCATCCCTTGAATTGATTGTTCTCATGAAGGTATCGATTACTTTATATTCTTACTTATGGAAAAAAGCTTCGACATCTTAGCACCAAGATTTGACAAAAAAAAATGATTTTCCCAACGTAAAAAAAAAATAGTAATGTAGCGAAGGGTTTTCCTCTTAGCGGACGCAATCAAGAACGGATAGCTGTAACTTAGAGTTTATTTCGTAGAGTAAAATTGAGCTGACCTCAGAGCAATATTGCTAGGTACTAATTGTGAAGTTGTCTGTCTCACCGACAATTGCCTGGGCTTCACCTTGATTGAGTGGTATTATGGCATCCTTCGATGTTTCGACGATAGTTTTTTCGATGTCCTTGTTGTGAAGGAGTGTTGCCTGCATTGCGTTGAACATTCCTGTTCTCGCTAATCTTGAGGCTTTTGTTAGTTCACGAATACTGTTAGCCAGAGCTAAAATATCTTTGTCATCCTGAATTGGACTGCATTGTGGATTATCCTTCTGTCTCTTATTGGCGTGTATAATTTCCCTCCTGCGGCACTCCTGGACAAATTTTATTGACTCCAGCCAGTACTCCATAGATTTGTGAATTCTCTGATTCATGCTCGCGCCCCTCAAATGCTCCATCTTTGCAATCAGAGTTATGACGCGAGCGTGCTCCCTCAGATGATCGATAATGAGCCTATCAGCACGTGATGAATTGCCTTGAAGCTTCGGAACAATAATATTATTAGCACTGGTAACTCTCTTCCCTGGAAAATGAGCAGCTAGGCCAGCCTCACATTTTTTTCGCTCCTTCTCCAGGAGTTTAAACTGTTCGAACGTCTGCTCAAGCCTCATGTGAAGGAGGGACGCGGGTCCAGCGCGTCTCGAGGACCTCACATTTCCTCCCCTGAGCCCCATTCCCCCAGAGAGGAAGGGCATCGAGTGCAAGGATGGAACAGCAGAAATTACCGGCATTAGGGATGGAAAGACTCCAGGTCTAGCTTGGGCAGTTGCCCTCAGGAGTCGCTGATTCAACAGAACATCGGGAACTGACATCTGAAGCTGCTGATGTTGCTTCATCATCAAGTGATTGAGAACATTGGTGTCCACAGAGGCCCTTGCCAGTGCCAGATGTGCATTCGAGGTATAACCAATTTCTCCAGCCAAATCGAACGGATCCTTCTGATACCCACAGGTTTGATTTGCAGAACGTTTCCCAGTCTGATACACCGGACTGTGAAGTGGCTTAAGATTCTCAGTACTGGCAGTGAAACGATGGTGGTACCCATTGTCAACTGGATAATTGTACTTAGGCGATTGGTCCATGCTCTGAGAGTTGACACTGCGGGGGAAACGCATCTGGCTGTAACTCTGATTAATCTGGTCCTTTTGTTTCAACTGGGGACTCAGCATATTCACCAGAGCCTCATCAATTTTTGAAGTAATTGGCCTGTACTCGTTGTTTCTGATATCGTGATACTCATTCCCACCTGGATACCTCCCTGAATTTGGCATTGCAGTTCTGTAGTTAGTCTCGATGGGTTTCTCCAATTTGTACGGCTGGTGTTGGGGCTGTTGGAGGTATCTGTGCTCGTTGGGCATCTCCTCGAAATTATTTCGTTGGTAGCTGTTGGTGAAACAGTTGTGGAGAACGTTATCTGCTGGTGAGAAGTGCTGGAGGGGAGAGTTAGAGAGGAATCCTGAGTCGCCACTCAAGTCTGTCATGGCTGAACCTGGACGATAAGTTGGACCGTTTGCACTGGTGTTGTAAGAGTCGTGAATATTGATGACAGGAGTGGAGTGATGATTGGTGGGGTTCACCATATTGCTGGGAACTTCCATCTCACTGATTCCAATTGTGTTGAAGTTCAAGTCAGGGTGTGTACAGGCAGGGGGCTGCTGATAATTACCAAATACGTCTTTTGTATAGTCCGGAGACAATAAATTGTCTGTCCAATTTGAGGGCTGGGGATAGTTGAAGCCATTTGTTGTCGTCAAGAGTCCGTTGGCTAGGGGGGCATAGTTTCGGGGAGCATTCAGCTCATTAGAGTTAAAGGGTCTTGGGTGTTCCAATCTGGTGTAGTCGTTAGATTTTTCAGTGCTGGAAATGCAATCATTAAGTGTCAGGCCTTTCAGATTAACCCCACGGAGATAATCTCGAGGTTCCTCCAAATCAGGATGAGTTGGCATCCTCGGGTATGGGTACTGAACATTTCCTTCATAATTGTCTGAGTAGTCTCTGGATTTCAGTCGTGATTGTATGTCATTTTGATAAATTGGATTCCCATTGTACTGATTTGTGTATGTTTCGCCATTTCTTATCGGCTCATCGTCGAGAATCTTTGCAACGAGTTCGTTCACCATTGAGTTGTTGAGATCCTGGCTATCCTCGTCCTCCAACGTAGTCTGTTACAAGCATAATAACGAAAAAATGATTTTTTCCATATATACACGGAAAATGTATTATTAATCGCTGAGATACGACGCAGGAGTTTACCTTGTGATTGGATTTTCTGCCCAGTAGATCATAGCTCCAAGGACTGTATTCCCTGCATCTGTTGTCAGCAATGCAGTTACTTCCTGGTGCTTCAAACATGTCGATGCCACTCTCAACCTAGTCATAAAACAACAATTAAAAAACAAAAAATATATAAAATATGTCGAAAGTATGCTAAAGTCGGTGACATGACGCAACGGTGGAGGCCACGTAAAACATGGAGTACATCATTGGCAGCAAACAAAGGGTTAAAAAAGAAATTAATTGATTTTTTCCACTGATTAGGAAAGCATTGAACCGGATTTATCGCGATATTTGACAGCTGATGCACGATCAAACTTTTTCCGTGCGGTGAATGTGTATGTGGCACAGTTACAATTGGTTGTCCTGGAATCCAAAAACGGCGACAGCGATATGCTGATATTTTGCAAGTAATTTACACGATCAATTGTTGATGTATTATTGGAGGGTGTCGGTGAACGCGAAGGGATACATTGACAGAGTCGTGAACATTGTTGCAGGTAGTTGGGATGAAATTATGCACCTTAGACAGAGCCATTTATCAAGGATCACCTACACCGCCTGCCATTAGCCGTGTCACTCGCTCGCTCACTGAACCCCGATGCGCCTGTCGTACCCCCACCATCGTCTACTCTTTCACTTCGCCGTACACGATACATAACGTCATTTTTATTATTTCCCGCTATTTGCCTGTATTTTGCCTATATTTTTCCTGCATTTGCCGGCTCCCGACACAATCCGCGACCCCGCGACTTTGTCTTGTTTTCCATACATTACATCTATTTTAACATTTCCATCAACAATCGAAAAACAAAAGACGTAATAAAACAAAAAACTGATATGTGCAAATATACAGAGAAATTGAAATATCATTTTCCCCATGAACAATCCAATAGATAATAAATAAATGAATATCTAAAAAATAATTAATTGTATTTCCTGTTAATTGATGATCAGGTAGGAGTGTAAGTAGCTGGAAAAAGTAATAGCTGTTCGTTTTATTTTATTTTCATCAGCCTTTAATTCCTGGAACTAGATAAGCCCTCGAATTTTTCCACGAATCGGAGGAACGGTCGAAACTTCCCAGAATGAATTCCTGATGCTTTCTTGCTGGAGGAGATATCAATAAAAAAGGCGCGAAATAATCGATATGAGGTGACTCTCCATCAGATTAAGTAATATTTGAGAAAAGGAAATAATCAATAGATATCATTGACTTACACTCATCGGACATCTCATTCTGCCGATCTCGTCGCCCATGATCGGATCGATCTGTATCCTGAGAAGTGGCAACGTCATTGTACTGTTTATTTCAATATATCTACTTTTGATTAAATGCACTAGGACACAGTATAAACAATTTGCTAATTGTTAATAAGTATAATAATGTATTTAATGAATGAAATTATTGAGAAAAAGGCACTGGTCGCTCGAAATCTGATGGTTCTTTATGGATTGTCGGTTTAAGACTGTCAAGACGCCGGTAGACACTGAGATTGAGAAAATTGGCGGACTAAATGCGGAAGTCGAGGAGATTGCAACGCCATCCCACTAATGTCCCGCTCAATTTATGATTTTTGATCAGTTTCCGTTTTCACAATTTTACGTGATCATTATAACAAGCATGTAGATAAATGAGAAACGTGCAATTTATGATTTATTAATGGTCAATTTATTAATATAAAGCATTTTATTAAACGGCATAGTTTTTGAAAGGCTATTTTCCACAATAATTATGATTTTCTGCTTAACAAGTGACTATAATTTTCAATTATTATGCTAAAATGAGTATTTACATATTTACAGTGTACACACATGAATACAATCTCATATTTCAAGTGTCTCGAGGAAATGACTCATATCGTTGGATCAATCGTTATCGAGACATCGACAGTGGCGGATTAAAATTCCTTTCAAGTGAAATTACGAGCTCTCATCTATGTAGGTATAAGATTCGTAAGAAAGTGATGTGTAGAAAAGCAGATAAGCATAGGAATTTTGCGATCTGACGTTCTGCTCGCTGATTTCAGATACAGAGTGATCATCATACTTGTACCATCTGGAATAACAAATTGTGTTATCATTGAGGACAAAATTCCCTCTATTTGCTTAATGAATCGATTTATAATCTTACTTGTTGAGTGTAGAACTCTTACAGAAAGCGGTGTAATGCCCCCCGCCCATGGTGCCATAGTGATTTGAAAGCCCATAAAGATTATAACTATAATTGTGAGGATGATTTAAGGTGTTAGAATCAGCGTCTACGACGAGATATTGTTTGAGATTGAAATCCATTAGTGGAAAAACCACGGAAGTATTTTTCTTCTCAAGTCCAACTTCAGTTCCGGCAAATCGATTCAAGTGAATCACCATTATTGGTGCTAATTTGACGAAATCAAATTTTTTTGTTGCTTCTCGAGCGGTCTTACAGTGGGGACAATTCCACCCTGAGATCCTCTGGCCACTCACAAAATGCCTTATGCAGTCCTGTGAATATTTACAAAAATAGATTTATTTCAGACATTTAATAATAATATTAGAGTTTATTTGATAATTTCAATGTTCGCTCACATCCAGAGTGCAACGATTAGCCTCTGGCAAAGATATTGAGAGACTGGTGAAAGTTTCATAAGTAATACTCTTTCCAGAGCACGTTGTGCAACAAATTGTTGATCTGAGTTGTCCCATAAAGAGCCTCGAAATGACTGAATACTGTCCTTTGAGTGCTTTCTCCCACTCCTTTTCAGCAGCACTCAGAGGTCCATCTATCCTCATCTTGTTATCTTTTCTCAAATCATTATGCATCCACTCGAGAAGAAATGTGAGAAATTCATGGGAATCCTGTTGTTCACAGCTGTCGAATTGCAGCCTAAAGTGTCCAATAGTATCCTAAATACCAAAGAGGAAAAATTTCAATTATTCTGAGGCATGGCTATACGGAAAAAATTAATAAGATCATACAATATTTACCTTGAGATCCCTGGGCGCAATGCTCTTGTACTGTCCTCTCCACAGTGCCTTAATCACTTGAGCGAATTCCTCAGCGATTTGCCCGCGAGTCTCATTATCACTGTTTGTATTCAGGTCATCTTGGTATCCATTATCATTAAAATATTTAGCTAAAAAAGCGGTATTGCTCAGGCACTGAATTATACTATTCATATAGCATGAATTTCCCAAATTTTTCAGTCCAGTAATACCAGGATGCTGTAAAAAACGAATTTATTTATCCTCAACAAATCCCACAATCGCAGAGTTATATTTTTCCTCATTGGTGTTATTTATTCTTTTTACGATTAATTCTTCAGCTTATCGCACCTTTTTGAAATAGCTCACTATATAGAAAGGCACAAATTTTTTACGTAGATAGACCATTTCTAATTTCCTCCTCTTCATCAAGAAAATAAAATAGTGAAAATGAAGGAAGACTATAATTGAGCTACCCTCCAATTACGTTAAAGGCCGTCACGATTTTCCCGCTGGCCGATAAATGGAGAATTCCGCACTCCGATACTTTTTAACAATAGTTTTAATTAGTTCCTCATCCATAACTACCACTGAGTTCACATTTTATCAACTGTATGGAGAAGTTGTGCTCGCAACATTGACTGACTTTGTCCGGCAACAGTGTTTACCACTGATGACAATTGGATACGGTTGTTCATAGTAGATGAACGTTCGGATGATATGGTGTAAACCACTACTGGGCATTTTTGTTAAAATTGGATTTACGAAGCCACACAGCAACCTCATGTTGCCGTACACACGTGCATTGAAATACGCCGTCTATATATTTCAGATAAGTACAACTACCTATGTACATACACATGACATATATTGACGATAAAATATAATTTACGGTGAAAAATCTATATGTTTCCTTCTAAATCACTAATTTGACAAACTAAAATGGAGGCTATTGACGCACCATTTAATGAGCCATCCACAAAACTAGAACTGTTACCACGATGAGTTTAGATGAAACTTCATTGTGTTTGTAGTAGATTAATGATAAGATGACAAGGTCAAAATTATATCAGCCACCTTACTGTTTTGTTAATTTTATCAATCGACCCGATTTCGAGCTACGGTAAATAAACTCAAACATCGTACGATTAAATATCACTGACAATCGACTGGTCAATTTTTAAATTAATAACTTACTGGATTACAGTTGTCAACTACGTTGAAGAGTTTTATTTGTACCATATTACTTGAGTATCAAATCAGAGTCGTTTAATTCCCCCCAACACTTGCGTTATCTCGCAATGATCAATTGTCCAAGAAAAAATATGCTGTCTCCTTGCCATTTACATACGAAAATATTAATAACCAATAACTATTTTGAATTTTGATCTGAATCGCTGAAGAAGTCAGCAGCGACTAACACGTGATAACAAAATTATCACTCATAAAGTGTAACGTCACGCGATTAAATGATCAAGGTCTATACTTTAATCTTTGATAAGGATTTTTTAATCGTGAGGGACTTGGAAAAAGTAGGAGTGTACACAATTATAGGCAGCTGTGTGTACAGTTCGGTTAAAATAATTAAATCGGACGTCAAGCAAATGAGAATTGAGAAGGAAATACTCGCGAGGTGAATGATTGCACCACGTGTACGTTATAAAATTCAAATAAAATATGGAATATTGTTTTTCTATCATTGTTGTGATTCATCTGAGATTAGCTGAGAATATTTCTCACTGGTATGAGTCGCTAGCATACCAGCAAACGTGACTGAACCCCTAAGACTTTAATGAAGTTATCTTCCCAACGTCAGTGGATGCACTCACGTTCCACAAGTCTCCTCTTACGATATTCATCATCATATTTTCCAAATTCAAATAAAATAAAATAAATAATTGAATAGGACTTACGCAGTCACGGTACACAGGGTCCATACGTTTGAAGGAATCTTTCCAGGATGTTCCAGATATATTGTTGTTTGTTTCCTTCAAGTTCCTCCGCACCGCGTGTGGCTTTGAAGATCTATCAATTATAGGCACCTTTCTATCTTCCATCTACAAAAATTAATTCAAGGTCATACTACGCATAATATAAGTTCTAATAGTAGTGAAGTTTTATTAATCTTCGGTATCCACCTTGGCTAGGTTTGGACTAGACAGCGAACGCTTTAATCCTGAATTATTGGTAGATCCTTCTGATTTTAAAGGCTCTTTGTAAATAGTCGAATCATCATCATGTCTCGGGGAACCCTTTAAACGTACTTCTTCTCTTCTTTTTTCTGCTTCATCTATTTTTTGTTGAACTTCCTTCCTCTCTCTCACAATACCTAATAATCGTATTTTCATGGTGCCCATTTTCATATGCTCATGAGTGTCTGTATTAACTTGAGACAACATATCGCCAGCAATCTTCTTTAACTCAGCTTCCTTCTCCTCCTTATCTTTAACAATGGCAGCAATAGTTTGCTGTACAGTATTCTTTTTAACATACATTGACTCTAAATCATCATCATCATCAGAGTTAACGTTATTGGTGCTCTTTGTAAGCATGGCGAGGATATCGTTCTCCAGCTGAAGTGATTGCCTCTCACACTTCTCCTGGTCCTTGAGATCGCTTGTTATTCTGGTGATCAATGAAATAGTCTGTTCCTGCTGAGGATTTGCTATGAGGGCTGTAGGTTTGCAGCTTCTGTCAACGACAGGTCGCAATGGCTTCTCTTTTTCGACGTTAAGCCTGTCGATTTCCTTTGAGAGGTACTCCATATTGACATCCTCGTCTTCGTACGAGGCGTAATTCATTGGTAATTTATTTGGCAGGGCTAATCGTTTATTGATCATTGAGTCATTCACTTTGGAATGCAATCCCGGAATATCTATCCCTCGCCTTGCATCGTTATTATTATTCTTCGATGCATAATTTATTATGGATTTAGAGCCTTCTTGAGTCATCCAATCTGGGTATTTAATATCATCCAGGATTTCGTCGAGAATATTGTCCATGGGGACGTGCCTTCGCACTCCCGGATTAGTGGTAAACGATGGATAAACATTGAGCCACTCAGAGAAACCACCGTGAAGAATTAAATGCTTGCTGATTTGCACACCTGAGTCCCACTTGGTGAGAATCTCTTTCATTATCGAGACGTGATTGGTGGCTGTCAACGTTAATCGAGTGGTATCCCAATCCATTAGGACAATCAAGTCCACAAATTTCTGGCTTCTTTCACTATAGAGTTTTGCGTATCCTGGGTTCTTCATCTGGAGATAAAGATCAAACTTTTTCGCTGTTTTTCCAGAAATTATCTCAGAATTAGGGATGTTAATGCATTTATCAGCTTTGATTCTAGATTGTTGGAAGTCCTCGAGAGATCTAATATCGATTATTAAATATCTTTTTCCGGCCTGGATAATGGGAAACAGTTCAGTGCACGATATAAAGTCGTCAGGGACTTCAGCTACGGGATCGTCATCAGGAATCTCTGGCAAATTTAATAGGTCGTCTTCGTTTTTATCAATTGAATTGTTTTTGTTCAAACTTTTATTGTTTGGAGCATTGTTCAAAGAATTAGTGGGAATGTTTTTCGATGCTGGAATGCTTGCATTGACGGTTCTTATTATGGCCTCTTGCAGTTCCTTAGCTTCATTGATCTATAAATTCAAGGAAAGCCATGAAAAATAAATGGAGAGAAACGTGCGAATGGTCAATGATAAGCATCGTGTAAATCTTACCTTTATGATAGCGTTTAATTGCTTCCTTAGTGAAGCATCTAAGTTTCTCCTCTGAAGGAGCTCGGCAACGTGCAAATATCTTGTGAATAAAATATAAGCGTCTTTGGTCTTGTTTTCCTTATGCATGATAAGTCCTTTCTTCAGCATGAATGGCAGTCTCGTTATCAAATCCGTCGATTTTACACCCTTAAAATCCTTTTTTGCTTCTCGGGTCCAGTGCACCAGCTCTGGGCTGTCTTGAATACGCAGGTTCACCATGGTGGACATTATTCACGTCACTACACGTTGATAAAAAACATCGAACTGAAGGACACAGGTCCTGTTAGAAATTTCAAAATTTCATTCTCATTACTAAAGTACACTTCATCATGACACGTATGTCCTATCATTTTACAAGGACGTTGTCGTTGGGTTTCCTTGGTGAATGAACATCTGATATTCAGAACTTAGTCACTAATTGACTATTACTCACCGATTCAATGAGAATACAGCATATATACACTATTCAGGCAATTTTAATCTTCTAAAAATCCACATGACATTCTCTAATATCTTTGCACCATTTCTGTACATTGAGTAATTTAATATGACTGCTAAAAAATAGTCAACCGGTGACGTTTAACTGAGGGACCGAAATTCAGCACTGACAGTCGCCATATTGACTTGGCAATTACAACCAAAGAGGATTGACTAAAGTAGAGGCTCAGTTGTGGAGGTTTGGAGGCCCACCGGCATCGTAGTACTGCACCCCAAGAGAGGGAGGGCGCCAGACGCAATGCTGGGGTGTCCATCAAGTCGCCGGGGTGAATTTTATTTTCTGCGGTATGAATGCTTTTTGTTTTTTATTTGTTTAACTGAAATTTAGCCGACTGTTGAACGAGCGGAAGGGGGAAGCCACATCTTGTGGATTTCAAACAGAAAAAAATATTCAATATATTGAAGATATACTACTAATGAAATTATGTTATTATAATAAACACGTTGCCTAATGGGCAACGTGCTTGGCTGGCACACGAACGACTAGGGTTCAATCAATCATTAAAAACTAAATAGCTCCTCGATTTTCACGTTCCCCTGAAACTTTTTCGAAAATTTCGAATTTTCAAATTTCAGTGAATAGCTCCTCGATTGTCATGTTCCCCTGATACTTTTTCAAAAATTTCGAATTTTTCACTTTCAGTGAAAATTTCAGTGAATAGCTCCTCGATAGTCATGTTCCCCTGATACTTTTTCAAAAATTTCGAATTTTTCACTTTCAGTGAAAATTTCAGTGAATAGCTCCTCCATGTTCATGTTACCCTGATACTTTTTCAAAAATTTCGAATTCTTCACTTTCAGTGAAAATTTCAGTGAATAGCTCCTCGATGTTCATGTTACCCTAATACTTTTTCAAAAATTTCGAATTTTTCACTTTCAGTGAAAATTTCAATGAATAGCTCCTCGATGTTCATGTTACCCTGATACTTTTTCAAAAATTTCGAATTTTTCAATTTCACAGGATATTTTTTCGATTTTCAAGTATTCAGTTTTTAAGCAATATTTCGATTGATTAACCATTTGCAAAAGAAAAAATTGGAATTATTTTGAAAAAAAAATGAATGATGGCGGGATCGAACCCTAGGGGTCCGCGTGCCAGCCAAGCACGTTGCCGATTAAACAACGCGCATTATTACAATAATATAATTTTGTTAGGAGTATATATATTGAAAAAGTATCGCTTTTAAAAATTTAGAATTTTGCAATTTCTCTGGATATCTCCTCGATTTTCAAGTATTCAGTTTATAAACGATATTTCCATTAATTAGCCATTAACAAAAACAAAAAATTAGAATTATTTTGAAAAAATAAAAAAATTAATGATACTGGTATCGAACCCAAGTAGTCCGGGTGCCAGTCAAGCGCGTTGCCGATAAGACAACACGCTCATTGTAAAAATATAATTTCATTAGTAGTATATCTTCAATATATTGAATATTTTTTTCCATTTGAAATTCCATAAGATGTGGCTTCCCCCTTCTGCTCGTTCTACAGTCGGCTAAATTTCAGTTGTCGAAATAAAATTCACCCCATCGACTTGATGGACACCCCAGCATTGCGTGTTGCGCCCTTCCTCTCTTGTGGTGCAGTACTACGATGTTGCTGGGGTCACTCGAACCCCCTAGAACGGAGCCTCTACTTTGGTCAATCCTCTTTGGCTTGGAGTATGTGGAAAATGCGCCTTTCGCCATCTATGCATTTGTTTCTACGCTCGGGATCAGCTGGCAGCTGAGAGACCTGAGAACGACACGTGCTATCCAAGTGAACATGTGCATTTGGACCATTCGTCCTAATTGATTAAAACATAAATATTGATTTAGATAACAAACGCAATTGTTGAATTTTGAGAGTAATAATGGTGGTATTCACTTGTAATAATTGTGGTGATTCTCTGCAGAAGCCCAAAGTTGCTAAACATTATCAATTTCAATGTCGAAATAATGTGTCGTTAACTTGTGTGGATTGTTTTCGGGATTTTGTGTAAGTAGAGTGAAATTTGATTGATCAATTGAAATCGCCAATTTTATTTATTTATAAATAATTCATGGAATGAAGCTTTGAGAATGCTCAATCACCTATTTACCAAATTATTGCCTTTTCTCAGTGGTGATGAGTACGTGCTCCATACCAAATGCATAACTGAGAATGAGAGATATGGTGGAAAAGATTACAAAGCTAAACCATCAGCCAACAAAGGTGAACGCAAGCAACAAGCGTGGATCAATGTAGTGCAGAATGTCTTGAATAATTCCACCAATCTATCTCGGGAAGAAAAATCATTCCTGCAATCTATATCTCGACACGAGAATATCCCAAGGAAGAAAGCCAAGTTTTTGAATTTCGTGAAGAATGCTGTGGGCTACAGACTCAACATGAATGTCGTTGATAGCTGCTGGGAGAAGATGGAGAGTGCTTTCAAGGCTGTGACAGAGAGTAAATCTGAGACACCAAAACAAATTGAAAAGGACGAGGAGGTTGTTTCCAAAAATAATGAGAGCATCAGTCGGGAGAACGGAAGTATTTTAAAGGGAAAAGAGAACAAATCAGACAGTGGCGATGATGATTTAACGAATGGAAAGATAAAGAAAGGGAAGAAACGTCAGATAGAAGGAGCTGATGCTTCAGGGGATCAGAATGATGAGCCTTCTCTCAAGAAAAAGAACCTAGAGGATCAATCAGCTCATGAGGAATCTCACACAGCTATCGAGACTGCCAAATTCAGTTGGACATCAAGCATTCTTCAAGCCCTTGGCGACAGAGAAGAGATTTCTCTCAAGAAATTGAAGAAAAAAGTTGTGACACGGTATTTAGAACACATGGGAGATGCAGCTACTCGAGAGAAAGCTATTTCCAAGTTCGAGAAGAAGCTTCGGAAAATATCCGAGTTACAATCAGTAGACGATAAAGTCAAGCGTGTATAAAAATCAATTGCTAATTCTTTTTTACAAAAAATAGAAAATATAAGAGTATATAAAAATTGGAGTATTGTAGTTTTCTTCCTTATCAATGGGTGCATTTTCGCGACACGATCACGTCGAGCTTCACTGCTGCACCGTTCCCCGAAACCCACAGACTATTTTTCATGAAATTCTCTTCTATCGTTTAAATTTTCTCAGACAAATTGAAATTTTACATTTTTTTCTCATGAAATGCAATAATTGATATCGCTGCACTCAACTATCCTCCAATTGTCTACGTCAATTGAGGTCAATTACAGTTAATAAACGAAAAAAAAAACGGTAGTTTAGGTGCAAGTCAATATGGTAGAAACATTAAATTTTTTATTTAATCGAGTACTATTAATATACTGGTCTTAGGATCGCAATCGAAGGATTAATGAGTGTTAATTATTGCTCTGATGTCTCAACGAGGGAAAAAGTTAGAGTGAGTAATCTTCTGGATATGCCAGACAATTTGGCACAATAATTTCTATAACAATTCGTTCTGGAATGATAACCCCAGTAATAATATTCTTGTAGATTTCACGTAAACTGACAGTTTATAAAACTGTTTCGCTAAAAAAAATAAAAATAAAAATAAAAAACCGCTAAGAAGGTTGACAAGTCATATAATGAGACTTTGGTTCATCGTAAAAAAGCCGTCCAATCGAGATAAAAACCGTCCAGGAAGTTGAAGATGCTACAAGCAGTGCGTTTGCTGACGGAATTGGCGAGACCCAGTGATCGTCGTGAGAACGACAACATGGAGCCTGCACAAGCATCCTCGAGCGAGGTATCGATGCAATTCCGCGAGATATACAAGAATGGATGGCTTAGGAGAACCGACAAGACTGACAAGGAGATGAGTCGTTTCTGGGTGGCATTTTGTGTTCACGATGACACCGAGCCCAGACTCGAGGGTTTCTCTGATCAAAAACAAGCAACAACTCACTCACCCCTCTGGGCCAATTCACTCCGTGGTATTCAGCATATTTCTCCAACACTGTGTGCTACCTCCAGGCACGATTACGAATTCTGTCTTAATTTCAACGACGATAGATTACTACGATTGGCTGCGCCTACTTATCAAGGGATGCTCGATTGGGTGCAGCTCGTTACGAGGAAACTCACAGATATGAAGATTCTCAGACCAAAGGAGAATGTTTACTCGAGAGGTCCCGAGAGGATAGCCACGAGAGATCCAACCAGTCCACTACCACCACCACCATTGCCTTCTGGCACCCAGGCCCCTATTCCTCCAACGGATTCACCTCCGAGTGGGCCAAGCACTTCGAGTCCTCCCAGAGAGCCACTTGAAACGCCTCCCATGGTCTTTACTTTTGAGGACATCTCTATTGAGGATCGGCGAAGATCTGTGCAAGCGCAAACCCAGAGGACTACACCCCCAACTCCAAGTCCCAGAGTTATTCCCGCTGTGGCTATCGATCCAGGCGAATCAGGCTATGAGAGTATCTTCATGGCTTCGTCTTACTCTACTCCCAGTGATTCCACCCGGAGCAGTGTGAGGGAACCGGTGGTACCTAGTCAATCGGAATCCTCCAATGATAGATATGCAGCGTTGATGGAATACAGGAGTTCGGGGCCTTCGGAAAATGCTCGGGAGACTGGTCGAGCTGTGGCAAGTGCCAGGGCGGGTAGTACTGAGGCGAGGTCAGGAGGAGCTAGTGCTCCCAGACAGTTAACTCTCAGGGAGCAGCAAATATATCAGTTGAAAAGAGAGATGAATCATCGGGCTGGAGTTAGGCTGCAGTTAGGGAGAAGAGACTGTAAAGACAGCATTGCATTTGTTGATAGCTTTGGATCCATTTGGTAAGAAGTGCATTCCACTTTAGCAGCATAATTGTTTTTGCAATGTAAATTACTCTGCTCCCTTCTTGCTGAAAATCTAAAAATCCAATTATTTGCGGAATTCTTAGGATTGCTGGATGGAAGCAAAAAGAACATCCATTTCTCTACAATGTTCTTCATGTCGGGGATATGGTGATCAGCGTAGCGGGAATTTCCCCACCAAATGCGGCAACAATTCGTGACATCATGAAGGGAATCACAACGCCACGTGTAAGCATTCTTCCTCCGAATAAACAAGCCAATATATTTGACGTAATATGGTGCTTAACACGCCTTATACGTTAATTAACTAAAAAGAGTGATGAAATTTGAAATTCCTTTCGCGGTCAAGGTTACAATTGTATAACAGTTTATTATAATTTCAACAGGTAGAGGTGATCGTCCGTCGTTTACCATACGCCCAAGCGCTGACCTTGACCAAACGAACAGATACTGAAGATTTCGGCCTTGAAGTTAATGGCAATGAGGTATCCGGAGTCTCGGGGGTCGCTCTAAACCTTGGATTATCGCCACTGGCCGAAGCGACTGATCCTACAGCTCCTGCGGGCTCCAACACCACCTGGACACTCACGGAGATCAATGGAAGACCGTTGAATATATTCGACGGTGGTGCAGCTGAGCGATTACGAGCTGTTGGTCGTGATATTTCCATTGTCATACAACCGACAGACCTCGTATCCTCGTTGCGTAAAAAATTACGTGCTATGCGCAGCTATAAGAATTTTATTCTACAGTGAATTATTATTATTATCAATTGAAAATGATTTTTTAAATTGATCGGCATTGTCAATCGCGACCAAGTCCGACAGTTCGATATGACAGCTACATCACAAAGAGATGAGATGAAGGAGAGAATATATGCTTATCTGTAGAGCAAAGCGTATACTGTGATAATTTATACGTACGCATGTGTAATGTGTTGGCAGGTAACACGAGAACGTACTAATGTTTTGATAAATAAATGTAACGGCAGATTGAAAGGACCAATGGGGAGGACAGTTAATAAAAATTCATCACTTTAAATTTTCACAGAATTAATTCATTTGGCGCTGATTTATTGCAATAAAAAATTACAGTTTGTTCGGACGATTATGTGCATTGGAGAAACCGGTTTTCGCAATTATCATTGCATTGGGAATTCAAATTCGTCCGTATTATTTTAAGTGAGATTTGAGTGAGAAATTTGATAATTGGAAATGTGTCCACACCAAATTGTAAAAAGTACTCCAGTTCTTTCATCATTATGCTCATGTATTAAAAATGTGTTATTTCTATCAGAGTGATTGTGTTATTACCACTCGAGGGATTTGATGGACTGATAAGTTGGACTATTTGGAGAATAAAATTGTTTATACCACTGCCTGAAGGCTTTCACTCTTTTATCTTCAGGAAGAAGAATGGCATTTTTGATGAACTCCTTGTGGTTCCATACTGTTATATCCCTCTCGAACATGAAGCACTGACCCAAGAAGATGATTTTGCCGTAGAGTCCGTGGTGAGGTGCCGAGTACAATGAGTGAGTTATCCGCAGAACATAAGGCTCTATTGGCGTCACTGTTTCAATAATGAACATTTGACCCACACTTGTATTAACAGTGAGCTCAACGTAAGCAGGACCGAGTTGCTCCGCTGTTACCCGGACCTTTAGTATTGTAAATTTTCCGAAGAGTTTAAGGGCATGAGTGAGTGTGAGGGAGGCATGGAAGGGTCGAGCAGGCGATCCTTCGGCTAAATGTGTTGGCCGAGGTTGCCAATTCGTATCGGTCCACGTGTGCTTAGATAATCCAGGAAACAGCATTCCTGGTGTATGCAGGTAGTCCAAGTGAGCCATATCTGATCCATTTTCTGGTACTTCCTGAGAAGAATTTTCATTTTTAACAATTACCACAATTGGAATGAGAAAGGACGAAAAATTGAATATGTTTATCTCGGTACTGATAGATCTGGATAAAGATACATGTTCTATCTTATTATCAATTCAGGTGTTCATGTTATCAACGCAGGTGTTCATGAATCTGATGTAATCTGCAAATAATTACTTCAGTGTAGCATCAATTCACGACTTCATTAATTTTTCGCAATGTATGTACAGCAAAAATAAGAAATTCTTCAGAGTAAAATATTTGATAAATATTTGTTGAAGTTAACAAGTAGGCACGAAAATTCATTGATCCTCTCTTATCTTCACTTGACTTGGTCATTTACCTGGATGTGAGAGCAGATAATATATTCGTTACGACCCTGACACCAGTAACTCCGATTAGCAATTTGCGGAATGGGCTCAGGATACCAGTTTGGTTCTTCCATTTCGGCATGGTACCACACAAAAATGACATTATTCTCCTCAAGGCACTTCCACGCTCGAACTTTGGCATTAGGTGGTACTGTAATGTTAATAATTATCAATTAACCCGAAAGAACAGATAAAGATCTAAATAAAGTACACTCTTACTTTTGTCTGTATAGGGAATATCATTACAACGGCCACTGGAATCGAAACTCCAGTCATGGAATGGACACAGAAGACAATTGCCACTGACTCTGCCGCCTACAGCCATATTAGCTCCCAGGTGAGGACAATATGCATCTAATATATGAACTTTCCCTGTCTTCGTTCTGTTGCAAAATGTTCACGGATTATTATTTAAAAACTCAAACACCTAAAGTTATTTTCGCATGTGCTATATTTTACCTGTAAACAGCAAATGTTTCCCCGATGGCATTTACATCTTTTACCTCTTCTTTTCTCAATTCATGGCTGTGCAAGAGCGCATACCATCCATTTGGATAAACGGGATTGGAATCTTTTATATTTCGAAGTTTCGCTTGGAGACATTTTTTCTTTTTTTTCTTATCCACGTGCTATTTCATACGAACAATAACAAATTAACATTCCAGTCACTAAATTGAAATATTCATATTACTTCTCTAATTATCCCTGTATGTACTCACTATTATCCGACTCATTTCCCAAATATATCCCACGTAAATAAATGCAGAGACAATTACTGCGATTATTATTATTGGCCACCAATTGGTCATTTTATTGTTAGTGCTCTGGACAGTTGATGGATTCTTGTATAACTGAGAGAGAGTACGGAGCCTCCCTTCGTTTATAGTCCGACGTCTCATCAGTGAGGGTTTCATCTGATATTTCGTTTATCATAAAGTTTACTATCTGAACATGCTGAACGAAACATTTTATCTTATCTAATTCATGGGTTCTCGAAAAATTAAAAAAAAACGCAAACCAGGGAAGTGCCCTAGTTTTAAAAATGATTGAAGCCAAAAATCAATCGCTCAATTTCTCTTTAGTTTCTTAAAAAACTAGTGCTTAATATAATTAACGCAATAAGGGAGACCATAAATTTGGTAATCGGTAATCTTTTTTATTAGATGTTACATTGGATTTTAACTGGATACGTTGAAAGGACTCACTATTGAATTTACAAAGATGTATCGGCAATTATTTGTGCATGACTTTTTGAGCAATTTAAAATGTCAATTTACCACTCGAGAGATTTGATGGACTGATATGTTGGGCTATTTGGTGAATAGAATTGACTGTACCACTTTCTGAAAGCCTTTATCTTCTTCTCTTCGGGGAGTAGAAGTGGATTCTTGAGGAATTCCTTGTGATTCCATATGTGCACGTCTCTCTCGAACATGATGCACTCACCTAGAAAGATGATTTTTCCGAAGAGGGCATTCCACGGGGCACAATAGACTGAGTGAGTGACGCGGAGGAGGAATGGCTCTATTGGTGTAACAGTTTGAACAATGAACATCGGACCGACACTCGTGTTGACAGTGAGATGAACGTAACCGGGGCCGATTTGCACCGCTGTTATGTGGAGCTTTAGTATTGAGAATTTTCCGAAAAGAACAACATCATGAGAGAGTGTGAGATAAGCTTCATGTGGACACCCGGGGGTTCCATCGTGGGATTGTCGAGGTTGCCAATCAGTCGCGGTCCACGAATGGTGGAATAGTCCAGGCAAAAATGAGTTGACGAGTATTGCGGGCCCATGAAGAGCGGTCAGATGTGCCCAGTCTGCACCATTTTCCGGTATTTCCTGCAAGTTATTTTTATTGTCATTCATGGATTCAATAAACAACGGCTGAGTAATAGATGAAACAAGAAAAATTATCACTTGTATATGAGCAGAGATGTGATATTCATTTCGTCCCTGACACCGGTAACTTCCATCCGCTATTTGGGCTATTGGCTCGGGGTACCATCCGGGATCCTCCATTTCAGCGTGATACCACATGAAAATAAGATTATTCACCTCCAGCGATTTCCATGCTCTGACTTTGGCATTAGGTGGTACTGTAATTTTATAATTTACGGATATTGATTAGCAGGGGATAAGGTAAATGTTATAACAGGGGAGAGGGTAAATTTTGAGGCAGACTTACTCTTGTTTGAATACGGAATATTGTCGCAGTTGCCGTCTGGACGGAAACTCCAATCGTGAAATGGACATTGAAGACAATTGCCAATTACCTTACCACCCTCTGCCATGTTGGCACCAAGGTGTGGACAGTAGGCATCCAGTATATGAACCTCCCCTTTCTTCGTTCTGTTGCCAAACATGCATTAGCATTTACCATTTTTTATAGATGATTATTATGATAAGAATCTACTGTTATTGTGAATACCTGTAAACAGCAAGATTTTCGCCTAATGCGCTCACGTGTTTGACCTCTTTTTTTTTCAACTCATGACTATCCAAAATTGCAAACCACCCATTTGGATAAACTGGATTGCACTGCCGACTTCTTCGATAGTCAACTCGCGCGTAAAATCTCTTCTTGTGATCCAAATGCTATTCAATAGAAAAATTGATATGTTATGGTAAATAAATTTAATGTTATTGTTTTAAATAATTGATATCCCTGGGAGGATCGCTACTCACCCTGACCCAATTAATTCTCCAGAAGAATCCGAAGTAGATGAGGACAGGTAGGCCCAGCCACACTAATATCTCCAACCAGCTTATCATTTTCCTAATTCTCAATAAAGTCTCGATTTAATGGCACATGAATTGTTGATACAGGAGAGGCATAAAAACGCGCTATTTTGTAAATACAGCGATAAAGATGGCAATTTGGTCACAGGAATGGTAATATCGAATGGATTGTAGGATGAAAAAACAATATTGATGAAGTAACGGATACTTAGTGGCCTAATAGGTTTTAGGCAAACTGAGGAGGGGCTCAGGTGACCTGAGCCTTTATATACTGTCCCCTCCTGGTACCTGGAGAAGAGTAGTCCATCTCCCTAAGTCTAAAGATTTTTTCCAGATTGTAGCGAAATGGGGAAATACTACGTATTTCTGCGTACTGTTGCTCGATTATGCATGCTTCGGGCACGAATCCATGCATTATTGTCTCTCTATATCGACAAATAGTGATCAGTTCTATTCAAAGTCTCGTCTGATATTTTATTTATCCTCAATTTCCTATATAACAAAACTGTACTCCATTGTATATTTCTGATGTTACTGAAATAAGATGTGGATAAAAATTATTTGAAGGAAATGAAATTCGCAATGCACTTGGATATATGGTATAAAAAAGTTGGAAAAAAATAGCTCACGAAGAGATTCCCCACTGGTATTTGTACACAAGACAAGACATTCGGCCATGACCATGAAAAAGGTATTTTTGGCGATATGGTGGGAGGGGAAAAAATCGAGGGGCGTTAGTACACGTGAGCCATCATGAAATATACTCTCAGTGCGTGTACGCAGGGGGTTTGAGGTACGTACATCGAATACGTAAGCATCCAATTGCGTCAAGGCACGGGAGGATGATGGTAGAAAAAGAAGAAAAATAACAGATTGAAAATATCATACCATTAAATTATAATTTTAAATAAAAAAAATTGGTAAAAAAAAACAGAGTGATCCTTGAAAGCTTACGATCGAAATGAGTACCCGGATTTTGAGAGCATGCTCCCGGGAAAAAGAAAAAAAAAAGAGCAAACGAGCCAATGAGTTTTTGGTTGTGCAGCTGCACCTTCGTTCCAATCCCTAATTTATTCCCGTCATTTTATCTCTTTTACTTATCTCTCTTCTGAGTTCCCTTTCATCCATCTCTCGTCAATTTTCTCTCTCCGAGGAACGCTAATATATTTTTTCCGCTCGATGATTTTTCCCGAGCTATCTATGCCACATCTTGAGTGTTTCTCGTTTTATTTTTTGCTAGTATCCCTTGGCCCTTCCCCTCAATATTATTTCAAGGTTTCTTGGTGGGACTACACCGAGGAAGAGGGCGAAGTAGACACCCCGCTTGAAAAACTGGTAGTCCCTGAACTTGACTGATTCTTCCTTATAGGTATATCTCTTAACTTGCACCTCTCTCCTCGATAACCACTGGATTTTAAAGCGCACCAGCCCAAGGGACAGAATATATTTACGACCAAGAGGTTCCGTGTATACGTGTTACGCGATTCAACCGTGGGGCTCCAATTTAACTGCTTATGCATCACTCTTCCTTCTTTTTTTTTCATCTTTTATCCGTTTCTTTTCCCGACAATTCATTCTCTCATTTCGTTTTCAGTTGCTTCAATACCCCATTCCATTATGAAGGTATCAGGTTAAAAGTGAAATTTAACGGCTATAAGTTATTTTGTTCCTTGTCAATTTTAATATACACGTGTTTATTCTTCAAACGAATTATTTGCTGCGTTAGCACTAGGTGTCAATGTCTTGTCGATCATTTCGCATTCACGCATTCAATTCTTTTCGCGGAATGAAATAAGAAAATAAATTCAATACTATTGAAAATTGACAGTGGTACGTGCTTACGGCTTGCAACTTTCGCACAGTCATACGTATTTAAAATTTATCTGGCGTTAGCGAAATTTGTGCCAAGCCCATCGTCCTTGAAAAATCAAAGCCCATTTAATCAAAGTATATTTTATTTCTCCGAGATTTTTCTTATTGAGACACATCCCTTTGATTAGAATGAGAGCTGACACCAGCGGCTTCACCGAATCGCGTTAAATCTCATACGCCAGGGTACATGGAAAATGATGATGAGAGACAAAATGAGAAATGTAACACGCTCATTTTAGCACTGGCTAGTCATGGGAAATTCAATTCAAAAGAACGATGAAATATTGAAGAGTGCTGAAGTACGCAGTGTATATCAAGTAATATCCATTGACGATCCAATTTCTTTCGAGGGACGCACGTGCACGTGGGCCCACATGCGTCCGCCACATGAGATTACAGAATCCTCGTCAATGTAATATAATCCCATGATTTACCCACAGGTGTGTCTAATGGCTTACTTATCGGTCAATCCTTTGAATTCTCCAGCTTTTAATTATAGTCGTAAAACTTTGAATTCCTCCACATATAAAATATATATAATAAAAGAATCCAGTTTCACTCACCAGTTGAGTGCTGTATGAAGGAAGTGGTCTCTGCTCTTGCGATGACATAGAATTACTGCTAAATTGCCAATTCCAACTCCACCTTAATCCTTTTTACACTTTCGTTGTAAGAAAAAATATTCCTCGATGGTATTTTTTTCATGGAATACACGGTTCCCCGTTGCAGTCTTGTGTACAAGTATTGCATCGTCCGAAGGATACGCCGTTGGAAGACGGGATTCACAATAAAAAAGAAAAACAAAATAAAACAAGAAGGAAGGAAAAAGGGAACGAGGAGGAGGGTATCGAAGAAATTTATAGCCCAAATATATAAGGCATCCAGGCTCCATTCAGTAGCCCATTACCTGGTGAGACAGCATATCAAAATAAAAATTACGCAAAAGAGTAGAAAAGAAAAAAAGTGGTGGTCCACAGTGTTCAGTGTTCACCTGGCAATTATTTTTCTAAAAATAAAGCTTCGACCCTGAAGTGACGAACGATATATCTCTTGAATGTTGTTTTATTCTAAGTTGCAAAGGGCCCCAGGATCCGGCGACCATCGAGACTCATTTCCAATTATGAATTTCCAGACGTTTTTAAAATGAGGAACCATGACCTCGTGAGCTAGTCCTACCGATGATTACATGTTTAGGATGCTATGCGGTACCTGTGCTGGATATATGATTGAGGAGAGAATGAGATGGGTCGTCGATGGTTGGTTGCAATGGTGAGGTGCAGTGGTTCGTGGCGTGCGACGAAAGAAATGGACGAGGACCGGCCATAACGACGACGAGGAGTCGCTGGGACCACCTATAAGAGCCACCGCACCGCGATCGCAACGTCCATTCAGTAGTAAGGTAGCACTTACGCGCGCGGACTTTGAAAACCACCTCCACCTTCACCAATCCCTTTACAACATCCCTCACACACCCACCTTCCCTATTTCCACTTCCACTTCCACATCCACTTCCACTTCCACTTCCACTTCCACTTCCACTTCCAATTCCACATCCACATCCACATCCACATCCACATCCCCATCCCCATCCCCATCCACCTCAACTTACCTTTTTTCTCTTCATGCCCTTTTTCTCCTCAAACACTTCATTCTGAAGTGGCACAACCGTTCACCCAACTTCTCACTTCCTCACCCTTTTTTCCACTCTATCCTTACCGTTTAACGTGCCAAGTGACTGTGTCAATTATTAAAACTGTGCAAAATATTCATCTGTGACTGGATCTGTGCAATTGGATAATTTCATTCTTATTATATTTTCTTTATTATTCTTCATTAATTTATTAAATATTCAGTTCAATTGAATTCAATATAAATTTGTGGTGGGAAAAGTGGGCAGAAGGATGGCAACGATGGCCCTGTGGTATATTCTCCTGACCTGCCTAATGATTTTTATATTGTGGAAGAAAGGAATGGTTGTCCAATGGTTCTTCCCAGAAATTGAGGAGAGAAAAAAACCAAGTCTCAAGGGACCACGGAGTTTACCTGTTATCGGTAGTCTCCACCTTCTTGGTGGTCCAGGAGGTCCATTCGAGGCATTCACCAGGCTTGCCAAGGAGTACGGTGATATTTACGAGATTCAACTTGGTGTAGCCAAGTGCGTAGTTGTCAGCAGCTACAGTCTCCTCAGAGAAGTACTCATCACCAAGGGAAATGATTTTGGAGGAAGACCCGATTTCTTAAGATTCCACGCACTCTTCGGTGGTGACAGGAATCATTGTAAGTTCATAATAACATTAAAAAATATAGCGATAAATTAATTATCGTCATGCGTTTATCGTATTTTCTTATCTCTTTAAATTCAACGACTAGGCTATAATAGAGAGTTTGAATAAGGTTTGTCAGTCTTCCGGTTGCACATATTGTCTGTCCCGTCGACGTAGATTTACACTCAGGGTCGATTACCAATTGGAAACTTGTTATTGCCGAGGCTAAAATTAAATAATTAAATAAAATGATAAAGTATATTTTGATGCGCAGTTAATTGGAAATCGGGTCTAGTGGGATAACTCGTAATACCGGGAGCAGGAAGCAGTCTGTCTTGGTATTCAAATTAACCGCTTCTCGGAACGAAACCCATCTGCCTTACTCAAGCGTTCCTGCAATAAACGAGATCACTACTCACGCAACCGCCCAGAATACTCTTATTTTCCATAAAACGAGATCACAAAATGAAGGAGTCCTGGTTGAGAGGAGCTTCCTGGCTCTCGACCATTTGAATTCCCATGGAAAGTGGGATGAGCACTCTGTGCTGTGGGAAAAAAAGCCACAGAGAAGAAAGGAAAGGAAAAAAAAAAGAAATGATGAATTATGAATTTTATTTCAGCTCTTGCGTTGTGCGACTGGTCAGAAGTTCAGCGGACGAGGCGTTCTCTTGCCAGGAGCTTTTGTTCACCCCGTGGTGGGAGCTTTCAGCTAGAGGAATTGTCAAGGATTGCTGCACTTGAGGCATCAGATTTACTTTCGACATTGAATCAACCAGAGGCCGAGGGTGTTTTACGGGGAGAGAAGCCATTGAAACCACTTCTTCTGACTTCCGTAGCCAATATGTTCACTAGGTACATGTGTTCCACCCGATTCGATAATAAAGACGAGGAATTCCGTCGTATTGTTGGCTCCTTCGATGAAATTTTTTGGGACATCAATCAGGGCTATGCTCTCGATTTCCTCCCCTGGCTCAAGCCCTTCTATTCACAGGTTCTCAATCGACTCGGTGGTTATGCTTCGACAATCAGAGGCTTTATCCTTCGAAGAATTATCAATCACCGTCGTGCGACCCTTGACACCGTCAACGGCATCCCGAGGGACTTTACCGATGCTCTGCTACTCCACCTAGAGAGCCCAAAGACCGATCTCTCCTGGGATCATATTCTCTTTGAGCTCGAGGACTTTTTGGGCGGCCACTCAGCCATTGGAAATTTAGTAATGATGATTCTGGCGCAAACAACAGTACAACCTCAGGTGCAGAAAAAAATTCAAATAGAATGCGACGCGATACTTGCTAAATCAGGGGATCCACAAGGTCTTGTCTCTATGGACGACCGACAGGACATGCCATACACCGATGCCGTTATCTGGGAGACCCTGAGGATGTCGAGTTCTCCAATAGTGCCGCACGTTGCCACTGTAGACACTCACATTGCTGATTATCCAGTGAGCAAGGACACTGTGGTATTTATCAACAACTTTGAAATGAATCTTGGTGAGGCCTACTGGGGCCCCGACTCTCGTCAATTCAAGCCCGAGAGATTTATCAAAATGATTAATAATAAACCTCGAGTCACACGACCTGAACACTTCGTTCCATTTTCAACGGGCAAGAGAACCTGCGTCGGCCAGAAACTCGTCCAAGGATTTGCATTTGTCATTGTCACTGCACTTCTCTCGCGCTTTGATATTCATGCTGTCGAGGATTTGAAAAGCAAACTCATACCAGGATGCGTTGCTGTACCACCAAATGCATTTCACTTGGCATTGACACCCAGACAATCCACTGCACCGTAATTTATAATTTTTATTCTTATTATTATTATTATTTTATTATTATTTTGCCCCATTGTCATTATTACTTTGTGTCGATACTCTCAATCGAGCTCTTAATCGAACGAGGGAGCGGATCGGACAAATTAATGGAGAATAAGAAGGAAATTAAAAGTCTGACGTAATTTTGAGAGTTATAGTAGAATTTTATATTGTTTGTTTATTCATTGTTAAGTAAGATCATTCGCTGAATACAAAAAAAAATGGTTGCAATTAATTGTATGCGATCAGTAAGACTGAATTTTGTACACCTCGTCAATTGTGTCGGGTTCTATATTATTATTGATTTATTCATATTGTTTTAATGATTTTATGTGGAATGAAAGAATAATAGCGATTCACGTAGAAATAGGGAGAGATAGAGAGATTTAGTAAAATTAGCGCTTGTGAAGGATGGATATATATATCAGCCATTATCGTTAAATTTTCGCTTCTGAATCCAACTATTTTCCTTTAAATTTTAAGATGTAAACATTCTATTTTCATAGAAATAAAAAGGAAAAAAATATTGCTTTACTGCATTTGAGAAGAAATAAAAATGAATGTGTATTGTTGAAGTGTAAGGTGTATTTTCTGAGGACAGACGGGGACGATGGAGAGAGGAAGAAGAAATAAAAAATAGAAGGTGGCAAAGAAAAAGAGCAAGAGGTGAAAAAAAAGGTGCTCAAGGGGGCCAAGATAACAGCATGTAGCGAGCAAAACGAGAGGGGAGATGAATTTCTCGTAGACCAGAAGGCGATCACCTTGACTCTGAGACGATGGGGCACAGGTTTCAGTCCCTCGAACCACCATCAAACTGAATACGCATCAAGTGAGGTCTTATTTCTTTTGCCTCGTCTACGCTATGTTTTTATGCAACGGGAAGGCCCTTTGTCGCTTTGTTTATATGTTTGTCTCACCTTTTGCCCCCCTGCCTTGCTGCCCTTGAATTTCAATCACGCATCTCTATTCGATTTCCTTTATTTCTATACCTGTTCTCATTCGTCAAGACCGACTTCTCAGCCGGACATAGCTGGATTCCGCAGGATGTGAACCAATTTCATGCATTATTTTTTTTTCTCTCCTCTCTCTCTCTTTCTTTTTCTCTCTCTCCCTTCATCGACAAAATATCGAAACAACTTGCATGTGAATCGAGCCTCTCTACGTTGTTTCACGCCACGACCAGCCAGTAGAAAACCTGTCTTAGATTCCTGATATTATTCGGAAAAACTTGTCCTAGAACACCTGGGAACTTGCCGTGGATCAGGGAAAATGGTTTCTCTTCGGCCTCTAGTCTCTAGAAATCTCAAGTTTTTTTTTTCTCAAACTCATTATTTATTTCTCCCTCTTCAAAACATTTTAATAAAGTTCACATACTTCAGAAATTATAAAATATTTAAGTATTACAACATCACTTACGATTATTACATAGGTAAGATTATTTCCGGGTTTTAAAATACCTACTTATTTTATTTATCATATATATTTTTTTTATAGAAAATAGGAGACTATTTCTCCGAATAAAAATGGAAAAATGAGAAATTGCTGTACCTTCAGTGATGGAGAGTCATGATCATGGAGAAAGTGAATACTTATTTACAGAGATTACGAAAATGAGGTGAGTGAATACCTTGAAGCACAATATCTCATCCTATTACTTTATTATTTGACAATTAATTTTTTCAGCCAGTGGATGATATTCTTGGCTACATCCATGCGCATCTTGGCAGCATCCTCTGGGGGCTTTTGATATTTGTATTTTCCGTGCTCCAATAATTTTTCTTTGAAATATTGTATCCGCTTTCTGATGGGATTATCCACCTGATCCTCTGTATTATCCTGCGATGATTGTTGGAGGAGACCATCTAGAGCATTGATCACTATGGCCGCCCTATCGTTCTCCGGTACATCGTGAATTGATAGTAAGTCTTGGATATATTGATTGTCCTCTGGAGAAATACCAGGATTATCGGGTAAATTCAGAAGAATTTCAATGCCATCTTCATTTTTATCTGAGTCAGTTGACATTTTCCCTTTAGATTTATCCTCGAAATCAGTCAACTCCGATTTCTTCTCCGCTTCGAGTAAATTTATCCTTTTGTTCTTCCACGAGTCAATTTTGGGGTGATCCCCTAAATTCAAAGTGAGATTGTATTTCTTGGCGAATTTCTCAACAGGCATCACTGTCATTTCTGGTGCATTCTCTCCAGCCATTGATTTTTCAGTAGTGTCATTATCGTTAATCGTAGTTGATCTTATCCCTCTCGAATGGATTCCTTTCCAACTTCTGCTCTCTTTCACCTCCGCATTCGATTGTTGAACGACATGTCCCAGTGTTGGTATATAGCAGGGACAATTTTTGGAGATAAAACTCTCACAGATTTTATCAGAAAGCATTAGAGCCAAGGAGCCGTCTGGCATTTTTTTGATAGTGAGGGGAAGTCTTACCCCGTCTCCGATGTAGAAGAGCTGAGCACCCTCGAGATCTTTAACACAATCAATATTATCGGAATTCGGAAATGCTATTTTTCCGAAATATGTTGAACTTGATACTGGGAAATCGATACTACCCCCATGTACTTGGTCATTTTTCGAGGGAATGAAATCTCCTTCCTCCGCGCAGAGGTCCGTATAATGAGACTTTTTCAATTGGTCATCAGTGATAGGCACCACAGAGACGTTGTCGTCAATTTCAAAATGCTGACCTGGTGAAGCCATCTTCGGGGGGCCTAGATTCGCTTGCTCTGCTGGATGGTTCTTGATGTATTCCAAAACGATATCTTCAGGGGAGTGATATCTGGTCGGAGTATTCTCTTCAGTTATATATTGCTGATTCTCATGCTCATCCACATGAACACCATTCTGAGGTGCGCCTACATTCTCTGAATGTTGTGGTAGTACTCCTACAGGCAATTCACCGTTGTAACCAACAGTCGCCGATTTTTCATACCACCCACCATTTCTCAGGTAATGCTCAGTCACTGGAATATAGGGGAGAGGCTTTGTGTCAAAACCCGGAGACAACGGTCTAGGGATCATCGGTTTCAACTTTTGTGGAGGTATTTCTGGAGAAACCACTGGATTAATCACAGGACCACGATTGTTTGAATTGATGAGACTTCTTAAAGCGTCCCAGATTACTGCGTTATTCACAACGTTTTTGCTTCTCCGCAGAATATTTCCAAGAGCGTTGACTATTATATTCTGAACCGCTGGCAGCTTGGCGTTCTCAAGACCGATACCTGGTTGATTAATCACGGACATGAGGAGTGACATTAACTGATCGGGAACTGATGCCACGTTCTCGTTTACCAATCCCAGGGAAGGTTCTCCAATGTCTTCAGGGACATTTTCTTCTCCAATGACGACACTCAGAGATCTATTGATGAGGGCGTCCGTCAGTTTTCCCAGACCACTGTCTCTTGAAATGCCCGTTACCTGTGGAATAAGCCCTTTTATGGTTCCAACGACGAAGTTCCTGACGAATGGACTGCTAAGGAGGTGTCCGACGAGAGACGGATTTTCCATTCCGGGGATCGCCGTGGGCTCGGGAGCTGCGATTATGTCGCAAGGGGAGGGAACCATTTTCGCTGCGACGCTTTCTTTCATGTCAGAGACCACACGGTGAATGGCTTCGTAGATTGTCCCTCTTAGGATCTTACTGTCCTCAATGCTCAATCCCGTCAGTGCTTCTAGGTCGCGCAAGTGTCCTTCAGCCGTTGGACTACCTGTTTCAGAAGGGGGACAGTGCAGAACCTCTGATTGTTGATCATTTTTTAATCCTTCCACTATTGGAGGCTTTGGGAAATTCTGGGAATCTTGTTCAGTAATCGCAAAATATTCCTCTGGTTTTTGCGCGTCCTGGTAATCAGGATATACCACTGAAATTTTTGACTTCTCATAAGGATTTGTGATTACGGGAGATTCATTGTAGTCTTCTTGAGGATAAACTGTAGACCGGTAATCACACAAATCCTCAGGGGTTGAATACTCTTGAGGTGCGGCGGGTGTTCTCCCAGCATCTTCGAATTGATGTATATTTCCCAAATAATTTTGATTATATACTGTACCAATTGGATTATCCATGAATTCATGATTCCCCTCTGGCTCAGGCGCTTGTGGTAGATAATAATTATTTTCATGGTAATTCATGGACACGTTGGTCTTACTCGGCTCCTTCTCATCGACAATGTTATAAGAATTTTCATTCTGATTTTTATTCTCGGCAATAAAATTATTGGTATATTCTGCTTCCTTTCTTCTGCTTTCATCAGTGTATTCTCCTGGCCGGAGCATAGTAGTCTTTGGCGTTTCCGCTTCTGGGAGCTCTTGCTCAGGAATATTGCTGTATTCTGTTTCATCTCCTGGACATTCAACACATTCATGGCTGGTACTTCCGATAATTTCCTTGTCATTATTCACGACCGGTGCTGAGACCGATGCTTCCCAATAAGGCCTTCCAACCTGAGAGCCTCCGCTATAACCGCCATAACCAGGAGTTGAAAACGCATCATTAGTAAGCCCTACAATGTGTTTCTGATTATCCAGGTAATTATCGTAACCGATGTTATGATATGGATTATATTGAGGTCCAGTGGTTGAATCATGCGGCTGATAGTAACCCTGTTTGCCATAATAACCAGAATTCTCTAATTTAGCTGGAGCTCCAGGCGTGTATCCACTCAGATGTTGACTCCCGAAGGGATAATTATTGGTGGCTAAATCAGCAGTGGCTTCTATGTTATATGCGTAGGGACTTCGATGATGATTGTCTACTCCAAATTGTCCCATTGCAGCGTAACAGGCCTCTCTTCCATAAAGTCGAATGCAATCCTCGAAGCTATCGAACGCCTCTGGTTTCAAATACGAGTTATCGTCATGGCCATAAGCGGCTCCGAGAGCAGCATGACCGGAGAATTCCTGCTGCCTCGCCAGGGGGGAGATGTCATAGTGAGACCCGTAGGGGTTACTGGGTATATTTGGTGCTGGGTAGAATGGGTGATAATTATTTTGAAGCCCGTGATGGGGTCTCGTCTGGACAACAGCTGGTGGACGTTTTATCCCTCGATTTGGGTTTGGCCACAATGGGAGAGAGAACCTGGTGGGATCGTCAGTGGGTTCACAGGCGACGATGAGAGGTTTACACTTTTTGCCCTTCAGGCGTTTGTTGGGAGGCCGTTTTTGAGTTGATTTTCGGTAGGGGACTATTGGCCGGATTGCTTGATGTTGCATTTCCTTACTGTCATCGTTGTATGCACCTTCTAGTGCGCTCAATTGAGAGTACAAATCGGTGTTTTGGAGGAGTTTAGGGGCAAGGCGATTTCTGCTGTGGAAGAGGGTTCGCAGGGGCTCCTCTTTTATACAATCTGCATCGACGCAGTAGCAAAGATACTTCTTTTTTTTGTAGGGCTCTCTATCCCCAAGGGATGGAGAATTATCGTAGTCTCCCTCGGTCTTGTCACTCTCGTCAGTATTTTTAACGTATCTAGGAATTAAAATTTTTTCAGAGGAAGTCTCGTCGGTGAAGCTCGGCTCGGAATGGTACTGCGTCGTTTGTGTTTCACTCAATTTTGAACTTGGATGTCCGACCTCAATTTTATTAATGTCATGAGTATTGCTAGATTGCAATTGACTTTCGTCATTGTTTACCTCCTTCAGTGGTGCACTCAATCTGACTTTTCGTAACGGGGTCAGGCTTTTGCAGCGTTTCGTTTTGTGAATGGGATGAGTTATCGATTCACTCGATTCCACTTCATTACTTTTATCTTGATTTATGTTTTGGTCCACAGGTACTAGCACTACAGCTGGTTTATTTATTTCATCAGTTTCCTCGGTTTGCAATGTGGAAGTTGTGTACGCTGACCTAAATAAAAGAAAGAATGACAAATTGTTGTACTTATTCGTGAAATTAATTTTGCAATGACCCACTCGAAAATAGGTCAATCACATTATTGAAAAAGATTTCAATGGGTATTTTTGATTGATAAAATATATTTTAACTTACTCGGAATCATTTGCATATGCCAATAGAGTTTTATCCTTGATTGCACTGATACAGATCCAGATAATAATTATTCCCAAAGTCTTCATGCTGTTGTAGCTCTTTGCATTTGTCTCTCAATAATTGATAACTTTGTATGTGGGAATATATTAATGATAATTAATGTTTTAAAATTGTAATGATCGAGTCGGTGGCCCGGAAAATACTGCGCTGAGGTTTTTGAAGCAACTGAATAAGTAGCACCAAAGCCACCTTATGTCATCGCACGATTATGAAATTTGGCTTGTTGAAATGTCATCATAATAAATCCGCAGGGGGAATTTCCGGTGCGGAACTGGATGCGTTGGATATTTATTTATTCACAATGATGTTATTCTTGGAAAGCTTTCTAGTCGAACTATTTAATTTTTCCAATATCTCTTCGAAATAATTAATTGCTTGTAAATTACTGCAATCGTGAATAAGATTGATTTGATGCAACTTAATTTTAATTCATGATCACGCTTCATATTTGGAAATATAATGACATAGAAATATTGCTCATTTCATCACTCTTTTTTCTTTATTAATTTGCGCAATAAAAATAACAAAACTGATACAAATTGATTACTCATAGAAATTCGGGGTAATAATAAATATGGCATTACAAAAGTTTCAGTAATAAAAATGATCTCTCAGTACACAATGAAAATACATCAATGCGCGGCAACCACGCGGGTAAATCCACCAAGAAAATTGAAAAAGTTTTTAACATTTCGGATAGTATCTTGGAAAAAATCATGAGTTAACAGTCCATCGGGGTTGTTTTTTGCAGCCAGTTCAAATTCGGTGTTCTCGTCTTGACATTCTTCTTGATTTTGAGCTTCCTCGAATTGATTGATCAATTTCTCGATGGATCCTGTGACATTTTGCGCTTTACCGAGGCCATTAGTCACAGCCTCACCGATTTTAGGAATTGCCCCCTCAACCAACGAGAAGAGAGGATCTTCCTGATCGATTAACTCAGGCTGCACAGTGGCTCGTTGACCCTTGGAGATGTTCACACCCGTGTAAATGTCTACAGAGTTGTCCCCAAATTTTCTTCGTTCAATTTCTTCTAGTGTAATACCATTCTCCCAAATGTCATTCTCTGCATCACCCCTTCTTATCGCATTACTAATTTCTCGTTTCTCTCGCTGTTGTTTCTCATTCTTCAAAGGAGCCAACTTCATCAGCTCGTATTTACTGGAGTTGAGAGCCTCGTCGACGTTGAAGGCTCCGTGGAGATCCTCATTATTCAGTCTCTCATTCTCCGTGCCGATTTTCTCTACAGTCAGTCTAGCGTACTTCGGGCTCTCATATTTTCCCTTTTTCTTCGGGCCGAGAGGAGTGTCCTTGCTCTCCTTCAGATAAATATTCGAATGAGAAGTGTTGAAATCAGTAGAGGCAGTACTCAAGTCATCCTTCATATAGATAAATTTAGATTTTTTATTCTCATCAGTTATAGTTTTTTTCTTGTTCATTGGGGGAGGTGGTAATCTAGGACGTCGATCACCTCGGTTAATTTTAGTTTCCGGTATAGACACTTCCTCTTTCGTTAACTTTTCCGGTTCTCCGAAGGAAAATTGGGTGTTTGTTTCCGGAAGCATTGGATATTGGGTAATATCTGGATACTCTGAATTTTCAACAATTGCGTCATGCGAATTCCCACCGATTATTAGTTGACTTCCAAGAGTTTCCGTGTTTCCACCGTTCTCTAGAGTTTTCTCTTTAAATTCATGAAATGGCCTATCAACTCTAGTATACTCGAAAATATATTTGCTCTCCGGTACATTTTCTCTGCTGTGCAATTTTGGTAGAGTGGCATAATTAATTGGTTTGTACAGCATCACGTAATCCCTTTTTCCTTTGTCAACAATGCTCTGTAGCTCCTGCTCTTCTTTCAACAGCTGCATTATTTCACGTCTCTTGATGACTTTCGTTGAGCTATCGGCGGATTTTCCCAACTCGTTAACCAGTATTGATTCCTGCAGAGTCTTTCTCTTATTTTTTAATTTTTCTCTGAGTTTCTCCAGTTCCTCGAGTCGCTGTCTGTAGATTTCTTGAAGTTTTGCTGTTTCCGATGCCAGAATTTTGGAAGGAGTCTCTAACGGCTTCTTAGCAAGAAGGGCTTGAGATTTGGCTGTTAAACGACCTTCTCTAGCTTTAGCATTATCTATTATCTTTATTTTGTCTTTTGGTTGAGTTTTTCGAGATGCTCTTAAACTTTTGCTCGTTGGTTTCGCGGTTTCGAGAACTTGAGATGTTTCTGTGGTATTTAATGATTGTTCACTTGTAGCTTCTCTTGTTTTTATTTCTCTGGGGTTTTCAGTAGCCGTTTGAACATGAGGATTCGACTCTGCTGATGTTTCCCTCATCTCGAGCTGATCAGGGGTGATGATTTGTTTGTTTGATTCATTAGGTACCGCTTCGATATCTGCCTGATTAATTTTCTCAGTAGATTCGTTCTCGGTAGCTCCAGTGCGAATATGTTCAGAAATTCGTGAAGTGCCTGGAGATCGTTTCAAGCTCTTCTCTTTGGGTTTGATAATTCTATTAATATTTTTCTGGACTTGTAATTTTTTTTTAGTTACAACTGCTGGTGGATTGGCCACTGGAACGGTTGTTGTTGGTACTGGAGGGATTGTTTGGGTGATGATCGGTGCATCTCTATCGGACCGAATATAGCTCTCAGGCTCAAAATTCTGCTCAACCTCTTCAATGACTTCCTCGATATCATCAAATTCTTCAGAGAAATCCACATCCTCACCAATCTCTTCAGAAACATTTTCAACCTCAGCTTCTAGAGTAGCCTGTCCATCCTCTTCTTCATACTCATAGCCCTCCTCTTCCTCTTCTAAAGCAGCATCCCTACGGCTCCTTATTCGACCTCGTAGTAGTTTACCTCTTCTAGCGCGCCTCTTTGCATCAGCAAGTTCTGCGAGCTCAGTGAATCTCTTGCAAACCTTGCAGTCCCTGTATTTTTTGCCCTTCATCCCCCTGATAACCCGACAATGACAGTCTTTCAAATTATTCTCATCCTGAAAAATCATTTCTTTATTCAGAATCGAATCGATGTTTCGTCTGGGTCTTCTGTAGCCTCTCATTGAATTTCTCGGTTCGAATCTGTAGACAGCATCGAGTTCACTTGATGACGTGGTGCGATGAGCGCTAGTTGCTCTAAAATTATCACCCTGATTCGATCGTCCAACATTTTTTTCCACCGTGGGCTCGCGAAATTTTTTCGGACGCTGAGTTGGACTCTCTCGGGTAGGCACGACCGGTCTTGTTTTGTCGATTCTCAAGCCGAAGGCAGTCTCATCCTCATCTGATTGATCCGATGGGAAATTATCATAATACCCTTTTAATTTCTTAACAACCTGTTCTTTAACTTTTTTATCTTGAGACTCGTTTTGGGGTTTTTGTTGAAGTATTTTTTCAGCCGCAGGATCGGATTTTTCATTCTCGTGATCATAGGTTCTATCAGAAAGGGCTTCCGCTTCAAATAATTCCCCATAATTGGCGAGATGTTTGTTGATGTTCAGAGGAGCGACATTACTCGTCTCCAAGAATTCTTTGGGAATGTAGCCAATCTCCGAATTTTCGTCTTCGATCCAGGGCTGAATTTCATGGTCCGGTACGTCAGCGTTATCCAGAGTCATTCGTCTGTGCCTCACCTCGGAATACGTGTCGTCAACATAATCGTAGTCCTTATTTCTATTTTCCTCCGACGATTCTGCAGTCATGAAATAAACATCGCCCGTGGGGAAGGTGGAGGAAGGCTGTCGTTTAGCGAAACCATAAAAGTTGTTCTCCTTGCTGTTGGACAATAAATGCTTGTCTCCTTTCTTTCTAAGCTTTGCTAGCTTGCGTTCCTTGATATCTTCATTTCGATTTCGTCTCCTCGAGAGCCACGACTCCTTTCGCAATCCAAGTGGGTCATCCCCGAATTTTTTATCAACATCCCTTCTGCTCCTCGATAAGGTCTCATCCTTTACTTGGGTTATTTCGCTCTCCTCCGTGCGTCGCTGTCTCCGCTTCTTCTCATCGGCGAGCATCTCATAGATTGCTCTCAATTGCTCCTCAATTTTCTGAGGAACACTGGTTCTCTTAATCTTCCTCGTCTTGAGTAATTCGTCAAGGAAGTGCTCCTCAGCATTGGTAACGTTAAGGCCAGCAGCAATGTCATTTCCCGCGTCGAGTGAATCCTGACTGTCTTCAAGGCTTTTCATGGCATTTTCCACCTTGCTGATAAGCCTCATGGCCTCTTCAATTCTTTCTCTATCCAATGCCTCATTCTCCTCATGTATTTTATCTCTCGGTCTCACAGAATTCCTCTTTCTCGCTTCGTATTCATCCAACCGTCGCTTGTACATCTGTAATTTCGCTCGTATCTCCTCCTCAGATGCATTATCGCCATTAATTTCGTAGCTTTTATCATCAAAACCAATGTGGGCTGGTTTACCGCGCAGCGTTAATGCTCGTCTCTCCTCGATATTTTCACGCCATCTCAACAATTTTTCAAGCCTCTCGAGATCTCTTCTGGCGTCCAACTTCTTATATCGCGTTAACTCATCCTCCTCAGCGCTGTAACGACCCTTTTTTCTGCGCTTTTTCGATGCTTTTAGTAATGGGCGACGTTCATCTGAGTCGTCTTCAATTTCCTGGGCATCAGCCTCCTCATTACCGCTGTCTTCCTCCGATCCAAATTCCTCCAAGCGCTTTGCCAATTTTTTCAGCACCATCTTATCTACGCTGTCATTCTCCTGGCCCTCGCAAGACTTCACCTATAATCAACCAATACCAATGATTAAATTCCACAGCCACAGCATTGTTTGTTGGCTACTGAGAGTAAGAGAGAGGGAGAATAAAGTAAAAAGTCAAACCTTGAGATCGGGTATGACCCAGAAGCCTATCCCTCCAGAGGGCAACTTCATGGTGAGTCCCTTTGCACTGGTAGCCACTAGCGGATTAATTTCCGGCATATCCTTTCCATTTTCAAGTTTCAATGGCTGGTTGTTGAGGAGTACAGTCCTAAAATAAACTCTCGTTGAGTATGAACGAAAAAAAAAGGGTACGACAGTGTAATTGACAAAGGATGTACTCACTCGGAAAACATTCGGTTTTCCGCATCGAAGCCTGGCAATAGAATGTACTTGTGGAGAGTTTTAATCTTGAGCCCTTTCAGACTAACAGCGAGTTTAACGGGCGTCAGGTTGATGCCAAAAACAGTAAGGGAGCCCTTCTCGTACTTTGAGGAGGGTCTTGTACACTGACAATAGAAGTGTATGTGGGTGCGGTTACCCATTGCTATTTTGGTATCGAGAACTTCACGACCAACGAGAGTTTTGTAGAGAACGGATACCCAATAGTCCTGCGAAAATTAGGCTATTAAAGTTATCTCAATGCTGGCATAGTTGAGTTTAAGGAGGATATCATGTAGCTACGACTCACTGGGGTTGGCTCGAAGAGATTTGACTCTTGAGGTTGCCTCATCAGAACTTGGGCAAGTTTCGCTGAATTTCCCAAACGTCGGGTCCAAACTAGAGCTCCCAGAAATTGTTTCTTACATTCCTCGGATTTCGATTCAGCTGGATAGAAATAAATCGTTACTCTCAGAGTTGTGATATACCACGAGCTGTGGTTAATGGTGTAATTAATTACCGAGCCAGAGTGGTTTCTTTGCCATGTGACGTCCAATTATTCGGTACAGAGCGTCTCTGTCCAGAGCTAAATTATCGTGATGCATGGAGACTCCAATAGGATCGAGGCTGATAGTGGCAAAGTCCCTTGAAAAACATTGTTGAGAAAAATGTTAAATTGGCTTTTACGAATGAGAAGCCAAGGAATGTTCATCTCAATGACACAAGTCACAACAAAGGGGGTAAAACCTCGAGATAGAAAAATTGTGGAGACCTCGGTTGAAAGTTTAATATTCGTGACTTACGGATGCCACGTAATTGCTGAGAGGCCGCCAGTACCGGCATTCAAATACTCTTGGAGATACGATTGCTGCAATCTAGTTTTAAATGTGACAACATCCGGTCCAGCTATGATACTCCTGGCGAATCTGGGGAATGCCTCGAGCATACTTCGCAATCTCATCACGTCCTTGCCTAAATCTCCCCCACTAATGTCACATCTCGTCTGGCATTCTACAACCACCAGCATCACCAACAATATTACATTCTACCCTTCTATAATTGCTTTCGATGAACCATTGTGAGGCTTTCTGAGGATCAATTAATTACCGTATCCAAGTTGCCAGCTGATGTTGAAACCCATATGATCGCTAAATGAAATGAGGTCCAGTACGTTTCGGGAATCCCAAACTGCATCTCTTGTTGCTCCACCATTCCCCTCGGAATGCTGCTGAGGCGTTAGAGCCGCTACCACATCTAAACCCGAATTCGCAGCCCATCCGTTCACCGTATTCCACTGTGTCTCTGTCATTCCAATTGAATTATCTTTATTATTTACTGGAGTCTCGCCAATATTCGCTGTTATTGTGCTATTGTCAGGAGTACTCTGGCTATTTCATTCTCATACGCCAACAGAATAATAATATCCCGAATATTCCGCCAATCCCGATTTTCCAGCGAGTTACTAATTATTTTCATTTTATTTACTTGCCTGTAAAAATAAAACTAGGATCCTCCTCGTGGGTTGTGTAAGCTCTCGCAAAGGTGTATGAATTACTCCTCGGTCCGGCTATACGTACATACGCCGGTGATAAAGCCCTCGCCATATTTACACTTCTCTCGGGATTGTCTCTGTAAAAATATGGAAGAGTCAGTTGGACTTGAAGTGAATAGTAAAAATTTTCAATGTCATGAAAAACGTACGTGATGAAATTTCCAGTGAGCACATCAGCGGGATCGAGAGTAATGCTGAGAAACTTTTCGCTGGTGATTGCCAATGGCCTTTTAGTGTTGACGCTGAGGATGACTTCCTCAGCGAAAAGGCCCTCAACCAAGAGGGCCAGGCTCAGCCATGCGGCTGCTCCTAAAGTCGTCATTCTACTCGCCTCTTCACAACTTTTTATTCTACTTTATCTCAATTTTTTCTACTGGTCTACAGAAACTTGTACTGCCCTCACGAGTTATCCGCCATAACGACGAACAAGTTCAATTGTACGATATGAAAAAGAAAAAAAAAATAAAAACGTTGAAATACTTGGGGAAATAGTTGGAGAAAACTGTAGTGCAACCGTTCTGAGCGCTTCTTGATTGTCGACTGATATCGGTTTCCTAACAATCATCATAAAAAATCAGTCTCGGTGTGCATTAAAGCGTGGATTGCATTCTTCATTCCAATAAAATTGGACTGATTTTGAAATTGACGCTCCAAATAGAATTGCGCAAAAGAGCCGAATGGTATCGAGGTTGCGGGCCTGAGAATGACAGACGTCCGCATTTTTCTAATCGTCAGCAGAATCGAGTGAAATGCACATACCAAGTGTCCCACTATTCAGAATTATTGAGGAATAAAAATATGTTGCCAATCAGGATAAATAAATGAAGAAAACGGAATATTGGTAACATCATTGATTTTTATTAAGTTTTTCTTTCTGACCTTCAATGATTTAGAACTAAATAACATAAATGCGTACTTCGTTAACCTCGGCTTTATTTATGCTTTTCCATTTTTTTCTTCGGAATTCTATGAATTAGTGATAAGAACTATAACGATTTGACGCAACCCCCAAGTCAATAGTCTCACTTCCACATGCATTGTTGAAGGAATTTCATAATTTCAATGTTTTTATTTTCTCTTTGTACTGATTCGTACTGGAGATCATTGTCTTGACTGAGTAACAATTGAGGGGCGTGTCCGAATGGGGACAATAAACCCTTCTAAGAGCCGGTGATATCACCATCTACGAAAAAACCGTGTTCACCGTGAGGGATTCTGTGGTACTTCTTACGGCTGTGGAATTGTGTTGGAGAGTGTATTTTTACTTATTACAATTAAAGTTACTTCATTTTTATATCAATATATATATATAATATATGTATATTTATATATATATATATCTAACAACAATATAATATTATCATCATCGTCACTTCTTGTTTTAAGGTTTACATAATATTATATTCAACAACAAACTCGCTTTTGTTCCTGTTCTTTAGCCGCTAAGCACTATACTTTATACAAGGATTTTTTCCTCCCAAATTTTTCCATCGATTTATTTATTTATTCATCAATTTTTTTATCAATTTTTGTATCCACTTAGATGCGTCTTCCTATCACGGTTCTTGAATTATTATTTTTAATGTTAATCTCGGTGACCTCTGAGCAAGTAGCGTGCGATTTTTTTGAGCCGACGAGAGAGTACTCAACTTTTATAAGATTGTTCATATTTTTTTAAAATTCTCTTCCGTATCGTATCCTATTGCCGAGTTTTTACGAAGGTAATCTCTGCCCCGTGATGTTGAGATCCAGCAAGTATTGAAGGAGGTCGTTTGGAGATGGAATGATACAACGTATATTCTTATGAATTTTTCAGTAGTCGAGAGATGGTGGGAAGAGGTGATTGAACATTTTATAAATTTTCTGACTAGCGAATAAGTATCGAAAGTCCATTTGATGCATTTATCTTCATTAGTCTGTTGTTGATTTATTAATGGATCTCGTGAATTGGTGAAAAGTTTGAGAGAAGCTTCTCCTGGTGCTACGATAATGGTAAAAATCGCACGGGTTCGCTCGAGGCTGAGATGGCGTACGCGAATTTTTCATTCATCTCTTCGAAACTCTCGTTATTACGAATTCTCATCAAATCTTCATGTGACTATCACTCTTGCATCGCTCCACTACATCAGACTCTCACGTACAAAGCTAAAGCCTAATTTTCTCCGTTTAATTGTTATTTTGTTTTTTGCTTTTTAATCCATTATTCTCACCTTATTATCTAACTCACTATGCAATACGCTTAATAATCATTCATCAACGCAATAATAACTTGTTTTTTGTTTTTCATCTCGTAATCATACTCGATAATGCTCAATAAGGTTTAAGATTATTATTCATTACTTCATAATGCGTTGTGTCGTTGTCTCTGAATAGTCATACATGGTTTTTATTGTGGTATTATTTGAATGCCATTGGTTTTTATGGCGAAGCCATTTTATCCAGTCAAAGCCAGAATTTTTTCCGACAATTTCATCCGAAAAAAATTCTAGAATTAATGATAAAAGCTTGCATGATATTTTTATATCATCATTTTCATGGTTATTTTTATTTATTTATTAACTTTATTTTCGTCTAACAAAAGTGGTTCACAATCATTATACGCTTCACTCAGTAATTCTTCATTCGGTTAATTTTGAAAGATTCATTTATTAAGAATTATGTACATAGAAAATTTCTCAGTTCTTTCGGCGATTTTGAAACATTAAATTATTGATTTTCGGTATCTCTCATTCTAGAAGTCTCTGCCATCTGTCAAATTATTTTATTTTATTTTCTTTACTGCCTCAATCCGGCGTGGATTCATCGCGGCTCGTTCTAAACTCCAAAGGGCCAAAACTTTCAACCAAGATGCCTTTCTTTGAGTTGAAAAGTCTTATTTTCATGAACAAATCATTCCAGAGGTTTTCATTTCTTCAGTTTATCACCGGCGAACCTACGAAACACGAATCGAATAACGCGTAAGTTAATTTTATATTTAGTTTATTTAATTTCTTCTGATATCACGTGCCACATTGCCTGACTAGGCCATAGGGTGGCGTTTTTTTTTTGGTATTTAACATTATTTATCTATTTTTATGCAAGTAAGAGGGACTGTTAATTGGTGGATATTACAGAGGTTGCATAATAAAGATTGGAGAGAGTGATCCTCGTTGCTCTCACAAAAATTAATTTGACAATCGGCAATTGTGAGATCAACGGGCTAGATACAGCCAATTCTGAAGAGAACATCAATGGATTAGGTGAAATTGATTTCTTTATGTCCACTCGTTGAAAAATAAATGAATTCCAGTCGAATTAGGCCGCGGCGATCGTTTGAACGGGCTATCGATTCTCGAATCGTGGCATCCATATGAATTCCTCTCGGTAGTTTCTGGGAGACCGATAAAAGCGTGCGCGATATAAAAGTATATTGTACACAGGGAGAAAAAAAAATCTAGACTCGAAAAATCATTGAACGAACGAGTGTTTTTTTTTTTCATTATACGCCATTGATATTTTTTTTTCTCCGTGTACTCAAAGGTGCAAACATTGCCCATATCATATTTTAATATTTATTAAACATCAACACTTCCAGTATTTATGCTGTTATTCTGCTCTTCGTCTCAATCAACGCATCATCATCATCATCATCTTTTGAATATCGAGAAACAACAACGACATACGGCATTACCCAGCATTATAACAATTAGCGTAATAGCAACATCGCAATCTCCATCGCTCGTGGTATTGTTCTATGCAAGACGAAGATTAAGTAGACACAAACTGTATTTCCTGTTTTTGTTTCTTAATTTGCTTTTTTTTTTTCGTAGTTTTTAATTACTTTGAGTACGAATGTATGCAGCACATTGTACACTGCGTAGACGTGGAGGATATTATTTGCTACCGCTTTAGCTATAGACCTCTCAATTGATAAAATTCCAATAATAATTGGAATAAATTCTCCTTGGAATTCAATCATATGAGTGGAATAGATATACACACATGCACGTAGAAACATCGAAGGTGCGAACAAGAGAGGAAAAGATTTGCTAAGAATATATATGTTTATTTGCATATCGAAGAATAATATTCGTTCGGCATATATTTGCGTATTTGTTTCTCTGTTATTAATTGCGAGGGTCTTCCTGGAGGAGGAGTAAAGATATATGGCAGGACCCTCTCCGTGATATAATGAGTAAATTACAGTAGATTGATTAATCTCCATTATCACTGAGAAAAGGAAAATAATTGAGATCGCTCGTCTAATTAAATATACATCTTTGGGTTATAATTCTTCATAATATTTGTTTTGCTTGAGTATTTCTTTTGGTTTAATTGAGTAATTGACTTTGAGTAATATCGCATTGGATTTGATTGGCGGGATTCACCAGAAGGGGGTATTTATTCTCTTACATATCATTGTTAGGTGGGACAAGAGAAGAGATTTTCGTTTGAGTTTGTGATGGAAGGGAAAAGGGAATTTCAACGGCAGAAAGCTGAGGAGAGAGGAGATGGGAATAAGTATCAAGTGAAAATTGACACGTTCTACCGTAGAAAAATTCATGAGATGAAATAGTAAAATTTTATCCGAGGAAAAGAGGATAAAGATAAAGAGGACATTTGTGTCCGGTACCTCGTGCCCCCCACACATTCACTCAATAGTGAGTCATTTCACCTGGTTAACATCACCTTACCGAGAACATTCTTTTTATAACGCTGCATCAATGTCCATCATAAAAAAATATATGTTTTGTGTCGTTGTGGAGAGGGGAGAGGAGGACGATGAAAAAATATATCGATGTGTGTAAAGATGTTGTGTATATATACCACTTTAGCCATTTCATTGTTCGTTCACATATTTGCGACACAGTACACGGGGGAAATGACTCAGTGAGTATCAAGAGTAAAACAAAAACAAATTGAGAAAGATAAAAGTCTGTGCATGAGGGGCTGAGATATACCGTGTCGGCGTGTGTATATAGGCGATCAAGAGAGGACACGAGCCAGCAGAGCGACATAGACAGACAAGCATTTAGAAGTTTACACGTACATGCAACATTGAGATATACACAGAGATGGTTACAAAAATAAGAAAATGGAATGATAAAACGTGAACGAGGAATTATGTTTTCTCTCTCTCTCGCTTTTAATTCTGAGGATGAGGTTTCACTAATGTTGGGCGGAAGGGCACAATTCGAGAATAGTGGTCCGTCGAAACACGAGAAGGCCGCTCTCGTAATGAAATCGTGAAATAAAATGGCTATAGATAAAGAATGACACGGGCCTGTGTCACGGGAAAAATGGTATGGTCAAGAGGGGGTGAAAATCCCACAGTGAAACTAGGGTTTAAAAGAAGCTATGATTTTTTTTCATCTCATCATCTTGCTGGCTTTTAATTCCGCGAAAGTTTGAACAACCTTGCAAAACAGCGTTCAAATTAAAAAAATACATTTTTTTACTTCTCAATCGTTCATACAAAAATGGTATGACATATTTTTAAACTTAATGCTTATTCGCATTGCATCGGTACACTCAATCTGTTACTGTTACACTTACTTTCTTTCAGCTTTTTGACTCTCTTTTATTCATTTCCTCGCTCTCCCTCATATGCCTCAAGCGTCAGACCAATCTTCCTGGCAGGCAGAACGTTCGACGCACTTTATCGCATGTATTTTTTTCTTTTTTATTATAATTATTTATTATATTGTAGATATATAAGGCATGCATCACTCGCACGTTGATCGGTGCCTCCAATTTACCATTTTATTCCCCTCTTTCTCATTTTTCATCATATTTCCTCCATTCCAATTGCGAGGACGCCATGTCGCGCTATTCAACATCCAACTATTTTTTTTTTTATAACTTTAACAAATGTCAACGCAACATTCACGTCCCCGATTATTGGATATCACTGTAAATACGAGACAGAGATCATCGAGCTCAGCTCACGTGGACATTTTTTATTTCTTCGTGAATAATCCGTTCCGAATTCCTTGATTCTCTCGAAAAACACACTCGCACTTGATAACCACGCAAAATAAATAATTTCATTGATTTATTATTATTATTTTTTCCCAATGCATCCGAAAAAACACTCAGTCACTCACGCAAGCACACACAAGGCTCTCGTCCCCCTGGCCCTATGTCCCTAACTACGTGTTTTTCCTCATTTATTGGTTATTTTTTTTTTGCATCTGTTGTTTTAATTAACGCTAATTTTTTTGTCATTAATTTTTTTAAATCGTTATTATTCAAACAGCCGTCGCACGGTTCAACAACTACATAACTCCGCTATCGGTAGTTTTCTATCCGTAATTCACTATAAACTTAAGGACTACATACTTGTTTTGTTTTTTTTTTCTTTTTCATTGATTTATTATTCATTATATGAATTGTTGTCTCGTCTCTTCTCACTTTTGTAGCCGTTTGTCAATGGGAAGACAGTCATTGTCCTCGGTGTTTCGTCGATTGATGTTTCAGGATCTTCGCAAGCTTTTACTTAATTAAATCACATTCCTTTTAATTTCGGTTGGGTTGGAAATACCAAAAAGAAGGAAGAATTCCGGCGATTTATGGGCAACACTCTATGGGGGGCTTCACTCTGGGAAACTTTATTCGCTTGGCACCTTCGAGATTTCAGAACAATGTTTAAAGTATGAGTGGCTCTGGTTGGAGAGATGCTGGAGTAATACCAGAAGGAATAAAGAGAAAGCAGGCGGTACTCATTGAACCCCTGGAACAATGGAATTCTTCATCAATGGATAGACGCTCTCATCGAGTGATTGAACCAGTAATTTGCAAAAGTCCTTGAGGGTCTTCATGTCTCCTCCATTCTATTCTTTACTCTGTATTTCTTTTTTTTTTTCTCTCCTCCACTCGTTCTTTTTTCTTCCATCCATCCCTCCTCCACGTTGTCATGAAACTTTGATGTGAAAATGTTCTGAGCTTGGTAGAAAATTTCTCCACGAATAATGCACCTACTTTAAAGATATTGGCTGGTCGATCAGACTTGAGTGGTCTTCTTTCTCCGATTTCTAAAAATGTCGTTTCTAGAGTCAAGCTCCATTTTCTCGTATCTCCCACTCGTATTCCCCCGGATGAGCCCTCAAGTCTATGGAAGAATGCGTGACACGAATCCGTACAATCGATTCCACCCGTCTACCTTCTTTCTCTTTAGTATTCCGTAGGTCGATATTTTTATTTGGAAAAGCTCCCGAACGTTTCCGGTGAACTCACCCTCCCACTCTTTCCACCCCGTGAGAGGGCGCACTGCTCCATTCGTGCCGTGACTCGACTATTTCGACGATGACTGCATTCCACCCCAACTTTATCTCTTTTACTCTTTTCCACCCTTCCGTCTTATCCCGCGCATTCACTATTCTCCAGTGTGTTGTCTGACTATACTCGTACTGTGTTCCCTCGGTAACTTGCTGCCAACCTACCAGACCAATGACAATCAGCTGTCACTGGCAATTGACGCATCGGGATGGCTCATTGCAAGCTGCATCTGTTTTCAATTTGTGTTTTAATCTCCGTAACGTGGGTTTCAAACGTGTTCTTGAGTTCTAAAAGACAAAAAATAAATAAATAAATAATGTTGTCCGTGTGAGTACGAATATAGCAATGATTGACCCCTGCCGATAGAAATATGGGACAAAAATTATTAGACCTTTCAATGGAAATATTTTAATATGCAACTCACTGGTGAATTCGTCCTGCTCTTCAGCTTCAGCCTCAGCAGCGAGCTCCTCCGGTGTCTTTTTCTTGCGCATCAGGGGATTGGGCTCCTCCTGAGGCATCATCTCCTGCACCTCTTCTCTCTTCTTTATATTGTACTGCAATCATATAAATAAGATATGCCGAGATAAGTGGACAGTAAAAAGGAGTACGGCACATGGTTAGCATGAGTTAATTAATCCCGCATGAATTCAATCACTTGAGGGCACTGGTGCCAAGCCTCGGGTGCCATTAAATTGGCTCGCCATATCGATGGCCCGAGGCCGGAGAAATTGAAGAGGGCGAACGTTATCAATAATTAATTTGAAAGCCATGAGCGAAGGTAAGACCTCCACCGTTGAAAGCACGATCATGATGTGGTCTAACATCGATTTTACTTGACGAGAAACTTTGCTAATGGCAAAGACGTTCAACTTGGACATGTAGCCGAGCCAAGAGAAACCGTAAACTTGAAATGAGACATCCTGGTGAAGAGGGATCCGGTTTGTGTGCCACCTCTATCTTCAACACAATTACACTGTTATTTTTGCCATAAACTCGACAGTTACTCCAGGGCTTGAATACAGAATGATGCTTACGCACGTAGATGAGTGATTATAGCCCCAGAATTCAGCACTAGATCATCACAAACAGAGTAAATGCTGAGTAAGGTTTATATCTCTTGAATCTCACCGCTGAATTAAGTACCCATGCTTTTACGATGGCCCCCTACGTGCACCAGCGTATTTTGGTTATTACCATACTCCAGGAGTCGTTGCATATGAGTAAATACTACTCGAGTAAACTCGTCTATTCATTTTTCCTCTCATACTGGGGGTAGACCTATGTTGCCTTGAGCCTTGAACCTGTGTGTGCGTTAAAAAAAAAATACCGATGGATGGTCCGCATTGCGGGGCTAGAACGAGCCGCAAATGCAGGCTTTTGCCCTTCTACCCGCTTGGGGCTCGTTAAATTAAATTATGTCAATTAGATTAAATTCTAATTCAATATGAGGAATGTGCGTCAGCGTACTCTGCTATATGCGAAATGATATTACAGCCCTGGCTCGTTATATTTTTCACACATTTTTCAATTTCGAGGTGATCGTTCAATTCATTTGGAGAAATTGTACAAATTTTGTTCCAAAATTAATGCTGTTATTTTTCATTTCCATTTGTTTGCCTTCCATACAGCCGAGGTATTCGCTGACACTGACATAAAAACGAGCGCGAAATCTAGAGGAGTTACATCACAGTTTTCGATTAAATCCCTCCATCCAACGAAAATAAAAAAATAAAAATAACTCTTTATAAAATGGAACAAATTACGTTCATGAATAGAATTCAGTGAAATGGGAACAACATTTTTGCGAATGTGCTGACGTAACTATGGGAAAAAAAAAGTATTCGGTGAAAAAATTCCACCGCCCGACAGATTGAAGTGGCCGATGCAGAAATAATTGATTCACGTTGGTTCGTGCATACCAGGCAATTTCCGCTGGAAATTCCGCTACCAGTTTCATACGAAATCTATTAAAACGTGAAGAGGATAAAAAAATTTATGGTTAAAGTATTTTTCATGGATAAAAAATATAGGAGTTTGATGGAGATATGTGGTTAGTTTTTAGAGAGACCTAGAGGTTTGGATTTTGATAGGCGCTAATTTACCGTCACATAGAGATTATTTGATTATATTGATGTAGGAAAGACATTGACAGAATTTCGTCATTACTTTAATATATCAGTCCAGATAAATCGTTGAAACCTGCATGAGGTATATGTTTCAGTAAAAATTGGATTAGTGGTGCACACAAATGACGACTCACTGGGTGAGATAAAGAGACTTGATGGAGCAAGACTAGAATAAAGGTACAAGGAAGGTTGATAAACTGTACATATATATAATACATAGCAGCAGCATGGTGAGCGTCTTAAAAGGAGTCAGCCTGACTCTATTAGGAAGTCGCCATATTGAATGCAGGGACTCCCTACTAGAGTCAATTTGACCCCAGTTAAGTTCTGGTCTTCTTCGTCTCTTTGTCATCCTCTTCAGCATCTCCAACTGATTACTTTCATCCTTTTTCCTCTTGAATTCCCAGGTCGTTGCCGGCTCCACCACACCAACCCCTTCAGACTACTTTAATCTTATTAACTTAACCTAATAACACCCGGTTGGAAAGCTCTCCTGCACTCATCCTGCCCAGCATCTCTCTTCCTTTTCATTTTCACTTGAAATTCCTCCCTTCCTCCCTCATCGATTGAATTCACATGATTTATTATTTAAACTCATGATAACTCATTCTCGCATTTTTTTTTATCATCACTGAAATTTCCATGACAAGCACCAATATGTACTTGATCAAATGGTCGATTAACACGTCCAGTCCTTCAACACTATTCACAGCCTCTCACCCACTGTGCATCCTCATGCACACACACACACACACGTGGAATACTCTCTTGTCTCCACTCTCACTGGATTCACAGGATCATTTTTATTGACATCCCAACCAATTCGAGCAAGACTGACAGAGATGATGCTTTCACGTGAATTCATGGAAATTGGAAAGCTGTCTAGTATTTTTGACTAGCATTGTTTTTTACCTCTCGATTCCTCCCTTTGTGTTCTTTTTCAATGTTTATTCCCTGTTTCTTGATTATATTGCTAGGTTCGACTGTCTGTTATTATATTTCAGCGAATGCACAAAGGGAAATTGCTTTTGAATAGGTGCGGAAGAGTATACAGAGTAGAACGAAGAGAAAAGTGTTTTTACTGGTCGACACTGGCCGAAGCGTCAATATCATTTTCAATATATACTTTATGACAACACTATCCAGTGGAGAGTGACTTTTATCTTCGCCAGCCTTTACCAATATCAAGAGATGACACTGAACCTGAATTAACATTTTTATTCTAACAATGATAATATATGCGAAATCAACAGTTGGTTGATGAAAGAAATTTTATTTTTCAGATAAGTCGATTTGCTTCCCCAAAATTCATAGATCAGCTTCCCCGGAGCTGGTCTCAACCGCGAGTATATGCCCCATAAAGCCTTGGCTGATGAAACTGGAACCTATACTGGATATTGATCTAGTACAGGTTCCACTGAAAAAACTTTTGATTACAAGGAAAAGCGATAGATAAACGGAGTGCAGCCATTTGCTTGTGGAAATTCCCCTGTGAATAATCCGGTTGAAACGTGGGGGATAAAATTTGGAAGCTAGGTATCAGGGAATAGACATGGTAAAACATCGGGTACACTGCGGTATGCTGGAAAGTAGAGTGCGAATATGCTGTGAGTGTAATTCAGTGGAAAGTTTGAGCGGAACGTGCCCGCCCCACTGTGGGAATATCCCAAGCCACCCTCCACCCACACCAAACTTGTCAGTTTTTCTATAACCCCCAAACTGTGGAACGCCACTATATTATTTGCTCATTGACGAAAAAAACCAGGTCTATTTATGAGCCCAGGGGGAACCTGGGTTGCGCACTAAATATTTAATGCCTTGATAATGCTCGTCAAAGGGAACCTGGAGGGCTCGAAAGGCACTTGAACAACTCGAGGATAGACCATTTTAAATAATTCAAATATCAGAAGTAGGGATTGATTTTCGATCGAGGTCGGTCTTTCGAGGTCACGTTGTGTAACAGTATAAGATAATCTGGCTCACAGGTAACACGAACAGCTAGTTCCTTTGGTTCATTAAAATTCCATAATAACCTACATAAAGCGAAATCCATTAGAATTGGCCTATGACAATCTCGATGGGCTTCTTTCCTCCAAGGTTATTTAAACTTCTCCCTCAATGTCAGGATTAAGAAGAGGAAGGAAAATATAACATCAACTGAAAGCTGAAAGGTCGTTTATTAGTCTCGTTGGGACGCGATCAAACGTCTCGCGTGATACTCAGTACTATAACTTGTATACGTTAATTGGGGTTTGTCGTGCTACCACCCTGGAGAACCTACTATGACCCACATAGTTAAATCTGCTGGAAAAAAATGGGAGAAGGAATAAAAGCTGAGGGCCAAGTGTGGATTCAACGTTGAGGACTCTTGTTGTTGCAATTAGGAGGAAGTCGTCTCGAGAATGAGCAAGGTCACAGTTCAAGGGTAAGATTAAATAGAATTACAACGATTAAATGTCATTTTATTTGTGGAAATCCTTGAGTGCTTTATCTCCATGGATTGTGGACAGACTTTAATAACTCTAATGGTTTTAACTTGATGAATTATTGGAAAGTGACAGGATGATGGGTGATATTTGTGAGGAAGTAAGGGCTGCTGGAGTGAGTATGCATTCGTCTTGTGGTCCCTGGGGGGGACAGCGCCTGGGAAAAAGCGGGAATTACTCGGGGAAATAAGGAGATGTATGAGGAAAAATAACGAGACGTCTTTCTCTCTACCTTCTTGTCCTCATCCTCTCATTGTTCTTATTCTCCAGTGAAAAAGGACAATCGTGATTTTTAGTCTTAGAATCTGAGACTCTTCATTATGCCGAGATTCTATACCCACCGTATTGTTCATAATTGAAAGCTCGGGCTGAAGCATGATTTTAATTGATAGGAGAGGATTAATTTTTCTTTGTTCTCTCCCCTTTCACGGGAAAAGCTTTCTCGAGGGATCGAATTTTCCACGAATTTACGTGGTTGAGGGGATATTTATGAATTGTAAGGATTTTTTTTGTTAATAATGCGGTTTGCGTAAGCGGCAATCACTTGGCCAATTCAGGATAACCCGAGTGATTTAGATCTCGGTGGAAAAGTAGTTTGAGTTTCACCTCGGGGGAGGATATGTGGGATGCGAGTGAGTGAGTGGTAGAAATAGGAAGAGTCAAGTGTCCTATTCGACGATAAATCGCATCTCGGTTCGCGACAGGCCGTTTCGGTCAACCAACCGCAAGGAATCTGAGCGCGTAACGAGAATCTACACGGCCGTCGTGTGCCTTCAGTCGACCACTCAACTTAACGAGGAATAATATATAACGCTTGACAAGGGATATACCGCTGGGAAATAGCCTATTATACGAGCCTTCCCAATTAGCCACAAAATTTCATTCATGACGGCACGAATTGCGAGGATTCCTCCGTGCAAATAATGAAAATTATAGGTGAGTCATTGAACATACTTCCTCAAAGGTTACTGACCCCCCTTCAAGGGAAATTATTTATTTATTTCAGCATTATCGGTATCACGATGTTTCAAGTATTTCAAGTAATTGTCAGAGCAAGGGGGAGACATTGGTAGCAAAGATAGCGATTTGACACACGAATTTAAATGCCTATTATACCAAGTGCTCAATGTCAAGCAAGATAATTGAAGTTGTATTGCAGTTACACGTGTGAGTAGGGAATGAAATTGCCTCGTACAATACGACTCGTTTTACTTCATCCGTATGATGACAGGGCGACGCTGCAGACTGACTTTACGACGCGTATTCCCGACGGTTACTGAGACAGACTGACAGAAAAATTGGGGGAATTAAAAAAAAAGGTTTGTAAACCAATAAATGAAATTTCATTTGTTAATTTTTAAACGATTTTTTTTTTTAGTTTAGTGAGCATTTTTTTGGTTCATCATTGAGACGCTGAAAATTATTCCACTGCAATTGGCAGTGAATTGAATATTTTCTCACCTTTAATAACCTTTTTCCATTTCTATCGCTATAAATATCAGGGTGATGACTATTTTAGAGGGAATCGATGAGAGGAGGGATTGACTATAAACAGTATTTTCATGCTGTTTTCTGATTTTATTTGGCCTTTTTGATATCACGTCACGGCCAGGTCACCGACAAATGTTCACATTTGTTCTCTTTTTTTTGTTATGGATCGACCTTACCGTGTTGTAATCTCGTTTTCTACACTCGGCTATGAAATTTCACTTTATCACAACCATCACGTATTCGAGGTTGTTTATATTTGCGTGTTTATCTGTAGCGCGGATTGTCCGATTGCCCGAGGCATAAAAGCGGCGTCTCTCTTCGTACCCGATTTCTCTCCATTTCCCGTCTTTTCCACTTAAATTCGCATCCACTGGGGATTTATCATTCCACTATTATCAATCCCTTACCTCACTTGCCCTTAAAAATACCTGTTATACATCTGGATATTGCTGTGCACCATCCACGGGAACATTGTAACAAACTTGATTATTCAGGGGGTTAATTAAATGAGTTGATTCACTTGTTCCTGCGCTCGGATTTTTTTCCACAATGAGAGACGACATTACAATGGAATCCAGCATTTTATTGTTCTCCGAATGTGACCAGTATGTGTAAATATTTACAAGTTAATTTGAATTTTTATTCAACTCGGAGGACAGAATTCAGGAGTATAAATACGCCAGTTTGAATCGAGAATTTTCAATGAGCTGCAGTTTCACGAATTTCCCTTGTTAAATAGAATTGACGATTGTAAGGGATTAATCGTTGATCATGTGTACCATTAAATGCTAATTTGTGAATAATTTTTTGCTGGGAGGTATGAAAGAGTAATGAGTGGATGTGGATGAGTTGATGGTGTGCCAGGGCCAGTGGAAAAAATAAATTCTTCACCAATTTTGGTTTCCTTTCCTTGATGAATCTAAAAATAAATTCCAACCGCACAGTGACGGTTAATTTTACCCCATTGAAAAATAAAATACATGGCGTAAAATGCAGAAGGAGAGCGGAATAGAGAACATCGATTCATGCAACGACGGATAATGACGGGCAATTGGTCCGTAATCGGTTCGCGTGTGCCGTACAAAACGTGACAAGCTATCTCGACAGCAACCCAAGAAGGACAGTTTTCTCGTTATTTCTCCTTGTGTGTATGGACCTACAATACGAAGGGAGAACGACAGAAAAAATAAATAAAAAAAAAGATGGAAAATCTTTAAAAGACGAATGAAGATGAAAAATACCACGAAACGAGAGCTTTGCCACTGTCCGAATATCCCCACGATAAACAATTCTGTTTGGTCAGCCTCACACACGCCTACCACCTGAATATTTTATCGACACTCTTTATTCCCGTGTTATTTTTTTTTTTGGAAAAATGAAACTGTCCAGCGGAAGTGCATTTTTTATTGCAATTTTTTCCACACCAAATGATTCATCACTCAGCTGTAAAAATAAAAATAAAAAAATGAAAGAAAAAATGGTGTTTAGGGACAGATGAATGAAGGCAGCTGCCAGTATGAATTTTGGCATGTGAGATTGGGAGAATAAGGGATTACGAGGTGCGATTTGTGGGATTTGGTTGGGATACCGAGCACAATTTGGAATTTCCGGATTTACGATTCTAGTGGAAACACGCGTGTTTATCTTATCCCCCTTCTGGTGGTATAAAGGGCGATTGGCGGTGTTATCGCTAGTGGCATTCCACTGGGATTCCAATTTGCGGGTGAATTCATTTAATTTTTTTTTATCCCCTCGTGGAATACTGGGCAGTGAGCCGTGCACGCAGCCATTCTGATGTGCGTTGAGAGGAAATGGAGTAGCTTCGACGGCTCCATGGATTTTCTATCGGATTGGAATATTTTCATTGCTGTCTGCCTCCTTGAGATGCCAGCGAATAATCCGCAAAAGGGGGTGAGGGGGTCTACACTGTCCTATGCAAACTGTTGTGTTATTTTATGCATGAAACTACAGCGATACCTCAACTCTAGTTGTTCTTTCTCCCTGCTTCTCGCTGTTCGTGACAGCTTGTTTTATAATAGAATTTGCATTTCAAGTCACCATGAGCAAGCAGCTGTAATCGAGGGCTCTAAATCCCTAACAACATTTCATCGAATTTATCAAGTCCATTATTATCTCTGAAAATCTAAAAATCACCGAAAATTATCCCATTGATGGCCAACTGAAAAATTAAACAATTTTTACGCGCAATATATTCCCTTTGTACTCTTGACTTTATTGTCCAACCCAGTGTATATCGTGCTATATCGAAAAATTTCAGAGAATTTCGCCAAGGGCTCAGGAACCTTCTCCGAAATATTTACATGTAATATGCAATCCAAAGGCGTTCTACTTTTTTTTATAAAAGCCTCTGACCTACACCACTTGTTTTTCTATCTCTCTCATTCTTTCTCTCCCATCCCTTGAATATTGATCCAGTGAATTTCATACCTACGGTTCAGGGTCACATAACCAAGAGGCCATCCCGAGAGTACTGCTGCCTCAAAATAACTTTTTATGATTCAAAATGGTGGTAAAAACGAGTACATGGTATTCTTGTATCGATATTTCACCGGGGAAAGGAATGACGGGGCAGAGACTGATGAAACTCGATTTCCTCTGTGCACTGTACTGTCACGAATGTGTGCGTCAGTAGATGTGAAGCATGTATGTGTCAAAGACAGCGAGAAAACCGTTGGAATTTTGTTGAGCTCGAGCTATCACTGAGAATTTACCGTTTTCCTCTTCTGGACAAAGCCCATTCTCTCATACAAGTCATGTCAATTTCTCCGCATTTTTCCTCCATCTCCCTCAAAAATTTTCCAACAACAACTCTACAGCTGGACTTGAATTCGCCCCTCAAAGATACATTTCTTCCGCTAGTTATTTAACAGCGGCTCTTGCATCAAACAATACCTCAAAGATAATCGGATTATAGGATTGACCTGAAAAATAAGGACGAATCGAGAACAACAGACTCAGGGAAACGTCTAGATAAGCGGGTTGATGTTCACATTCGATAATAATGAAAGTTTCACCCCCATCTCTCACCCCTCCACCCGCCACCCCTCCCCTGGCCACCCGCCGGCCTCCCACCGGCGAGTTTAAAAAAAAAAGAAAAAGAAATTATTTGGGATGGCGTGCTAGACTGGAATAAACAGCGACTAAGAGGTCACTAACTACCAGCGATGTCGGGACGGTAATTGCGGCAGTTCAAAGCCTCAAATTAAGGACACAGTGTTATTGTCGATGGTGATAAAACAGCGAAAGGGAGGGAGAAAAGCGGAATAATAGGTGGGAATAAAGTAAGAAGTTTTCCATAACCACTGGGTGATAAGTATCTCACGTGTGAATCAACGTATCTACGTTGAGAGGATGGGGGAGGGTTGAATGCAAATTGAATGGAATAGGATGATGATAAAAAAATTCAAACCTTATCTCTGATCTCCTGTCGCATTTTTTCCCGTTCCTCCTCCATCTTGCGATGCTTCTCTTTCCTTCTCTCCTCAGCCTCTCTGATTGCCTCCTGCCTCTCCCGCTCGGCCTCCTCCTCCTTCTCCTTGTCGTCATCGTCGCCACCCTCGCCACCTACCGCCCCTGTCAAACAGATGAAAAGTCAATTAGAGACATTGTCATTGTGAATAATGATATGTATGATATGATTGGTAGCCATTGGTAACCAGAGCTTCTTCTGGCTAGCCAAACAGCAAATACCTAAATGACGTTGTTGGCAATAAAATAGGGTTTACGACAGTGGCAGTGGGGAATTATAGTCGGACAGTTGGGCGTTTCTCGCAGAAGCGTTGATTCTGGTATTCGCATTTGGAAATGCGCGTGTAAGCTTTACTTAATGGATGCCACCCGCGAGGATTGACCCAGTAACGACCTTGCACAACGACCACCCCTTATGACCTCGTTTGTTCGATGACCTTTAAACGACTTCTGGGCGGTCTACCCCAAGTATTTCATACCTTATCCCCGGCAAACGTCTAATGTTCAACCTTTTACCCCCAAATATGTGGTTAAATCCACGCGAGCTATTCTACATTGAATAAAATGGCAAAATGTCCGTGGAAATATATATCCAGGGGATATGAGTATGAGAGCAATACAAACCGAGGACATTGGGGATAGCGTTTTGGAGTTGGAGTTGAACTGAGTTATCGATACTCGTATGGGTTACGTGCCTCGCACAGAAACGCCAGTTGACAAACGATTTTCACTTGGTGAGGGGTTCACTTCTGTTTCCAAACCGTCGATTACCCCCACGACTATTTGGGGACCATTCGACCAAGCTTAACGCACGGCTTGACTCGACTTTGTTATTGGACCAATATGTCTTCAGGAGAAACTTAATATTTTTTCATCTGCCATTTATTTTTTCATTTCTCTATTATCCCTAAATTTTATCCACTATTTTCTTTCTTTCTGACCCACCGATAAATCAATTTTGCCGAGTTTTTTACGAGATTGGAGTACGGTCAGACGAGATGGAGATTTGATGGGAAAAAGGATTGACGAAACGTTCATGTTTCATCATTGAATGCAGATAGCACTCAACTAAATTATCTACCAGCCAAGACGAGATTTCAGTTCAATTCTGTCAATGTCAATCTTCCTGCAGGATATTTCTATCTCATTTATTCAATGCTGTCATTTAAAATACATATCGTTAACCCCTTCAAACCCTCAGATTTAATACTCGCCAATTCGGTGAACTACTCACTCTAGAATTACTCGCGCGTACTTTTTTTTATTTTTCATACCTCTCATTCCCTTTTTTTTTCTTCTTATTTTTCCACACTCCGGATTATTCCAATTAGCGCCGAGGAATTAATGGGTAAAAAAAAATCCTCTAGAATTCTTTTTTCCAGTCGCCCGTTTTATGCGTTTTTTTTTTCTCACCCTCGATTATTGTTCGTCCAATTTCGTCAGGGACAGTTCCGGTTTTTCAAAACGCCCGCCCCGTTCCAGCTCGGAATAATAGAAAGCTGAAGAGGGGTGGAGAATTGAAATTATTTCATCATTAAAATCGTGAAAATTCTGCTTTGATAATGATCTTCTGAGCTGTCGTGCGAGTCACTCGACCCACATACTAAAAGTCTTTCAACATTTCCTCACTTTTTCACTCTTCACCACTTTTTTCCCCTTCTTATCAGCTCCACACGAGGTTGATGAAACTTTTGACCGCGATATCATCGACAATACCTCAATGGTCAACTTGTCTCGCCATTTTCAGGGCTTCGAGAGCCCATTTATATCCTGTCTTGGAGGAGAAAAAGCACCGTAATAGCAGGGAATTGGAAAGGAGAGCGATGGTGATAAAAAGAAGTATGAAGAAGAAGAAGAGAATAAAAAAGATAGGAGTACATGTTTATAACAAACATATACAAGTGTTCATAGTGAAAATGTGTTGGTTGGAAATTGAGCTTGGAGAGAAATATTAGAATGGAGCTTTACAAATTCTTCCCCCTTTAATCTTTCAGTGTACTAATAAAACGTGGTTAAGCTTGTTCGCCAGAGTGGAGCTTCAATGGCGAAACAGAACTGCATTCACCATCTTTATCTCACTTGCCACAAATTCGAGAATGAAAGTGGGTTAATTTTCCGCTCCATACCTGCAGCGCGAATAATACATCTCACTGGGGACTATGTTATTAACTTATGTTGTCTTCGAGTTGTAAATATGTTTGTCTGAGAAACGATGGTGATATTTCAGTGGCTCCGTCAACACACAAGTGGGATATCATGAGGTGAAATGCGAGGGTAATTCAATATAATGTTGTATTTGAAATCAATGACAAAAGAATGATGTGAAAAAGTTGTAAATTGGAATATCCGGAGTCTATTGGATCTCTCCTCGCATCCGGCCTAAACAAACACATCAAGAGCACCCATACACACACACACACACACAATCATGGAAAATGCTGATTCCGACATTTGACGAGGGCTATACAAGGAAGGTAATGTGAGTTATAGTACGGTTGTATTGATGTTTACTCCGGAAGGATATCGAAGGGGAAGAGCTGAGTATTTCTTTAATGTATACTGAAGGGAGTTGGCAAAGTGCGGAAAGTGAGTAAAGTGAGGGACGAGGGGTAGAAATGTGAGGTAGATGGGAGAAAGAGCCGATTATGCACTCCTCCAGTCGTTAAATACACGACTTGTGAGCCCCATTAGCATCTATTCTGTATCTATTTACCTGATGCAAGAGTGAATAGTAAGTCTGCTTTCTAGGAAGTTCCTCGACTAGTGCTATACCAACCCTGGGCCAAGTTCGTGACTGGTAACAATAGACTGTTCGTTCAGCCGATAATTTGCTGCCTCTGTCTTTCTTCAAACTCATCCCATTCTCATTCTCTCGGGGGTAGGTCTTCTATTTTGGCCGTTGATAGTCTCCCTCCTTGATGATCACGCATTATGTTGAGGCACGCAGAGAAAAAAATAAAAGGGTGGAAAGGTGGGTTGGCCACGTGTCGTTATATTGTTTGGAAATGAGAAACTAGTTGGATAGGATCCATCTCTCGATAGGTTACTCTTGAGGAATGGGGTTAAGCTCCCTAGATGTCTACCTCGGTTCATGATGCTGTCAGGTGTAGGGCATCTGCGCCTCGTGATTGGAGATTCTTTTATCCTATACTGTGTTGGATTGTGTCCGTTCAATTTTCTTCTCTTTTTATTCTCGATATCCATCGTGCAGTCGGGGCGTTTGTAACGCCCTCGTAAAAGCACAACGAGTTAAAATGCAGATCCAATTTCTTTTCGCAATGGATGTGAGGCATTTGCGAAACGTTCAAATAGGTTTTTCACTCGGTGATAACTCGAGAAAGACGTACCAGTACAATCCAGGATGCCTCCATCGGTAAATGATAAAATTGCAAATTTTCTTGTCGGACTATTTTATTTTATTCCTCCCTCGTTTTATCCCTCACTTATTTTATCCTTATCGGTGGATTATTTTTTTTTTCTCGCTTTTTATTTTATGGGGAAATCGGGAAAAGGGATGTTCTCTCCATAAATTAGTTGATCCGATTTGGCAGAATGGTTTTGTAGGGCACATGGGCAAATGAGAATTCGTAGTGACTCGGTGGCAACTGAGTTATCGAGACTTCCAGAGTCTTTAAACGTTCGATGGTGAATATCAATTGGTGCTCGTTTGCACAGTACGAAACTGCCGAAGTAGACAAGTTTCGGGGTACTTTCAACATCAAGTTAGCACGCAGGTATGCGTTCTGAATATGGAAATTGCCATCGCCAGCCCAGAATAAATCGCCCTCAACATCCCATTTATTTTTCATTATTTTTCTGTCATCATTAATAAAAATTCGTTAATGAGGTAAATGACAAAAATTGGAGTACGTGTTGTTAAGAGTAGTGTTGGCTTTTATGCAAGCTCCCCTCACTTTAGTGTGCGGTGAGTCTCTGCAATGCGGTATATAAAGGCCGCATGGCACACGATGGGACTTTTGGTGGAAGAGAAAGAGAGTGAGAGTGCGCCTCACCGCAATTTCATCGTCCGATTTACGAGCTGAGACTACTTACTCCCTCTCTCCTTTTCCACCTTGTGCTCAGACTATTCCCCAGGTCAATTTCCAAACGCCTCCGATATCACGGACCAACTTAATGCATCAGGGCAACCATCAAGGGGACAACTAAGTAAATTAACATTTTTTTTTCAACTCCTACACTGTTCTTTTTACAACCCATCACAACATTTTTCAAACTTTTTTATGATGATTTCCAGGGAGGTAAAAAATTATACTCAACTTGAGAGGAATAATTGGCACTTGGTAATTGGCGAAGAAAAAGTTTCAGCATTGGCTTCATTCAATTGACTTTTCATTACCACCAGAGTACAGTATTTTTCGTCGATAAAATATGACGAGTTCAAGTGTACAATGATCGGTATGATCCCTCTTCTTCATTTTTTTTTTGAAATTTCAATGTGGAAGAGTATCACGAGGGTAACGACCAATAGCTCGAGTTCACGATGAATCATTAATAATATTCATCGACGCGTTTGTCTTTGGGAGTGAGGCGGGGTGACCGGGAAAAAGTTTGAACACATTGTTGAACGAGAGAATTAATCATCGGGTGTTTGATGCTCGCTCGTCGATTAATCTTGACGGTGAAGCCCATCCAGCAGGATGGAAAACTTCGATCTCGTTTAAATTATTCGCAATCAGAGATGTCAGACGATCGATCCTCTGGGATGAGCCCCAGCGACACTGGTATACATGTGGTTGAACTTGTGAGACTTCATCCAGAATAAAAAAAAAAAAAAACCCCCCCGTTGGAAGAAAAAACTGCTGAGTCGAAATGTACACAAACGCTTGGCCTAGATCCGCGCTTTTTTTTCTCTACTAATACCACGACGGGCCCCTGTGAAAATCCCCACGTACTTTCCGGCGCGAAGAAGCCTCATGCATGAATCAGAGAATCACACTGGAGTTTTTCCGAAAAAAGGAAGGAGCTGAAAATTCATATGAAAGTGTTTAAACGTTTTTTCACGGGGTAAAAGTCTCTTCCCATCCAATCCGCGAGTATCTCAAAAAGAAAAAAAAACAGAGAAGAGAAAAAAAAGGGGTGGAAAGGTATGAAAAGCTCTGCCACGCTTCAGGCAATATACAACAAGCCAACGAAGTCAACCACTGCACACAATGACTTTCATTTTTCAGCTGGTTTTATTCTCTCCCATTCGCTGCGTATTTCTGACTTTTTTCAAACATTTTTTCCATACTCATGAGTTTGACTCTAGGGGGAAAAGTCTGTCTTTCGAGGGCAGAAAAAAAAATTGACGGTAGGTGAAGGCAAAGTTCCTTAATTAAAAAAATTTCAAACCAAAGGGACGAGTAAATATAAAATAATATCGGGCAAAATGAGAGGAAAATTCGATCGCCAATCGACCCCGACAACACAATACTATTATAAACTAATTGATCTTTAAAATCATCGAAACGTGATATTAATTAATTCCGTTAATTAATGTCACGAGTTTACACCGAACAATGAATGGAGCAAAATAAAGATATTGATCGTGCCAGTTTATCAAATATATTTATTTAATTGCGCACCAATGAGCACCATTAAAATACCGAATTCGATGATAATTCTATTGTGAAAATACTGTAGAAAAATGAAAGCACCGCAACACGAATTATTCTGGTTGAATTTATGTTTCTCCAGAGTCCTTAATAAATACAATCCATCCAGTGAATGATCGGATCAGCGTTAAACTCATGCGATATTATTTTAATGGTCAAGAATTGAGAGTAATTGAGTTAATTATCGTAATTAATACAACTAGAAGCGGAATGGTATATCAAAGTGTGTCGAAAGCGGGGGGGAATATTATTGGTACCGGAGCTTTTAATGCTCTATGTCGAGATGGGTATTCATCTCCTCGTCCCCACCATCCCCGTCAGCCCCTGCCAACCCCTAGAGCCCCCCATGGCTTTTATGCCCGTGACGTTATCCCCCTATATATTTCCCCAATTTCTGCAAATTCACCGGCGTTTATCACGACTAAACCAATGTAATTACTGAACATTGAAGTTTCAAAGGGATAATAAGAAGGGGTTAGGTTGCTCTCTATCCTACTTTGTATCGTTAATAAGAACTTAGAGAGCACCTCTCTACCTCGTGCTTTCAAGTTTAATACCATTTGCCTAGTCGCCATAGCTCATCCTATTACCATATATCGCTCCATTTTTCAATCTATTCAAATTTCACTCGCTGAATATTTTACTTTAGGAAAATTCTGGTGAATGTGTTCCTCGGGAATATTATGACTCGGGGATTCTTCATTTGCCTAGTGAAACTTGAGAGCAACTTCGTCAGGGGTTGCAATTAGACGCAGGAGCTTTTGAAATTCGTACGTGCTGGGAGGTTCGTGTGATTACATCAACGGATAACTTACTGTCTCATATTTTCCACATGAATTATCCGGAGTTGTTTGAAAGTGAGGGAAAAGAACTTTCACAAAGCATTGTTGAGAATAATTCCGTGCTTGCGATGTTATAAATTTGGGTTATCAATGAAACTCAACTATCGCGTGCGAAATGCTCTCGAGATAACATGTATCGTTGGGTTTTTCAAACTGGATCGGCCAGTTGTGCCTGCTAATTCACTTTTTACTCTACATTCAATTCAAGAAAAATTCCAATATTAAAAATCTAGTGTGATGAGCTGAAAAAAAAATAATGGGTTAATTATCACGACAAGATGATCCACTCGTCGAGGTGAGATGAGTTTTGCGAATGATTTACGGGGCGTATCAGCTATATGTGCACTGATAGCCTAACGCTCGATATACTGTCAACGTTAATGTTTATGGGGGCGAGACATAATTGACGTTTTGCACTTGTCAATTATCGCGATATGGAATAGTGTCGACACAATAAACAAAACGAGATAACTTTATATTCACTGGGTAAAAAATAACGAGAAACAACAACATCATGGATCGAGGAGATCATCGAGAGATGGAATGGAAGAGATTGTTGAGGAAGGAGGAGAATGCCCGGAAGTCGGACGTTTTTGTACTTTGTGCTTTGGAGTGCTTCGTCAACCAAGTTGTACAGCAAATACAAATGTTTCTCCAGCCTTTTTGCCACTCGCACGCAGTAAACTCGAGGAAAAGTTTTTGTCGCTGCTCTCGAGAGGGTTGACAGGGAGGATGGACAAGGTGCAAGAACTTCTACGAGATTTGGACAACTCGAAATGAAATTGGTCGTGCCCCAACCGCAATTTTATCAGCCTAGAAGGGGCCATGGCATTTGACTGGTAAGCGAGGTGGGCAGGATTTTGGGGATGGAGAAGAGTAAATGCACCTCCTCACGGGGACGAACCATCGAATTCCGAGAAAGGATTCGCCTGGATAGTGATCTCCCCCGGGAATTGAATTGCCATTCGATCTTCCCGGCATCATCCCTCATAAATTTTCTCTTTTTATCGTTCGGATGCTCCCCGATTTCACCATTATAAATTGAGCCGTGATTCGCTGCCCAACAATTGCATTTCACACAAGCAGATAACAATTAATTTGTTGAATATCAAATTCAATAGTTAATTCGAATGGATCCGATGAAAAGTTAGATTTGAATTGGAATAACGTGATGTACACAGCGCCACCGCAGAACCCGCGATAAATTCGAAGAGGCGAGATGGAATGATTCAACACTTACAGCACAGATATAAAATCCAAAATAAGACGGGAAATGAAAATGAAAATTTAATAAATGGTTAAAGTGAAAAAGTTGAGTATGTGGTGTTATGGTTTGTAAGATGCGGTAAAGGGACATACCCAGTATGTCCATGACGTTCTCGTCGCTGTGGTGGCGGTCGTGGTGGTGGCGACAGTAGTACTGGCGCCGTATCGGTCAGACTCGACTGCCGCCAGCCAAAGTAGAAAGTACCTCTTGCGCCTGCCATCTCCTCCCCCCTCTTTTACAATAGCTTTCGCAGTGGGCGTGTACCAAACCGCCGTATTCGTAGTGGGGGGCACCAAGCTGTACAATGTACATGTGAAGGAGATCAAGTGGAGGGAGCTTCCCAGTGGCTGCTCCACTCCTTTCCCCATATTGAAAAATTAGTCAAAAGTTTTTTTTTCATTTTTTTCATTTTTTTCATTTTTTCCATTTTTTCCATTTTTTTCATTCTTTTCATTTTTTTTTTCATTTTTTTTTTCTTTTCTTTTTTTTTTAATTAAATGTTTGCTATGTTAGGTGAGACGTGTGAGACGTGTGAGACTTGTCAACTTGTACATGCTCTTTCACCTATTCTCTCTTATGGATATTTTCTCTTTGTGCAATTCATCAGCTGTATTATAACTTGAGCCATTGTGAAAACCTATGAATAAATTTTTTTTTATGCTTTCATCAGCCCGGTACAATCTGTTTCTCCATCAGATGAAGCTCATCCTTGTACATCGCTCCGGCGAAATATGTTCACGTTGAATTTCCTTAATTATGTTATCGACAGCCTCAAGACGTCGGTTGATTCGTGGCTTTAATTCATCTCGCCCCATTCCATTCAACAACCGCAAATAAATTCAGCAATGACCCTCGACGACTGGTTAATTAATTCGCACAAGCCCGAGAAAGCTCTCCAATGAAATGCGCTCCAATCTCTTTTCATCGAACTTTTGTTTCGAATAATGGATAATGTTTGGATAGATCGAGTTGAAGGAGAGGAAACAAGCGATAAGGGTGCAACTTGCCTCTTTGGGAATGGCATTTCTTCTTGACTCGATGGAACAGTCCCCTGGGATTATTTTACTCACTCCTTTTTGCAGCTCTGGTGCTGGTGTTGGTACTTCTTTCGGGATTTCACCTAGGTACACGTGTGGTGCTACGGGGGAAACAGTGAAACACGAAATGGTTTGAGAGAGTTGAGAGAAGAAGGGAGAGGAGCTATCTGTTTGATAAATAGGAGCACTCGTTGAATAATGCAGCGGCCGTTGGGTGGGCCTGTGAAGACCATACGAGGGTTGCCTTATATACCCACCCTTGGACCAGGCTATTTCCTAACCCAGGGGGTGAGTATCTGAATCCACTGATTCGACTAAATTCGCATTTTCTCAAACCACCACAGCACCATTCACTATTTATTCCCCCAGACTGACATACGCCCATAAACCTCATGTACCGTTTATCCAATTGTTTGTTATTCTTTAAGTAAATTGGAAAATATTTCCCTTTCATCTGATGTGAATTCCCGAATCTTTAAACAAGAGTTACGCTGGCATTTCAAACTGTTCTCTCACATCTGAAAATGCACTGTGATATTTGAACTGTTCGCGGGGTTAAAAATTTTTATGGAGGTATTCCTCGAGTAAAATAAGTTCCTCCGGAATTTTGCAATTCAAACCGGGTCTCCTCCCGAAGGGAAAAATATTATTATGCAGACAAATTGATCGTGATCCAGATATTGAAGTTTTATTCATTCAATAGCGGAATTGTGACAAATTTTTGCTACTACATGGACTGCTGAAAAATCGCTGTTGATTCGTATTATGAGGTGCAGAGCAGTGAGTATTTCTCCTGATTTTCCAGATACTTGGCCAACCTCGGAACGAGGGAGGCAGCAAATTTTCCATTATTATTCACATTATATTTGACAAATTTATTCATAATGTGATGATGAAACCCTGCTGGGGATGATTGCAATAACCCAAGTGATTGCGTTGGCTCAGCTTTTGTTGAACTATGGGATTTTTTCGAGTAGTTGAAAACACCTCCCTTATTAGTACAATTTTATCCATTACCCATAGGGAATCTCGTGTAATTTTCCAATGAAAATAACCGAAAAATTCGAGTCAGAGGAATAGCAATTATTCTCAATCCTCAGAAAGAATAATACAGACTACACTGTTGATTAATCTGAGTTTTATAGAGCTCAATAGATCAATCAGGGGAATACAGAAACGAAAATAGGGTATTTGGTTGATGAAATGAATCTCGAATGGCGCAGCCGGATGAATTGAATAATGCGATATAGATTCCGGGAAATATTGGGGGAATGGAGGAGAGTTGGAGTATTTGAGGGGTTAGGAGGATAAGGGGCAGCCTGCAGAAGTTGATGATATATAGGTAGCTTGCAGGATGAACGCCAGGGCCTTATGATGAACGATCGGGGCGCGGATGTAATCCAATATATAGGTGGTACAGCTAGAGAGCGAAGCATTTGAGGCACCGTCGAGGGTGAGATCGTGTAGGACACGCGTGTTTCATCGCAGCTACATCTGTTATATAAATGTAATATAAACGTATCGGGTACATCGGGTTGGAAGCGAAGGAGGAGTGAGATAAGAAGCCAACCTCCGGCATCGGAAATTTCCTCCTACGGTGTATATCTTTTCACAGGCTCTACCCCGCTCTAGTAAGATTTTTATATGATTTAAGGTTGTATGCTGTGTAATACGAGCCGTGATAATGTCCATTCTCTCGTATTTCCTCTTCGAATACATCGTTAGAGGAAAATTGATACTTCATGAATATATTTAGGAAAATTTTCCATAATAATATGTGAAGTGTAATTTAGTTAAGTGGTTGATACGTTCTCTGGAGATTTGTTATGTGATATTTAATAGACTATTTGGGTGGTATTTAGCGGTGTATGGGCGGTTCTGTGGGAATTGAAGATATCGTCTGACCTCATCACGTCATTATCCCTCACATTGGGGGGTGATCCAGACATACCACGGCGTGCGTCTTGAAGTATGCGACCGGGAATGGAGGAAGCATGGACGAGACACAGGGGACAAAAGAGAGCCAGGGGAGGGAGGATTGTCGCTGGGTTATATTGGCATACCGAACGTTGCCCTCCTCCCTTCCTCCCCCTCCTCCCTTCCTCCCCCTCCTCCTACCCCCGATATGGGAATACTTTGAGACCAACTTTATAGTCAGCAGTCAATATATAGTCATATCGGGTGTGTCTGCCGAATGAAGATGACCTCTTCATTTAATTGCACAAATGCCTGTTAAATTGGTGGAGAGAGGGATAGAGGAAAAAATGACTGAGGGGAATATAAACGAGGCCATAAAAAAAGGGGCTAGAGGGAGGGTGGGCGAGAATAATGTGGTGGAGTTTTTTTAGGTGGTGGATGGAAGAGATGGAGCTGATTCTTTGTTAATCGATCGTGAAGTGAGTCGATGATAGGAAGGACTAACTGCAATTAGTCAGACAATTGAGTTCTCCTTAAAGGGATCAAGGGCTTGGCCCGCTTCTTTGGCATTTTCTCCGTGCTTTTCAAGAACAATGCGCGTGAGAGGGATGAATCGCTCGAATTCTATCTAAATCTGATAAAATATTCACTCGAATGGTTGGTTGGAAATAGTGATAATAGTAGTTAGTTTGGTTGTATTCTTTTCAGGGAGTTGGACATCTCGGAAATCCATTAATTTGGCCACCTAAATTGGCCGTGAGGTGGGTGCATTGGGCCACCTTATCTAACCAGCCATATGTTCACGTTAACCCGACCAACTCACTCCTTCTCTCCCATTGAACCCTCCGGTCGCATAGATCGTCGTTCAACACTAATTTGCCAATATTAATGGTCTCGGAACAATATGAGTTTACGGGTCTGTACGAAGAGCATTTTACATTGAGCCAGCCAGGACCTTGATCCTCATCACTTTTTCTCCCCCTCGATTCATACCATATATATTTCTCCTCAAAGGGTCCATTTCGTTAATAGTTAAGTCCGTTCACGCGTATGAAAACCCATGGTACTCAATCGTAAATCACGAAAATCACCTAAACCAGTGGTGTGTGTCTGGCCCTTTAACTCACTATTGAACGTACTTAGCGCATAAAGCGAGACGAAAATGGAATATATCCTGGATCATAAAATACCTTGCTGAGGGAAAATGGTGGAATAAAGTTGTGACCGAAAAGAAAGTAGAGAGGAAAAAATATAGGTGGACATTCTTAACCGTTCGCTCGGAACTTCGATTTAGGAGGGATTGGCTAAGTGCTGGCCACCCGAAGTAGGTCGTGATTCCCTCTTGCCAATTGACATTATCCCGCTTTTAGTGGTTAAATTTGTGATTTACGCGGCTTTTTTGGGGGGTGTGATGGCGTGGCAGAGGGGGAGAGAGAGAGGGGGGGGGGGGATCTCAAGTTGCACATGAAGATCGATTTGGTGGAGGTGAGAGGGTGACGAGAGGGCGACGAGAGGGCGACGAGAGGGCAACGAGAGGGCGACGAGAGGGCCTTTGTTAACGCCGAAAACAAGAGATGGAAATATATTGGTAGGGAATAGTAGAGTTCCCGTGATCGTCGACATCCGCACTGCTGTTGTTGGCTGAATTCCAATGCACCTAGGGTGGCCCAACCATGGCGTTACCACCACCAACTTTGATCGTTAGCCGACAATTCCATGACGTCTTTATCGCACTGGTTCGGCTATTTGTATCGAAGAATGTTTGTAGAGTTGTATTGCAGTTATTCCTATTGAGAATCGACCAGTGTAAGCACAAAAAGGTGGAGGTACTTTAGCGAGAGAGACGGCTGGGTGCATGTAAAATATACACTCATTGTCACCCAGAGATTCAACAGCGTCTCGGTATTCTTATATCGTCGATTCTCCTTTCCAAAAGGGGATACGGGAACAACGGTAGCGTCTCGTATTTTCACGTATCTCCTCATCTACCTCGGGGATTTGCTGTGGGATTTATAGACTTGAGACGATGAAAACTATTCCTCACCTCGACTCAGCCAAATATCTCCTCATTCAACATCTATTTTCTCAATTTTTCTCCCATACCAATAAGAAAACAGCCCGAAATAAATATAAAAGACCGATAAAAAAAGGAGCTTCTCGTAAAAGGACAATTGCATGCGAACAAATTTCGATGGATTGTTAAAGCTCTTCTACGAGTAGATGTAGTTTTGCATGGAAGGTGGCAAGGGGTAAGGGGCAAGGGGCAAGAGGCAAGGGGCAAGGGGCATGGGGCAACGGGCAGGATGCAGGGGGGAGGGGGGGACGGTGGATTTGAGGGGAAAGCTCGTTTGAAAACTACTCGGAAAAAGTGGGGTGAAAAAAAAAAAAATTCACGCTGAAGCTCGAACGAATGTAAACGAGCTTTCGCGCATTGTTCGCACCGGATGTTCATTCTCTTTCGTTCAATATACACCCACTATGTTATAGGGGATACAAATACCCACGTCTCGTTTTCTCTTTCTGTATTTTCGGCCCCACCTAGTATGTAGAGCACACAGTGCTGTACCACCAGAAATTAGTTCGATTCATTACCGTCAGCACGCACGCTTCACGCGGACAACCATCCAACTCTCTCTCTCTCTCCCTCTCTCCTGTACAATTGCAACTGTATTTGTGTACTTGTGTTAACGTAAAAGAGACGAACCGACTGTTGGCCCATAAAACCGAGCTTCCTGCTCTCGGAAATTTGACCTCCCGCTTCATCGTTGATAAATACAAACCGTGGATTCGTGTTACTTTCCATCCCAATTAGTACACGCATATTGTTGTGTTTAATTCCACAAATCGATAATATCATTCGGGAATTTTGTTTCTCAGCCGCGATTAGGGCGATTGGTAAGAATATGAGAATGGTGAAAAAAAAAAAATTGCAACAAAGGGGGAATTTGAAGAATAGTGGTACGGTTGGGATGCTGCAAAATCAATTTACAGTGGGTTACATTGAATGCGAGCTATCGTGAAAACAGCAGGCATCTGAAAACCATTTGACACTGTCATCGTAATAATGAATCTTTTACACTCGAGATATATAATCCCATTGGAAGTGCAACGTGGCGTATAACCAAAGCTATACATTCATCGAAAGCTCAACCAAGGGGATGGGTTACGTATTGCGTGGCTGCACGTTTCGTTACGGAACGCATTAAGGCGAGGTTCGCTCACTGCTGCGGAAACGCGATACGCTGCCCACTATATCTTTGCCTTTTATCCTTCACTCTTCCGTTACCTCTATGTGCCCACTATTATATATCCCTCTTTTGAGAGATTGCAGTGAATGCATTGAATCCCGATGACAAGAAAGGTCGAGTAGGGAGAGAGGTGGCAATTGCCAGTATCTCAATTGCCACCGGAAATTCCTGGTTATCCCCCGGCTCGTTCCCTCTAAATTTCCTCCATTAATTTTCAAGGCCCAGTAACTTGGCGTTTTCACGGATAAATTGAGAGGTACACGATGTGCGTAAGGAAAGGTAAGTGGGTTAAGTTGTTGTTGCAAGTGGACTCGGATACGCTCGCTAATTCATTGCAAATTTATACAATTAACTGAGCGCTGGTTCGTGTGCTTCTATCAGTGCTTCTGTCAGTGCTTCTGTCAGTACCAAAGCAAAGTTGTATCTGTTCTCTGTGTACCTCTCTGTCTCCCTTTCACCGGTTACACTCATCATCGAAGCACCAGCGCCACTGCTTTTGGTTTGACCCTCCAACCCCACCCAACTCTCAGTTATATCTTTACCAGTTATGCGCAAGTAGTGAAAGCTCTGATTTGCTCTCTCCCTCACTCACCGTTTCCACTGGCAAACTCAATTTGTCGTCTCTCAATGCCCGGATCTTTCCTACGAGACATTTTCACAGCAAATGCAATTATTCTCTCAATAATTGCACCTCAGATAAGAATCAGAGTGACGCCTCATTCTGATTCCAAGTTTTTATCCTTATGTATGAACTCCCTTGCATGTCTCTAATAGACCATCAGAGGTACAATTGATGTTCGGCAAGAAGAAAAAGAATAAAAGTTTATTGCTGGGGTACATGAGTTGGAAGAAAAAAAATCAAGTAAAAAGGAGGATTTTCAGTGGCGGAGAGACGAATGAAAAAAGTGAAAAGTTGCGATTCGTCTCTTCCTGGAGGTACGATCGAAGCCACTTAGTCGAAGACTCTCTTCCTTGTGGCCCCTCTAAGAGCATTCCGCGATTTTCAATTTTTCACCCCAGAGAATCCACGAGACACGCTCATTCGCGTGAGGCGTTGACGGTAATTCTTTCCGAGTGCTCTTTAATCGCAACGCGTCCGAGCGTATACCCAAGATTTTGTCTCTTCACCCTCTTCGCTTTCGCGTGATTTTAACCTCAAATCATACGGACGATTTAAATGTTGGATTAAAATCACCTGTTAGGGGATGGGGGGAATTTGGCCAGTTATCCAATCTTTTCCAATTTCAACACGAACTTAACTTGAAATTGGATTAAGGTCTAGGTCTAGGGAGGTGGAGACGGATGAGCAATAGAAACTACTTGTCTAAGCATCGGGTAACAAGCCGCGGTGAAATGCCCCGAGGTAAATCCAGATTAATGGCCCGGTTCAATCTTCGATTGGCTACAACACCTGCACTGTTTTCCTTCTTTCTATTTTACGAGTATAACCCATAAAGTCGGAATACTGTCGACCCGGTAATTCTAGAGAATTCTTCTCTCCAATCGCGGCTAGATACTCTGTGCTGTGTCATCTGGACGAGTTTGAGATTTCAGATTCAATGGGAAAACGATGTTTGGACGTCAGCCAATTCGTCATGTGGCATTCTGAGAATTACAAGAAAACTTTATTCGGTATTTCACTGCGATACTGGCCCGGATAGTTACTTAATTTACTACTACTGCTGTCCTTTCTCGACTGGCCCCAACGATCTACCGTTGAATTCCATTTCGAGGCAAATATTTCAGGGCTGTCTGAGAGGTACAATCCTCCACGTTTCTCCAGTGTAAAAACTCCAACACTTGGTGGGTCCGAACCCTGGGATTTTATGACCTACACCTCTTCTTCTCGGTAAGAGTTAAAGGCGGAGAACGAAGATATATATGAGCTTGCACTTGAGGTATATCTATACAACGCTCACCGTGTAGATTTTACGTCGCGTCTCAAGAGGGAAATTATTATATCCGGGTATCTCGCTATATCCGTTGCCATAGTAGCCAGGTGAAGTTGAGATTATTTATTAGCTCAAAGCCAGTGTGAGGATTATTGCCTTTCTTTACTGTTACTTTATTGATATTGTCGAGGCTAATCGTCAGGGATCATTCATGAGGAGCACTTACCCCCATCCTCGCCATTTACATTCCAACCACATTAATCCTCACCTGCAACATAAAAAAAACACCAAAAACCATTACTCCAGGGTGATTCGATATTCCTTTTAAAATCGACACTAAATATTTATCATTTATCCGGCAATTTAATAAAAGAGCTTATCGCACTGTAAGAGGGAAATGTGAAGCGACCAAGTACAACATGCGCAGTGAGAGCGTGGGGTTAATTTGATTTTTATCTTTCGTAATATCCGGCCGAGCTCTCGTGGCCCTCCCCGGTAATTGCCAAACTTCAGCGGAAGAGAGAGAGGGAGAGAGAGAGTGGCATGTAAAAAGGGCGAGGAGAAGCAGTAGAGAAGTGAGAAATGAGGGACCGATCAGACCTATAACCACAATGAGACTCGGCTGTAAAATGTTGCCTCCATAGCCAAACGATTTTCCACGCTAGGCGTTTGGAAAACTAGATTTCCTTTTGCATGCTCCCACCAAAACTGATTGCGATCTGTGCATTGTGACCCCTTTGCAACAAGCCGCACTTTATGGCTGACATGCACGAGTGGAAAACATTGCTCCCCTGGAGCCACCCCCATCGATTTTACCACTAGAAATGGATATAATACGAGAAAAATGTAGGATAGACCGGTTGAAATGTTTGTGTGGTTGAAAATAGTGATGAGGCATCACCACCTTGGAAGAGTGGAGCTCATGAAGTTGTCATAGAGGACCTACAATGATCTCCACCCCTCAGGCTGTCCTGTACACACTTGAATTCTGTCGATGCATATTATGTCGGTGCATTATATTGTGCATAGCTTTATTGTCCTGCCTGATTGCTGGGACTCGAGCCTTGAGCCCGTTCTGTATACGCGTCACTCTCTCCTCTCATTCATATATAACACTCGAGCTTGTGCATGTGTGGCCAACACCCACTACATGTTGAGTAGGTTAATTGCAGGACAATTTGCAAATCATCGGTCAACTATATTTTAATAAAATCATGTGATGATGTTAATGCTTCAAAATTTTATCATCCACCAGTGAGATGAGATGGGATGAGCTTGCGGGTTGACTTGCATTGTTACATGACTACTCAATACTCAATGTACCTCAGGCCAATTAATCTTACTCTCCCTCAGGTCGAGGCCCATTTGGCATTTCGCTTGGCTTTTGTACGACCGTACATACTCCAAGGGCGGACCAATCGGTCTCACCTTCATTCGCACTTGTCTCTCTCATCTCTCCTTTCACCTCTCTCCTCCTCTGTCTTCTCCTCTCTCTTCTCCTCTCTCTTCTCCTCTCTCTCTTCTCCTCTCTCTTCTCCTCTCTCTGTACCCACTGAGACCACAAAATTCATTATGTCGACACGTCTCTTCCGGCACACCAAAATGGATGCCAAAGCTAACCCTGTGTACTAGTGCTTGATGTACCATGGCGTACATATAGGTCGGGTTGGCTTCTATGTATCTCGCAAGAAAAACTGTCCACCTTCCACCAACCGAATATCATTTTCTTTGTAAAAATATAATGTAGTATGTACCACGCGAGTAAGTACGCTTCCCTCTATTGTGATAATAATGAGAGGGAATATGACCGTGAAAGGGTGACATTAATTATCGAGATGTTAAATTTATCAAGAAAAATCAATTCAATATTTCTCACTTGTGGAGAATACATTTTTTCCTTAAATTAATTATTGGGCTGTTAAATAGTCCCTGGTCGATATCAACTTTACGGTCCATATACTCATTTCTAAGGCCATTGAGCCTAGATGCGGGCTAGCGATTTTACGAGGGGTACAAATCAAATGGTACTAAAAGGCGGTCACTCCTGCTTTAAAAGCGGCTTTACTCAAAAGCTAAAAAGGGACAAAGGGGGAGGGAGTGTGTTGGAGGTAGGTGAGTGGAGGATTGAAGGAAGAAAGTGGATAGAGAGTTTGAACACGAGTATCGACTTTCAAGTTTCGATAATGGCCAGTGGCAATACCCAGGATGAAATACACTTAAGAAATCTCCAGAAGCACTGCATGGATTCTTGGTGGATTTTCTCGGAGAGGGTGGGAGATCACTGGGCGCACAGGTGTATGCCTTCCGAGTGAAGCCTTATATAACGCTCATGGCATATAACTGCCGTGTAATCTCTGGGAAGACCCGAGTCGTCTTCCTTCCCCCGTGAAAAATATGTCTTTACATGCACGAGCAAGTATTATATATGAATGAAAAATTTTATTACAAAGACTTACTCATAGCCTCGAAATGGCATATAAAGTAACGCATAATTCTACATAAGGGGCAGGGTAAAAACAAAGGATTTGAATTGCCACCAGAGGAATGCGAAAAATTTGCAAAAAGAAAACTTTATTGGTGACTGTGATGGTGAAGCGCATGGTGGAGCTCCTGGTGGAGCTCCTGGTGAAGCGCCTAGTGGAGCTCCTGGTGAAGCGCCTGGTGAAGCACCTGGTAGAACACCTGGTGTATTGAGATTGAGGTGTTGTGCATTAGGGGAAATCCAGGGTAATGAGGATTATAGCGGATAACACGAATATCTCGAGGGCTTGCTTTAGCACGGAAGCGTGGACGAAAACGGGGGATGATATGAAAGAGGCGAAGGTAAAAAAAAAGGGGGAGAGATGGAGAAGGGTATGTAACGAACGTTAAAGCGTGTCGCTGTCGGGGGATCGGACTTAATACGTCCTGTGGTAAGTTGAGCATGAAAATCAGGCCACTGGCCAATCGCAAGACCATCCCGCGAGAGAGAAACCCTTCTGCCTCATTAAACTGTCGCTGCTCTATGCATTCTATCTATTCTCCACTTTTCACGCAAATAATACGAGTTTCCCTGTGAATTCACCCACAATTCAAGAATTACACGGCAAAATAACATTGAGAAAGTCGGTGAATATTATTATAACTTGCGCTGTCCAATGTGCTCAGTGAAATGAGAAATTTCAATGGTGAGAGAGAGCACCAGGTGCGCAAATGTGTTGCAAAATGTCACATTGAAATTTCATAATTGAAATCGACGCAAGTTGAACCGAGTGTGCACATCGATATACGCTGTTTCCCCTCGATGCGGTCACTTCCTGCATCTACCGGAAGTTCCGGGCCCAGCCCAAAGCCCTCACTCGACCTACCGCAAATGGACAGATTAACGCCTCAACTTCCCCAAACCCAAAGCTATAGCTCCACTCTAACATTTGGCTATCCCCGACACACTGTGTATTTTAACTTTTCATGTTTCCCTTCAACTTCATTCATCCACTACAATCATCATCCTAATTTATAACTCAATCTCCCGATAAAATACGTCTTTCCTTTATTTTTGTGTTCACATTGAGCTGAACAAATATGGAATGAGGAGATAAGACAGCCTTCCCGCAGAGGTAAACATTCTCAAGACTTTTCACTTGCTTTTTCCCCCGTTTAAATTCGCTCTCTCTCTCTCTCTCTCTCTCTTTTATCGTAACACCTGTCTACCCCACCCGGAGCTATATACCAGACGAATTAGTCACCGTCGTGTGTTGTAATTTCTGTCTTGACTCCCGTTTGCTCGATTTTATTTTCCCAAGAGTAGTTAGTTATTTCGTACGGAGGCCGAGTATATAAACGATGACAAATTACACCAAAATGCTTAGTTACATTTTAATTCTCCATTGAAGTGCGACACGATAAATACACAAGAGCAGGTATGGGTAACAGTGTAGGTATAGGGCACGCTGGGAAATTAATTTAGCCTCGTCGTTACTGAGAATGGCGATTGCATCAGTTCAATCGAATAACACTGCTCGGCTTAATTACCTCCGAATTATGCGAGTGAGTTGACGTGTGTGGAGGTGTAGTTAGCTAATGCAGGCTTTTCCCTTCGCTTCAACATCTTGCCATTTGAGCTTTAGCACTAACGTTTCATGCACACATCCAAGGCTTCACAGCCTTGAAAGCACGATCGACAGTTTAAACAAGGTACACTATCGCATTTATTAGGCTGTTGCAGAGTAATCGCTATGACTGCCATATATCCGGTGTACAGAACTATTCAATCATCCTCTCTTTACGATATGCCATCAACTCTGTAATGCCTTCTTACCACCGTCGTATCAACGGATTCTCCCATTTGCAGTGGTATTTCATTTTGAAAAAAAAAATAAAAAATAACGTTGACATTTTTGGCTTTGCTATTGGGGGTTACATTCAAAGGACGTCTGTGTTAACGAAATTAATTGGATGTTTACCTCTCGATCTAGTGACAACCCCCGAGCTGTACCTACAGATATATCCACGTGGATTCTATTACTGGGGAACATTCCAGGGGATCAAATACCATTGGGGAATTTGGCCGATCGGTGGGGCAAATCCTTTGCCATTTGACTTGACTGTGCATATCAAAGCACTGGTCCACACTCTCCTCCACCGGTCAAAGGTATCTGCACCTCGCATTCGCACTGAAAATTATAGGTTTCCTCATACATCGTCTATTTTCAAAGGTAAATGGCGTTTCGTAGTGCGGTCTCTTGCAGTCCCTTGCAGTCTCCTGCAGACTATTGGAGACTATTGCGTGCTTGAGTCACATTTTGTGATTCTTTGAACCTATGTCTTCCAACTTCACAATCTCCCCCGCTTTTATACGTACACGATAAAATCACAGAAGTCACGACTGTATCACGTCTGGCAAATCTGTCGCGTATTCTTTGCTCTTTCTCTCTTTATTTTTATTTCATTTTTTTTTTCTGTTCTTCTCGTTTTATATCTTCTTTATTTTCCTCGTTTTTTCTACCACGGGCGTTTGGTAGTCTGGGATCGTGTGCCGGTCGGGAAGCCAATATAAATGCAAAGGCGGATAGAAAGAGCCAGGTACGCGGTGGCTCTGGGGTTAAAAAGAAAGGGGGACGATTGATATTCCAGCCAGGACATTCGGAAACCAAGTCCCTTTTATGCAACATTTTCTTAATTTTTTTCTCCTCTCTCTCTCTACCCCCTGTTTGCTTGATTCGGGAATTGGTAACATATCATTGGTATAACTCAGTTGCATCCATAAATCAGCCAACGAGACAACCAAGGATCGCTCGAGTTTTGGGAGTAATCATGAATAAATCTCGAATATTACTGTTGAGCTATCAAATATGATTGGCTAAATTGAGATGAAGTATATTGGTGGTATGATGTGTGTACAATTACCACTTGTATTGAGCATCTGTATTGAAACATATAATGGAACAAAAGGCACAGCTTATCATCAAACAGCGATTTTGAGTGAACATCGATGGAACATACAGGGATTAACTTTCATTTTGTCGGGTGGAAATGGTGCCTAATTAGGCAATGTGAGTGACTCGATTTTGTTTAGGAAAATGCTTGTGTAATGTCCTCTGTGGTGTAATAGACGTGAGGTAGAATTGAAATGAGGGATTTGGTTCGTGGGTAAAATTAGGTGAGCACGTTAAATTCAATGGGTATACGCTCAGGACGGCAGACCTATAAACACAATCGGTGGAGCCTCGACGACCACGTTAGCGACGCCATGCGGAAGCATCTAATTTGTCAAATTAACGCATTTCGGCTGGCGCCACAGCCGCAAATCCGTGAAAGTATCTGCTGAATTCGGTCGCTGAATTTCCCATCATTCGCTGAAACTGCACTTTTCGAGTTTTCGGGGGAAAAACATGAGTCACTGCCTGTCGCTGGTCCCCATTCCTCTATTTTCCCTATTTTTTCTATTTTTTTTTAACTCCCCCCTGCAGTTGCTCCTGGGATTTATTTTTTTTTCTGACAATTTGCAAATTTGTAAAAAGTTCAAACAGCCGTGCGCAGCGTGTAAATTGCAAATCGTAGTTTTTGTAGGTCACACCATCAGCAGGGGTGGTACCGTGAAAAGGCGTGGTTCATGCATTCCATTTCTTCGTCGTTCTACTGACAAAAACTTGGGAAAGATCCGCGGAATTAATGGGGACCGATTGAATGTCATAAAGACTGAAAGAGGAAAAGAGAGACAGAGAGAGGGAGAGAGAAAGAGGGATGTGCAATGCGCGTGCATTCCATCACCAATTACAAATATTCCTTTACCGATAGTTTTATTTTTTTTTTCTTTTTTTATCCGCCCCAATGTCCACAAAATTGAACTCTCCAGTGTCCTAGGGAATCACTTCACCGCGGGCTTACCAAAATCCCGCCAATTCGTAACGACTTTTTTCCCATGACAATTTGATGGAATGACAAACCGGAAAAAAGAGAATGGGAGGAACTGAATCAGTCACTCTTCGGAGTTTTTGTGACAGCGATTTTCATGGGACGTAAAATCCGAATTATCGATGGATTCAACAACAGAATGGTGAACGGCCATCATTGGGTTTTCAATGGGTGTGACTGGGTCAATGAGCTATGCATATGTCATTCAATTATTTACCAAAGGGATTATACCTGAGAGTATTGTCATAATCTCATATGACATCGACAGGTTTAACGTACGATTTAACTAGGAGAATGGCATTTGTGAACTATGGAAATCGATTTTTATTTGAAAGGCCTGCCCATAAAACACTGGATTAATCCTGAGAATACAGGAAATATCTGAAATATCCATGGGATTATAATGTTTTCTCCAAGTGCAGTTGCTCCTCCACAAGTAGTTATCATCTCCTTACACAACATACGTTTGAAAAAATAAATCAGAGTTGAATAGTTGCATTCCGGCTTAAAAACTCCCAGCCACAAATCCTGATTTAACGTTTGCCAAAAAAAAAACTCAACTAAAAAACTCTCCAATTATACAAGTGGAAACCCCTCCCCCCTCCTGTGCCACCAATCTGTTCTGAAAAGCTCCAGAGGAAACTCTTCTGTCGGATTATCGGAGATTGGAATTACCATTCCACCCACCAGAGAACACAGCACGAGAGAAAACCAGAAATATCAGAATATTTATGATTTACAGTATGAAGAGAATCTCCAACAACAGAATACGTCTACACCAACCTCATAAGACACTCGGAATTGTTTTTTCGCATGTCACAAAATTATTCACCCAATAAAAGACCACCAGGTGTCATTCCCCAATTGTTCACTATTTACCGACAGTGTGAGCTTAATTGATTTTCTCAATCCCAGTAAGTGGAAGAGCTAGCAAAAATAAACGCTGGGAGAGATAAAAATACAAAACAGATGAATTACAATTTCAAATGCAATTCCCTTGAGCCAGAATCACGAGGGTTGACACCGTAAAATCGGCTGGCTGTCTACTCCACCAGTACTTCCACTACTTTTTTTTTTATTATATTTTTTTCAGGCACCGTATATTGTATTGCATTACCAGGATTAAACGACTGGGATAAGGCAAATCAATAAGTTCAACCCCTAAATATCCCAGTGAAATGGATCTCTTAAGATAATGAAAATGCAGTTTGAAGTTGTGATTGGATTAAAGCAATTAGCACATCTCCTCAATGGCACTGTGAAAGGGCTTTTGACTGTTTGATGCATAGGCCTAATATTGGCTATCACAGGATAGATCTTTGAGGAATACCTAAGGAGAGGAGTTAAATTTATGGGCTCTTTGGATACAGGGGGCGGGTTGAATGCGCAAAACATGGGATGTTGGGGCACAGATTTATCGCCACTGTTCGAATATCTTCCGGGGGTTTCCCTGCACTATCTCTCAGCCGTCTCACCTTGGATACTTCTTCCCGGCAAATGCTTACATGTAGGAAGCTTCTTAATAGAGGCTATGTACATTCCACCAATATATATCCAAGACAATTCGTTTCACAGTACCACGAGAAAACTGTTTATTTCCTTCCTGCCACTGTTGCAAATGGCCCAGGATCGGTGGGATGTACCAGCATCTCCACTGAGGACTATGGAAATATGAGAATTTCGGCCCATCCCTCGTATCACTGTGTCAAAATAATCTCCCTCAATTTTCCAATATCAACTAACCGACAGTTTCATTAAAATTGTCAACGCTTCGCTCCCCGATATTCTGTTGAATTTATGAAAATAACTTGCTTCATAATCTCGAAATGCTGCAAAGTAGTGCTTAAAGCCAGTATTTGTGAGATTGTTTGAATTCTCGGGTTTATTTTGCTCGAAGAACGGAAATGCACGTACGCAGAGGGAGATTGAAGGAATCCTTTTATCTCGAAATGCACACCCACCGAGAAATGAAAGAGAAGGGCCTTGTGGAACTATCGATTTCGCCTCTCAAGCCGTTGGATGAAATGGTGACGATTTGGCAGATCTGGAACAAGGCCCGACCTAGCCCTCTTTAGCCCCAGCACTTTTTTTTTTTACCGAGAGGTGAAAGAGGGGGTGACTTGGCCGCTTTGCCGAAAAGCACGTATGCACTTGGCTTTGTGCCAATCTCATGCCAGCATGGCGGTTTAGCGCTCTAGCTTGCGCGGTTTTTTCAAAGAGTTTGCCGTAAAAATTTCCCATGTCGAATTATCCAACTGATCGATAGGCTCACCGCTTCATTTTAGATGAAATATCATGATGACTAGAGAAAAAGTCACTAGTCGCAGGAGGTATGAATTTAGTCGAAGGGCGGAGTCTCAGAATTTCATGAGAGCAAAGAGAATCGATGGGATTGGAGGAATAAATGTCGAGAACAAACACAACAGTTGGATAAAATACGAGTTGTTTTCCCGAGGGCAATTAATACACTACCTGAGGATATGAACCCAATGAAAAATGTCCAACGGTTATTACGTTCTCCTCCACTAAGTCTCCGGCCATTACTCTCCAGTCGCAGTCGTCCCATCGTACGTTTTCTTTTCATTAAAGCTCTGTGTTAATAATTTCTTGCCTTGTGCAGAGGCCAGGTGGGTTGGAATTCAAGATTAAGCCTCACTGGAGGACAGGATGAAAGGCCAACGGTCTCGTAATAAGCGTAAATAATATCCCTTAAACAGGAGAGACATGAGAAATTGTTTATAAGAAATAGAAACTGGTTGGTTGGAGATTGCTGATTGGGCAGGGCGACACGTATTTCTAATTCCAGGAGAATTCACTGACTACGGCATATCCTGGAGGAAGACGTAAACCCCGGACACGACAAATAGCCTAAGGGAATCGGTTTGGGATGGTTACTCGAACGAGCCCTTTCCAGAGTATAATACCGAAAGCCACACGACATCACGTAGGAAGGAAGGAAGGAAGATGAAGAAGTAGGTGTACCATTCTAAAGTCACGACGATTCAACAAAAAATATCGGAACACGCGGTTATTCATGCGACCATCAGGTTGACAGTTCATCCCCCAGGGCATTTTCTAACGACTCAAACAATTTGCAGTCCGCAATGGTAGTTTGTGTTTTAAAGAATGGTTAGGAAAAATGCTGATCGGACGGTAAGAAAAAAAATAGTCGATAAATTCCCGCTTTTGCCATGTCGATGGGTTTGTCATCTGTCTCTTTTTCTCTCACTTTTTCCCATTGAGGTATGTCGACGAAAGGGTTCCGGATGACGTGATCCTTGGGTTTTGGCTTGTGGGTTTCATTTTTTTTCCCTTTCCCCATTGCTATCGTCTGCGGTTAAAACCCACCGATATCGTCCAGGACGTGTTTCCCGTGGACGGATTCTTGGTGGAACGAGGGAACACTGAAGACTCTCACGCTCGATTGGGCAACGTCTCGTATCACATGTTCCACTTCCCCAAACTTTGTGTCGGTTTTCTACCTCTTGGGATATTTTTTTATTTCTACCAACGATGTATAGAAAAATAGAAATTCTGGGAGACACATTGCTGCTAATTTTGAGAATCTCGAGGTTTTTCGGTTCATTGGCACTTTTATTGGTGAAAAAATCTGGGGAGATGGCATATACTGGATAACATTTCACGGTACATGATAACGACTTTCACGAGGAGTGTGGTCTCCCCTAAGACACCGCCACTTCCTTTTTCATTCTCTCCTAGCAATTTGTTCGTGTGCTCTTATCACACCGCAACTCTGTTGAGAGGACCACGTACCCAGAGCGACATACGTCTTATTACTTGCGACAGCTGTGCACTTTCTCAGTTTTTGGCCTGTGACCTTTGGGGTAAGTGTTCCATAAACTTTTGAGTTTAAATCGAGTAATGCCCTCTCAAATATTCTTCTTCTATCTTTTTTTTTCTTGGATAAGAAATTTTTGGGAAAACTCAACATGCCCCTAAACCGATTATAAACTCCCAAATCCTCGAGGTCTTTGGCGCTAGTCAGGCGTGATTGCTGATTCGATTAGAGTCAAGTTTTCAGTCAAGTTTCGTACTTGAGTGGAGGGTGGAAGTTTCAGTGAGTGAGAATAAAAGGTGGATTTATCCCAGAATTAATTGAAAAGACGTCGTGCATCCTCCATACTTGTTTTGAGAATACTGTGAATATTGAGAATGTGAAATGTTTCTCAGTCGGTCAAGATGAGAGGCTGCACGTCGTGAAAACAGTTACTAATTCGAAAAGAGGAAACCCAAGGGTAGAGCAGAGACTGGGAGGGCAATAAGTCGGCGTCACTTATTGCGAAACTTTATTGCTGACTAATGAATACTAATGAACCTGGGTTCATGTCACAGTTGAGATGGTACGTATAAAAGGTGGTGAATTGTTTTAACGTCGGGCGGTTCGGTATTAAAAGACAGGACGTGTCTTTGATCAAAGTGAAAGATGAAAAAGAAGCCTGAAGAAAGTAAGGGGTAGAAAATCGATTAAAACCTCTAGAAGAAATCTCTCCTTCCCCTGGGGGTGATTTTTTTTATCTCCTCTTGTCTCCTTTCCTCATCGGTGAGTTTTTTGCTCGTTGCGTCGTTATCAGGATTATTGTACGTCGTGAATGAGCGTGTAAAAAGGGAGGCGTCGTTTACGACAAGAGGAGTGAGAATGCAATCAGAATAAGAATGGGGAAAGTCAAATTCGTGGGGGGGGGGAGGGGGGGTAGAAAGGTGGACCCAGTGCTTGGAAGAATGGGGAAAAGTGGCTATGATACCATTCAAGCACGTAATCCCCGATGGATAGATGCATCGGGCCGAGGCAGATTATCGACGTAACTTCCCCCTTCCTTCCTCCCCCCCCCCCTCCCTCCCACCCCCTTTTTCGCTCAATGCCAAGTGTACAGGGATCTTGTCTATCTTTCTCATTCCATCGATTATTAAAATAAAGAAAGAAAAAGAAAAATGAAAAAGGTTAGCACCGCGACTCGAACGAGATCGACTTTTATAACGAATAGGGATTTATGTGGGATTACCTCCAGGTTTTCTTGCCATGCGGAATGATCGGAGAGAGAAAAGCCAAGAGACCACTCCCCGTTTTGAGGAAAATTGAATTCGTTATTTTGAACTACGCCCGGCGTTTTCCCACGCTTCTATATAAATAATATTTTTCCAATATCATTTGGTATTCATATCGATTCATAATTTACCTACGTGCTATTTCTGTATCCGAGAAAAGATATCCCCTGAGAGGATTGTCACGTGATTGTCAGAGGCATGAATGAGTATGAGAATCCATCTGATTACCGGTATTGAGAGGCTGATTGCGCTCCGATGAAGACTGATTCGTACGTATTCAAAGTTACAAAGTGAAGTTGATTCGTTGGGAGAAAAAATAAAAGCCACGGGTCGATCGATTTTGTATTGGCCAGAGTGAATAAAGTGATTATATTGATCAAGCTGCCTTCCCTTTCCTCCTGGCCATATCAATCATCATTAACAACCGAGCTAGAGTCCTAAAAATCGATCAACTTTCATTGGATCTCTATGAATGAGGGAATGAGTAATGCTACAGAAGGGATGAACATCGCAATCTAGCAATGGACAACGGCTGGTTCGTTATCACTGGCATATCCGTTAGCGGCTAACTCGAAATGGTGCGGTATACGCTTAATAGGATGTACGTACGATGCGAGAGATTGGAGAGTAGGATGAGACTATAAATAGAAGTATAGGTGGCCAGTAGTGGATTCCCCTATTTATTAGCACACACCAAATTGTTCATGTCGCCTGTGCCGGAGCATTGCTGCTATACAATAATTCGTACATCCTCACCATTATCTTTCTCATCGGGTGTACGGATAACGACGTTTGCAGTAACCCGTAGAAATGGTCTGCACTCTCGTTAAATTTCTCGTAGTCCACCTACCAATGGTGGACATTAATAATTTAATGATTGATAAGTACGCGGATATGAGATTAGCGACAACTATTTTCGGTGAGGAAAAAAAAAATGTTATAAAAAAATGTAACGCGTGTGTGGCTGATGGTTGAGGGCATCTCCACTTAATGTTGACCATCGATAGGTGCATATAGTACAGAGGATAGAGGATAGAGGATTGAGGGCAGAGTGCAGAGGGCAGAGGGCAGAGGGCAGCGGGCAGTTGTGCATCTCGAAAATGATTTACGGTAACATAAATCGTTGCCAGGCCAGTCGTTTGGTCGTTACGGGGCCAAGCGTGGATCTAACTGGTAGAAGTGTTCAATGATGTCACCTGCAAAATGTATGTCGCTTTGGGTTTTGGAATAGAACGTATTTCGTATAGAGGTGTGCATTCTCATGGCGTCATCATCCCTGGCCGACTTGTATTTGCAAAAGCTACACCCGTTGACCCTCGCTGTATATCCATATCTCGGATTGTCGACTCTTGAATGTTCCACAGAGGGATGGCACTCGTAACAGGACACGCCAGAGCACAGGGTTAATTAGTAGTTCACTGAGATCAGTTGAACACATGAAATCCCTGTGGTCGCATGTCGTATTGCGATATGGAATCGTTCATCCTCCGATTCACCTCATTAACTTACAAATTATTGATTCTACATGTCGTGATTATTGATTAAATGATATTGGTTGAGGCACTGTTCCAATGGTTAAACCCTGGGAAAAGCTGAGTTTAAAGTTTAAGGGTAGTTGAGCAAAGCTGGCGTCTTATCGCAGACTCTGCTCATCCAGTGCTTCTCCATTAGCACACCAATCGTCCGAAACCGCCCTGGCCAATAGTGCGAAACCAAACTTTCTATCCATGAGTTCACAAGCCTGCAATTACTTGTATATTAGTTAGAGTGTACGTGCTGAGTTTCACATCCAAACATCACGATAGGTGTCTAAATCCCCTCAATGCCCATTTTACAAATTTTACAAATCAACATATTAGAGCTACGCCCTAATAAAATTTCGAATAATCCGGATGAACAATCCATAAATTCCAGGAAGCTGTCATTGAGGAAAAAATATTAGTACAGAGTATTTATACAGTGGCGTGTAGTGTACACAGAGGTGGAAAAATTTCTCTCCACCTCACGGGACAACCTCATCCTCAAACTCCCGAGGGAGTAGTGGCAATTTTCCTATGGCTCTTCCTTCGCCTTCCTCATCCGCCGCACGTCGACAATACCCTTGTTATTTATTTTTTAACTCATTCTTCTCACTCGCCTCCATGAAAACCCAGCGATATGTAATTGCATTAATTTTATTACGAAGAGAGAGCGAGAGAGAGGGAGAGAGAGAAAGAGAGAGAGAGAAAGAGAAAGAGAAAGAGAAAAGAAATGCTCTCCTAGAATTGTCGGTGAGCAATGAGAATAGATTCTCAAGAAAGGCATCCGTAATCCCGTAGCAATCTAGACCAATCGTGATTCACTTGCCTCATCGATTACTCCTGAATTAATAGACGCGTTAGTCCGTTGTCTTAATTAAACCAAGAGCTGATTACGACAACGATTAATTACATGCTACCCTCAAAGGTCTTGGAAAACAGAATTATCATGTTGTTTACTCTGGCCCGTTAGTGACCATCAATTATGCGTCTCAAGCTGTGACCTCGCGGCCGTTGCCAGTGGCATTTCCAGTTTTCCATATGAATTTTAAATAATCTAATGGAAAAGTGAAGAAAAGTGTGGTATAACTGTTTAATTCAGGGGGTGAAAAATATGGGGATCGGGTATTCCTATGAATGAGAAGAATGCCGAGGATCGATCCTGCTCAGCGAGATTAAACGACGATAAAGGCAAGGAGAAAGACCACGGTGTGGTCAGACGATGCTTAATTCATACTACTACCAATCCCACCAACCCGCTAAAGTGTTCCCGTAACGAGCAAAGTTTCTTTTGTCCATTCGTTTCGAAGATTAGCTCTCCTCTGACTCCTTCGTACGTTTTTCTTTCTTTTCCCGGTTTTTGTTCTGAGTCGAGAGGAATATATACGGCCAGCGGATTTTATTCAGGACTCAGAAAGAGAATGAACAAGAACCACCGCGACCTTTACGTGCGTCAAATATGGGATTAACTTTATAGATATTACGAAATTTGAATAATCCCAAATCATTGCCGTCTCATGTCCCATCGGACCCGAGTATACCTGAAATTGAAGAGAAATTTTAAGACACCCAAATCCTGGTATATCATGCATGATGGGATATTTCAGAATTTTCTTATCTTTTTCGCGTGATAATGAATAGCAATAGGTATAGATTTAATTGAGTGAATATTTGATGGATTTGGAGGGATTGAAATTGGCTTCTATCGGAAAATTTATGGGGACTGGGTATGAATATTGAAGTGATGGAAGTGGTGTGCGTAATGGTATCGTTATCGGTGGGGAGATACGCGAAGAATCCTCTTGACGAGCCTCGTCTCCTACGGTTCATTCGCCAGCCGGTTATTCGCATTGTCGGCTGGCGTAATTTTACGTCCGGGTCTTGGCGGAATGTCATTCTCATCCTGTTCCCTCAAGGAGGGTGTCCGTTTCCACTAGTGCGCACTCTACCCCACCCGACTATATTAAGGATTCCATCTCGATGCTATGCGAAAGTGAGATGGAACATTCAAGTGCTAACTGCAGCCCGACTCAAGGGCCGAACATCGTCTCTCATTCTATTCTTACTGGCAAGCCCCAGGTAAATGAGCATTCAACGCATTCAATTGCGTTCTTTCAAGCCAGTGAGGAATGGAGGAAAAATCCTCGACACGCGCTGGTGACGACGCGCTTTATTAAGTTTAAATTACCATGGGTATAGAATTTCTCGATGACGTTGTCGAGACTGCAGAGACAGCCAAGAAACGAATCAATATGGAGAATGGCAAAATGAAAGCCAGTGTGTAAAGAATGAATATTGATTTGGGGTTGATTATGGGATAGAAAGAAAAATTCACCCATTGTTCCTTGGTGGTGAGAGCAATTGGACTATAGCAATCAACTTCTCTCTCGTTTATCAATAACTCGCGGCTAAATACAGCTATGAACAGGGCTGTCGGTGGAGTGTAAAAGTGAAATTAACGTATTCATCAATTAATGGGCATTTCAATGCTGGCACTTGGTTACACTCCCTCAGCCCCAAATCAATGATTTACTGACTTTAATGGTGAATTCATATGAGGAAAATCATTAAAAAACTCTGGGAAAATGTCCAATAGATTCCTATGGCGCCACTGGTGAGCTATTCCCAAGTATTGACAAGCGGCATCGGCTACTGGTCAGCCAACATTTAATTAAATATCGGACCGAGGTCATTCCTATAACAGTTCATCCCACTTTTAACTCGCTATATGTGCGTACATATGTAGTTATGTATGTAAAATGTCTGCCATGTGAATCCGGATCGGTGCGATGGCACTCAGGAATATCGAGTGAGTGAATATCCAACAAGCGTTTATTAATTTATCAATTGTTTTTTTTTTAAGTGATTATCCGGAGAAATGATATGTTTGATAGAGGACTGAGTTGGGGAGAAGCCATTGTTTCAGGAATTGGGAAAAACATGAGCGTTGAGATTTCATTTGCACTCTAGTTTGTTGAGTTTCGATGCCATCAATATTTATGCGTTAACAGGACTTTCCTTTCACGCACCGTTACCCTCAGCAACTCTTGTCACGCCAAACGACTTCATGACTTAAACAGTAGCCATTATTTATCCAGGCTGTGTATACGTTAACCCCGCTGGTGGTTTTTCTTTTGTGTTAAACATTGGTGGAGATGAAACAAGTGCACACGTGAGACTTATCGAAAGGAGCAGTTGCATTCTTGAAGAAATTGAAATTTTATGGAAGGTTTACGTATAATTTACAATTCCCTCGGATTCTTCCCTGAAATAGTGAAATTGTAAATTTCACTGAAAAATATGAGGGCGTGTAGTTTTTCTGCAGAGACGAATTTTCCGGGGAATATACGAGAAATTACAGTGCCAGAAGTAGAATTATTCTCGGAAATTTTCCACCGTGCATCAACTCAGTAGAATAAAAGCTGAAATGTAATTGGACTAGAGGCACTGAGTCATTCCGTTTGAAGACTAGGCAGCCATAATTTCGTTAATGGCAAGAGTTAGTTAATTCAGCAGGAACGCTCTCAAGAAAATTGACTGTGAGTGATTCTATGCCCAGAATGATCAATTAGGGGTTCACCGACTGGGGAAAAATAGCCGATGATAATGATTATTTGAGAGATTGAAGGACATTGCACTGGGGCTGAAAATGGAGGTAACTGTTTGCAGAAAATTCACCATAAAAGTCCAAATGTGTGTACGAAATTTCTAGGTTTCAGGGTACATCAAAGGGATGAAGAAGACATGTATGCGGGTGAATGGTGGATGAATATATATATATAAGCATCGGAGCTTAAAGGATCGGAGTTGGAATTGGGTCGAATTGGAAGGGAAAGGAGAAATTCTACTGGGGTATCATATCTCCCTTTGGATTGAGCCGGTGTGTCATTGTACGGATCCACCAGTCCCCTTCAGAAATTATGCCGATGACTGTTGGGCGTAAAATATCAGAGACAAATTGCCCAGAAGCAATGCGCCTGATCCGTGTATCTCAATTTTATTGCCCCGAGAATTTCAAGATGAAAATACCAAGAGCACCGAAGGGGTCACGATCATTTCCAGCATCCTCGAGCTCTGAGTTAATATTGATTGAAAATCATGCATCGTTATATAATACTAGGTCCCTGACGTGCGCAGTTGGGCACGTTCAGGGTGAATTAGAGGTTTAACGCTGAAAATCAATGATAATATAATTGAATTGAAGAGTTATCCGACGTTTTTAACCATTTTGAATCTTAGAAATCTTTGAATCTGTTGGAAAACTCATTGAGCAAGAATCGAGCATTGAATAAAAATCGAGTGATCGAAATTGAAAGAAATTAATAACCCATTGCTATTTTAATATAAAGGGATATCGATAGTGGGGTGTGTGGTTAGTGGTCACTATTATTAAATTACTCAGGTCTGATCGCAATGTGCCCTCTCGGTGCTTCGTGGACATTACAAACGGCTGGTATGACCCTAGTTATAATAACGCCGATGCAGTAATTAAACGATGCACTTGGATGGGTTGGGGATCGAATGCATTAGCATCATCGGAATAAATAAATAAATCATCCATGGTATAAGGAGAATGGGAGAAATAATACAGAGGTATGACAAAAGGCCGGAAAATAAGTGCGAGAGAAATAGAGGGAGATTCGTTATAGAGTAGTGTTGCGGTTCAATTGATCCAGGATTTCAATTAACTCAGGCGAGTGTTCAGAGACCCCAGTGGTGTACAAAAAAGAGTCAACGAGAAAAGAAGATGAAGCACTCGAGTGAAACGAAACAGGTGGCGAATGTGAAGAGGAGTCGATAGTTAGTAGTGGTTTTCAGTTTACAAAACCTCCAAGCTTGGTCACAACTCCCTTTCCAATGGCCCCTCCCAGTGTCCCTCCACACTTTTCTAATTCCCTCAGCACTATTGACCAGTACACTCGTCGAAAAGTCTCCACTAATTGTTGCCGACAGAGTTGAGTCCCTCCACAGCTCAATTCGATCTTGCACTCCAATAGTCCATCCAGCGTGTTAATAGAAACTCCCTGCACTGTGCGTTTGCAAGTTGTTACCTTGAAATACACTTGGGGGAATGTACCAACTCCTCGTTCTCCACTCGATCCCTCCATCGTCAATTGAAATAACTCCACCGGAAACAGTCACCTCTCTTCACCAGAAAAAAAAAATAAAAAGTCACACTCAATTCTCCCTTGTTTATCACTTTAATTGGTCGCCTCTGACTATTTTTTTCCCTTCACTCGATGCTTTATGCTATATATTGAATGCTGCAAAGAATGCGTCTATGTTCCACGACCAATGAAAGGGCACGAGTTCTGTAATTATCATAAAACTAGGTAGATCAGCGTACAACAAGCCCCGGGATATTGCGCCGTAAAGTCGGGCATGTTGTAAACTGCAGGCTTGGGTTTTTCCAGCACCCTTCTCCACTTTCCCACTCGTCCAACCATCTCACTCCTTCCAATATCGTATATTTCCATTTACTCCAAAAAGAAGTTCGTAAACCTGCGGAAAACATCCAATGCTTTCAGCGCTGAATTTTCACCACCTTTTTTTTCCTCTTGGAGAAAATGAAAATAATGCCGGTATCGAGACCCTGCCATTGCCCCTCAATACCAATGTCCCTAGCCCATATGGATTATCATTTCTGGGAATTCTGTTGTCAACCGAGTGTCACCAGCAGAATCTAATCGGATCTTATCACGGCACATCGACAAAGGATGTCATTTACGGAGGTTCTCCCAAGTGTTATATTAACTATCTCTGAATTCATTCAAACAATTTGAATTTCCAGAGTTTGGCCATGTTAGAAACTGACTGAGTAGTAACACAATGTAGAGCACTTCGTCGTAAACTTCCATGCACCATTCAGTCGAATTATAATATTCTGCGTGGATGACAAGTGCCACGAGTCGTGTTTTATTAGTAAGTGAATTTTATTGCACGCCAGCTCGGCACTGAATATATGTGCGCGTTAAAGTGAGAATCCAATTGGAAATACTACAAGGAGTAATATTTTGTAATCCCTCATGTTTTTATATTACAATAATCAAAATTAGTTGTATGCCATTACAGTGAGTAATAAGTCGTAATGGAAAACAGAAACGACAAAAAATTCCGATAACTCATTAATTTTTACTACATTGTGGATATTTATAAGCCATGCCTTTTTTATGTTATTCAATCCATGATTACAACTTGGTTTTATTGGTTGTAAAAAAAAGGAATTTTATTGAATAATAAAAGAATGGGTATGAATGTAATCACGTGGTTATTTTCCGGGGATGAATTTATACTGATATTTTGTGGTAATCTTCAGGCAATTATTTATTAATGACTCTCGATGGAAGTAGAATTGAAGATTTTAATATGGTCGATAAAATTGTACAAGTTTAAGGGATGAGAATGATGTGCGTAAAAGTGGTAAAGTGAGTTTACCGGGGTTGAAGGGGAGTGTCGGAGAAGGGGGTGTCGGAGGGGTGTTGGAGGGGTTGGTTGGTTCCTCCCGCGCAACCACGCGATAAACCTCGAGTCATGGTAATTCATGGAAATTTCAGGCACATCTCCCGCCATTTATCCTGGCCTGTCCCTCCTGCCTTTATCGCATCAGAGTATCCCCGAATTTCCGGCTGCCAGCCAGAATAGTCCGAAAAGATGGAAGGGAGGAAATCGATCGATGGATATAACTCGGTGAATTTAATGTTACGGATGTGTTTCCCCAGCCCGATCTCGTCGTCGACAAAATTTCGTAGGTCCATAATTGAATTCAATTGAATTGCTTAAATTACAGAGAACCGTACTATTTCACCGACTTAATTATCCTTTTTCTCCCCTAGTCTCGGTGAAATCACGTACGAAGAGACTTTTCTAGATCGGACTATTGAAGCAATCACTCGAAATCTCCCATGGAATTAATGGAAAAGCGGTTTATCGAGGACTACCCAGTGGAAGAGAGAGAGAATCTCGTAGAAATTTATGTGGGAGTCATCTTCTTGCACTCACCTTTAACGGCATTCAGCTTGTTTCCAACCATCTGCTTCGCCACAAAAGCCGCCATTGTTGATACTCCGAGTTTCTCTCTGCAGTCTAGTTACTTTAATTCTGCAAACAAACGACAGAATCATTAGTGATTCTCCCGGTGAAGTGCATCGAGATGCTGCCCGGGCTTGTCACAACAAATCCTATTTCAGGGGCTCTTTGACTCCCTCTCGAGTAATTGGAGGGAATCTTAATCTTTTCTTTCTTAATATTTACCGGCTTATGCATCTCCACCCTTGGAGAATTAATTCCATCATCAATGGACTTATTAATTTCCACCGGTTCCCCCCGGCCCGCAAATTCTGATAATTATAATCTTGTTCCTTTCTTATCATCTGACCTTGTTGTAATATAAAAAAAAAACAGACTCGATGATATAAATCTTCCTCGGTGGCCATGATAAACGATGAGGGAAGTGAATACCAACTTTCCGTTTTTTTTTTCCCAGTGTTTCCCCTCTTTTTCCTTGTACATTAGAGGATAAAAGTCAACAAACAAAATAGCACGGAGAGCTTGGGATTGAGTGTCAGGGAAGCCCAGCATGCTAAAACCAGAGGCGAAGATCGATAAGAAAACACTGGGGGGTCAGAGGGGGAGAAATCTAGAGAGGGAGGAATAACAGGGGGAGTGAGTCTCGATGAGTTTCGAGACTCTGGCGCCGAGACGTCCTGGCGTCATTTCATTTTCCAATAACGCCTCACATCTCGGTTAATGGATAAACCTCCATACCACTTGTACATCAAAAGCCTTTAATCATAATATTTTTTTACTCGGGTCCACCCTTTTCCTCAATTTTTCCCCCAATGAATGGCTGGGAATTCTCCTGGGGGCCTATTCTCCGCGCATCGAAAACGTCTTTCGTCAACGAAACGCAATTCGTGAGGGAACGAATGATTCGTTGATCAATTTCGTTTGAGAATTTTTAATTTGTGACGGGAAATCTTTCGTTCGACAATTTTATTATCTCACACAAATCTTATTCCCATACGAAGTATCCTAATCCGTAGATGAGAATTCCAAGACTAACGGAATAACAAATTCGTTAACAAATGTTGCCGATCCACCTACGAATCACATTTGCATCGAGATGTGTTTAACGAATCAGCGTTTTCAAGGAAATACCAAATATTCGTTCATGGATTATATTTCCAAGTGTCGAGAATAGGTCCCCTGGGGGATCGATAGCCAAAGACGTCTCAGTTATGCTCGGTATTATTCGCTATTCAATTGAATAGACCGAGGGATTTGACGATAAAAGAGGTAAAGCCATCGAAAAGCGCAAATGGATGGAATGCCAGACGACAGACTGATCATTTCTACTGGTGGGTGTAATGAATTAATGTTAGTTATTCCACTGAGGATTCGATTTACTTCGAGATCATTTAATCGATATTTGCCAAGGTATTATGAATAAACTCTTTATTGTACATATTTCGCTATGAGTTTTTAACAACTCATAATTCACTGATTTATCACCTCGATAATAACCCGGGATCGTAATTTAAATGTAATAAGCGCGTCAGCTTCAGGCAATAATATTGTCGGTTTAAGAGTCCAGCGGTTCTTGTTTTATGAATAATACATTCGCAAAATAAATTATTCCGAAAATGAGAAAAGTTTTCAAGGATTTTGAATAAAAATTCACTTATCTCGTGTCAGTTTTTCTGGGGAATATTCTACGGAGATTTTTTTTTTCATTGTCATTGTGATTCCTCGGATAGCAGGAATACTCGCGATGAAATTTAAACATTTATATTGATTACCCAACACTGATGGCTGATTGATTGAACTGCTACGTACAGAGTGAAAATTAATATTGACCCCTTTCAAGTGCAGGGTGAATGGCGCAAAATGGGAATTGAAAATGGAAATTTCACTTGAGTAATTTCATTTTGACCGTCTATTCAAACAAATGGGATACCTATAATAAAATCCACACCGTCCTTGTAACAATTGAACCCGCAAATTGTAATTTTTATTAGACTCACATTATATTTTTACTGTACATTGTTTTTAAACAACGTTTTTAAAAAAATTTCACAGCTATCGCGATAGACGATATTCATATCATGATTTCCCTTTATGCCAGCGCTCGCTCTACAATACTCTCTAAACCAACAGAAATATCCATTTCGACTTTTAATTATTCTTATCCCGAGAAGTATCAATATTGACCCGCCTGAATACCGAGAGATTTTCATCTATATCCCATTATGGAGTGAAAAAGACTGGACATTTATCCGGTTGCAGGTGCTTGTCATGAGAATGTCCCACGTGATTCAACACATCGAAAATTATTGAAATTTAAATAATTCTTTCATTACTCTAGGGTTTATCAGGAGTTGAGGGGGTAAACCCCAACGATTTAATTAAAAAACTGTAGCTGCGAAGTACGATTGGAGACAATGATAGGGGTCTGAGTAAAGTACGAATGGGTAAATCGAGATTGTGCAATAAAGAACGTCTCACGGGAACAGTTGACGAAATTACCCACTTGTCCTGTTTTTCGCATATCCCCATTTCCATTTCTCGGGCAGTTTCCGCTCTGTTAACTGCAATTTTTATTTTCACTCCTACTTCCACTCTTTAAGTGCACTTTCAAGTTGATTGGACGAAATTGTATTGAGAGTATGTAGCCGAGAACAACCCTCTCATTTCCCCTCCCCCAACCAAGATTTATAAAGAGCTGAATTTTCCTGAAGAAGACGACGAAGAAGATGAACAAGAAGAAGAACGTACCGCAAAATTTTGTGAGAATATACGGGTGTGGGAGTGAGTTTTTAAACAATAGATAAAAATCGCCAGAGACACTATTCCAACTGTTATATATAGGGTCCAGTCGTTCCACGACTTGTGGAAAAGCAGAATGCGGTCCCGTGAGAGGCATCTCCTCGGATAAGGGAGGAGAACAAAGAAGAAAAAGTGGAAGAGGAAAAAGTGAGTTTTCAGAGAGGGAGAGAAGCCGGTAAGAATAGAAAACGTATTGTCGTATCTTCGGGGCTGCACTCTCTGGAGATTTTCCGGGATATTAACGATCTGGTATTAGAGAATTCAGCTGGGAGGTTCTGATCGCCCACCAATTCATTCCTTCACTCCTCGATAAAGAAAAAAAAAAGGAAAAAACCAGGGAAAAAAACACTTTTTTTATTCGCTACCTCGAGAAAAGTCAGAGAAACTGCTAATTAATTAATATTCCTGAGTGTAGGCTCTCATAGCTCTGAGCTGCGAGTTCGAATGGTAAGAACGAAGTGATTCGACTCGATTTGCGTGCTGGCGGAGCCCTTGGTGGAGGTAAAGCGAGAAAAATAATGTGAGAAATAAAAAACAAAGGGAGGTGAGTCGAGAGCTCCATATTCTTTCCGTATAATTACGAAAAGACAGACTTTTCATGGATTACCACCACCTGGGGTGGCCCCCGCGGGGGTTTTATGTTTTTATGCATGGAATACTGAATTACGCAGCGTGGAGGTAAGTTGTGACCCTGACTTGACTCTCAAACACAGCTTCCCAGACCCCTGGGTGCTATCATGGCAAACGCGTCAATCTGTTATACCAAAAGTCTTCAAGACCTCTCTCAAATTCCCATTCATTAATAAAAAAAAAGTACCTTGAGACCTCTTGGCTGAATATTCATCAGTATTTCTCCAGTGGCTTGTACCTTTCAAGAGGACATGTTGTCCCCGCGAGTCCGCGATGATAATAACCGAGAAGGATAATTGTAACTGGGAAAATTTGATAAAGTGAGAAATTTTCAGGATTCCTTTCACACTGAAAGTGTCGCTCACCAGTTGAAGTGAACTATTTACGCGGGATATCTCTTTCATAAAGTTGGGAGCGCCGCGAGAAAGGATGATGGTAAAGTTTGTCAAATATCCCTCTCGGAGAATATCGAAAAGCGGCAATTGTCACTGGCTCGATAAAATAGCAATTGGAAGTCAGCGAGTTGAATTTAATGTGAAAATTTGGAGCTATGAGAAATTCGTGAGAATGCGAATGAAACAACAAGGTTAATAAGGCACTGTTGGTGGGCTAGCCAACCCCGGAGAGTTTTAAACAACCTCCCGAATATTCGTCCATTCCGGTGGAACGGGCTTGGTACTGCTGGCAAACTGCTCGGCGAATATCCCATGTAGAAAGTAGGAAGTAGGGATAATGTAACACCCACAAGGAGACCCAGGAGGAATATTGCGCAAGTTAGCTCTGTGCCAGACGAGGTCCAGGGCTGCAAGAGCTCAGAGCCAGGTGGAACACTCGTGCACACTCGTGACTCCCTGCAATCGATTTGCCAACTGAAATGGCTTTATTATCGTCTCTTCGGCGTGTTATGCTGCCATAAAATGGACAGTAACTCTGACCACTACTATTCATTTTCCTTCAATCATTGCCCACAGCAACATCCCTTTTCCAATAACTTCTCCGCTGTATGAGGGAGATTGATTAGTCAAGGCAATTAGTAAACGACATTTTATTCATGAGGCCAAGAGCCGATTAATGCATCCAATACCATTGAAAATTCTCATGAGCAAGTTGTCGGAAGTACAATGCTATCAGGGATTACTCAGCAGTTGGACCCGGAGTTTCACGTTTAACAGTGGAAGCTAGTATTTGACAGATCCAGCTAGAATGTACCAAGGAAAACGTGTGGGTTGAATTGAAGACATGATCTGTCACAACTTTGAAAATGAAACGGTTGGGTGGTATCCGAAGGCAAAGATAGTGCCTCATTGAAGATCCAATTACGCTGGCATTCATCAACCCACCATTGTCATCCATTGACATGCATATGGCCCTTTACACTATCACCGTTGGTTTGAGATGAGGTTGGTCGAAATAATAAGTAAATAATGAGTGCTGAGGCTGTATTCAATCTCCAGTTTATAAGGCCACCCTGGCAAAGGCTCCACTACTCCCCGAGAAGACGTATCGCTTCAGCTTGGCTGAACAACAGAGAGCAAACTTGCTCGGGGCTTCTCTCAGTTTGCTTACTTCCTCACTCTCCTTAACATCCAGAAGATACGTTCAGACAAACAAAGTACATACGAAGGTTACACGTGCCTCCATACCCCATTGAAAATCCTCTCCGCGTTCTTAAGTCTGGAATGCACCAGCACCCGAGAAAGGTCAACTACACCCTCCAAGGAGGATCATTAGAGTCCTTACTCACCTCCGGTTAGTAACTACCACCTCGAAATAATATAAAGTGTGGTTTACAACGATGGGGCCCGATGGCGCCGAGCGTTAAGCTAATAATAGAGAAAATCAATAGGCTTACTGGGTACTCCAACCGAGTTTCTCGATACACGCCAAACCCAACCACCCACCAGGCTATATATAAACTTCAAGGGACTCACCAAGAAATGATGAGAATTAATTATTAACGTTCAACAAACCATTGGTCGACGCTCGATTTTTGATATAAAATTCTACCCTAGGGACACCGAGGCTTTATCTATTCTCGCTTTCCGGCTTTCACCTTCTGCGGATGAACAAGGCCTTTCATGTCGAAATCAACGTGATATTCCATTAAATATCTAGTGCTTAAATAGCTAGTGGAGAATATATTTTTTTATCCATCAACATTGAAAACTCACAGTTGTTTCCTCTTAAGGGTACAAAGGTACTTTCACTTTTAGGGAGGATGAAATATGATAGTCCACCATTGACAGCGAAACAAAATGGCACAATCCATTATGTCGAGAGGGCGATCCATTATCGCTGGAGAATGATAGAAAAATACATCAGGCTGTGCAATGGGACAGTTGAATAAATCTCTCCAATATGTTGATGAAGCTCTCCAACGGAGAATATGGTACTCCATAATTTATTATTTGTGAAGGATTTTGAGAAGCAGCAATCTTTGATAGATATTCCCTTTCATCTGTTCCAGAGCTCAACGTCTCACGTCTCTGTGAGGTAAGTGCAGCATTGGGGTGCACGAGAGAGATATTTTTTTCTCTTCACTACGTTGGTTATTTTTTATTTCTCCTTGACTGGTGCTGTTGGTCTTGAGTTTCCCAGTCACGAAGGGCTTGCAACCAGTGTAGCATTCGATTTAACGTTTAGCCATCGATCCTCGGTCGAAGAAAATTAAACGACGGCCGGGCATTTAGGGGAGACATTCCCATTATCCGTGCGGTCAAATGTTTATTGTTTTCAGGAAACGAACAACACCTTTCACTCACGTGGAATTGATGTGAAATGGGTGAGCATTCATTACTTGAACCTATTGCAGGGAAAGTTACTTCGGGGGATTTTGAAAAAAAAAAAAAATCTCTGGACAATGTGTTCCTTTGAATGGGAGCAGATATATTTTTCGAAAGACGATTATACCCTCAAAGTTTTCCACTTAAGTGTATTTTTCTTTTTTTTTCGGTCTTTCCGGTGTCTTTTCATCCATCAGAACCCTCCGGAGCTGCTCTGACGCGGAGCGTGTCCCTGGTTCGACGAGAGGGACAAGATCCCCATCCGGGATAACGTCTGTCGGCGGAGTTTTGGAGGAGTGGGTTGAACGAGAGGAAGAGACGACAGAAGCGATGCATTTATCACGTGGCATTATCCCAGGATAGGGACGGACAGAGACTGATGGGCCAGAGTCGCTTGAAGGAGAGAACTCCCGTCATCTTCGGGATACTTCTTAATTAATATCGCGTAAGGTCAAGTTCATGGGACTGACGGGGATTTATGCTGCTACCAGTGGTAATGTCATTTCTATTCAGAATCTCGGCATCTGCAATAAGCGGACGTATTCCACTGGATCAGTAGTGTAATCCATGCTCATTAAATCATCTGTGTTCGCTATTAATGCTCCTCGCATTATCAGATAATCTACTCGAACGTTCTTAACCGACTGAGTGAATAATCGGTGCCAATTCAGACGGAGTTTCACGGAGTTGCAACTTTTTATTTCAGTAATAAAATAGTCACACGTTACAAAATATCCAGAAATTTTTCACAGTGCAGGTGCAATCTCGTAATTGCAAGTTGTGATGATTGAAGATGAAAGGGAAGAATTATCCATAAATACAGGACTGCTGCAAGTAAATCCCCGTTAATTAATCGAGATAAGTACATGAGGAATGGATGGAGAGATAAATTCTATTAGCAAAATGACTTTGCGGAGAGTTTAACTCAAACCCATGAAATTGAACATTTAACTGCTTTGGTAAATTTCCCCCGGAGTAGCTTCCTCAATGGGATAATCCAATCTGATAATTTTGTATGCCATCGTGATGAGTATCCCAATCAATAGGGAATAGTATACCTTGTCAATTAAGACTATTTCAATATTAATTCAGTGTATTGTGGGCAGTTGCAATCAGTGGATATAACGCACGCTACTCTTGGGAATTTACTGGTGTTTAATTTGTTGATGTCATGCGGTGGGATAAAATTTTTTATCCTCAATGGGTCGATGCGCATGTCAATTGGGTCAAGACAATCACAGGAAGTGTAATTCACCAGGGGCAATGGTGGTTAGATGAGAAGAGGAGGAATTACATGGATTTATGAGCAAGAGGGGATGATGGGAATATTGAGAAGCCGTCTAATACACTTTCGAAAATGGACGACATCGGATCGACAATTTGAGATGTTGTGAAGATACCGGGGGACAAGACCTACATGTATGAGCGCACATACTCCTCTATCACTATGAATTTTCACTTCAAGAGACATTGCGCACATGTTTCTCTTTAGTGAGTGTTCTCGTTTCTTTTTCCGATGGAAAAACAACTTCCCTCTTAATGATTATCATTAAAATTTCATCAGACTGAGTGCTCGAGACCTTGGTGCATGCCTGAAACTGCCAGAAATGGAGAAAAATAAATGAGAAATGGAAAGAATAACGTGAACGATATTTTTTGAGTTGAAAGTGACGTAGATATATATAACATCGATGAAAATTCTGAGTGAGTCTGGAATTAACGAGAAAACTCCCCTGAGATTTGAGATTCTTATTTATGGCCCCTTTCATACTGGGAATACCGAGATAACGACCGAGTGTCTAATAATTGGAATAGTTCTCAGAGTTTAAGTCAAACTTTTATGATATATCAGAGGGAATTCTTTTGATTCAGTTGAAAGCAGTATTTTCTCATTTCTCGGTGAGCCCGAAATCCAGGAATAACTGAATGATACTTCATTTAAATGTTCGCTACAGCGAGGGGGGGTGGTTGGGGGGGTATCTTCCCCCCAGGTTTAACGGAAGATATTTTCTCATTTTACTCGGGTGCGTTCTCCACCACTTTGCAGACTCCCATCGTGTCATCCCTCGAGGCGTCGACGATGTAAACATTCGCTAAAATTTCATACCCACCAGGAGCTCCTATACCAAAGACTTTAATTTCACTTTTGCACTTCACCCCGGTCGCCGAACTCAAAAAAAAAAATAGGGCTTCCCCCATTTTTACTTGACGAATGATTTTTTTTTTCTTCAAGGTAAATTTTAAATTGATTTCTCTGCGGCTGATGTTACCATTGACACCGGAATATTTTCCTCTTAGGAGCGTATTCTCGGCGATGGATCGTTATGAGGGAACGTAAAGTTGCCAGAAGGATATGTCACGTAGCTACACAACATAGTGGAGAATGATGTGGAGTACAGTGCGGTTGTCGAGAAGTTTAAATAGAATTTGCGCATTCCTCTGCTTTGCCAGTGGGTACACGAGACCCAGAGACTTAGTTATCCCTCCAACCTTTTCTCAACAATGCATACTGATGCAACCGTGTGTGGTTATGTGTGTGCCGATAGCTCCATATTGTTAGGCAAATATTTTACCCCGTTAGTTGAGACTCCACCCCCCAGCCAAGAGGGTAACATATAACTGCTAACATATAACGCACTTGAAGTACTGAAAGGGGGGAGGTGTCGTATGGTGGAAATGGGCTCTCCTAAGCGCCAGGTGTTGATTCTAATCTCAAGCTTCAAAACACCAAAGCGCAGTCTGAATGAGAAAGATAAAGGCTTTCAATGTTTCAATGTTCCAATGTTTCCAACAACTCGTTGGCACAAAATTTTCATGAAACTCGAGCGGTTCTACTACCCGAGGCAATTACCCCTACTGAATTGTTAATATCCCCAACACTAAATAAAAATACGCATTGGTTCTTTCGAAAATCATGCAGCGTAGGAGAATTTATGAAATAGTGTTGCATTTTTTAATTTCTCGAGAAAATTCTAATTAGTCTAGAATTTTTGGAGCGTTACCTAGCCGAACCCTCGATAACCCAGTAATTGAATAGAAATCCATCGAAAAAACCGGTTACACCGAACTTCTCGTACAAATCATTTCCTTTCCACATCATTTAGCGGTGAAACTCAAGTTGAGGGAGCGAAATGCAACTTTCCACCACCAACACCAAGTTCAAGATCGATTACTCGTGGAATAGGGCTATAAAAATGTCGAATCATCAATCAGCCCTCGGAGAATTACGAGGCAAATGGTCTTCCTTGATTCACGACCACTGAATACCACCCCGCCACCGTACTTCGAGGTAAACTCCAGGTAATTTTGCATGACGTGATTTTAATAAAGACCTCCAGAAGCCCACTATCTTTACGATATGAAATAAGAAATTGATACGAAATGAAAAAAGCGAGGGGAAGAATGGGCTAATAAAAGTGTCGCATAAACTTTACGATCACTATTACCCCACAGAAAAATGAATATTACCTGAAAGTGTACGAATTACATTGAAGAATGAATGAAGCGAGAGGTTGTCTCATTAAAATAGCTGACGATAACCTATGAAAATTGATGGAAAAGTGGTTAGGGGTGAACGAGGGCATCCATGACAAACTATGTCTTGTTGGGAAGCATAAAATCCCCGATAGAACCTGGAGTGGGAACAATGCGGTAGTCGTGAGGGATAATTCGACCCCCATGTCCTCTGGAATGCCCTCAACTCGCCCAATTCCCTCCTCCTGGACCGCCCTCCCCAGTCCCAGGATGCGTGCATCACTGACCGCAGAAATTCAGCTGCATCGATTCGGCAAATGCGAATAATCTACCAGCCAAATAATTTAATTGATACTGTTGATAATCCGAAGATTGTTATTACCCGATAACAATGAGACACTGAACCATGTTCGGCACAAATGAGTGGCTTATCTCAACCAAATACATATGGAACGCTCCGAGATTCCCGAAAGCATCATAAAATTTTGTATAATTTCCCACTATAGTTTCAGAGCACCTGGAGTACTTGATATAATTACCGCGCAACGTTCTGGGCCTCTACCACCCCCCCGGAATGTGACTAACGCAATCTAAAGCACATGATGAGCATAAGGGTGGGTGGAGAGAAGAGAAGAGAGGATATGTGTGTAAATGCATGTGGCATGTTAACGGTAAGAGGTCTCTCTCTTCAAGCCCACCCGCGGACAAAAGGCGAACTTGCATCGGCGTAAAAGCTCAAAATACTAAAAGCTCTGGGTATCACCGATGTAGCACATTGCCTCCGCCATCAGCACACCAGAAATTTGATTAACCAGCCAAGCAGACGCCTTTTATTATGGATTTCAACTTAACTCGATGATTTTATTTTTTTATCCTCCGTACGTCCGGTAATCCGGCTATTAATTTAAGCACCAACCACTTTTTTCATTCCTCCTCAATCTAGGTCATCACGACCGAACAACGGATTTCGAGTTAATTAGAACTTTATTCAGTGAGTACCTCCATTAAAGATCAAAAGTCATCAGATTTGAATGGAAAAGGTCGAGGGTCGGCCATGAACCTGAACCTCCATGAAAAATCTCCATCAGTTCACCCAATCCAGCCAACCCTTTTTTTTTTCCTTCCAACTTTCTCTGTATAATGTTTTAACACTGCTCGCTCCCCGACAAACATTTGCATTTTCCCATTCGTTTCTATATTTTTTATTATACTCACTGGTCCCATAATTTCGCCGCTCTTTGACCGCTATGTGAAAGGAGATAAAAAAAATCCACTGGAAAAAAATGAAAAAAAAAAAAAACAGAAGGAAAGTTGGAATGAGAATTTTTGTCGCTGGAAATTCCCGGGAATGAGAACCAGGGCATTTATCCTCCAGCTCGTCCACATTTTTTCGTTATTCCTCGAGGGATAGTATATGCCTAGGATACAGAACCTCGGGGGCTTGAAACTGACACGTCCATTCTCGAGTCGACTCTATACACCGAATATTCACTTGCGTCCGTGGAGAATAACGCCAAAGGACTAAGGGAATAAAGAAAAATTATAACAATGAAAATGGAGTGAGCGAGTGAAGGAATTTAGGAAAGTATTTAAAAAAGATGGGGCATAATGGGAGTTGGTACACGTGAAATTGGTCTTTTAAAAAAGGATGATGGCATTAGCGGGAACAAGAAGTCGATAACGAGGTAGAGGATTTAACCCGATCGAGTCAGGATATCGAAAAGGGATCAATAGCAGATGCAACACTTTTCAACAGCCTAGAGCATTTGGGATATTGAGATTACGTTAATATTTCCGGAAGAGAGAAATATTCGGTCCACGTGTTTCCTGATTTTCCATGGGATTACACGGTGCAACAATTCATGATTAACTGTTTACTGTTCACGGGGACAGAGGGTGATTCGTAATAATTGAGAAGTTGAAGTGAGATAAATTAATTCATTGGAGTAGACAGGTCTGTGAGGAGAAGAAATAACGTTGAGCAAGGGGACAGAGGCTCTCGGATTTCGGACAAGACCACAATGTAAATTCAGAGAAAGGACGGTGTATGGAAAATGCGAGGGTTTGGGGGGGTAGTGGAGTTTGAAATACTATCTCGCGGATGTCAGTAACATGAAGGAGACGACGATGGCTGGCTGCTGACATCCAAAAGGGATGGAAACTCAAACAATGAAATACCCACGTAGAGTAGACGATATCATTTACGAGTTGGCGCTCTTCGCATACAACACCACAAGGGTAGACGAGAAAGAAGAGGAGGTTTGCCCTCGTCATGCTTTCTGCTCTGTTGATGTAACTTTTCCTTTTTTTTTTTCCCAACACCGTTGCTTTTATTCCTCACTCGTCAAGCGAAACATTACACTTGCAAGAATCTCTTCATAACGTTGCGTTAATTACTGAAAGGTCGGGCCACGTATTCCGTGCTGTAACCGTCGAAAAAAAAAAAATTGATATATTATATTGACCCAGTTGCAACGCATGGCTACACACCGGAGTGACTGGGAGAAATTCTGACCGAGTCGTTAATCGAATCAGTCAGAGTGCCATCACCCCGGGGAGACAAAGTCCCCAGGTCCCGTCATTAATGAGTGCTTTGGCATTTCATCCCCACTGGCGATCACTCACACACTTTGATTCTCCTACCACAATCTGACACGCAACCATCCCCCGTTTCAACTGCAGCTATCATTTATGCAGCTTAGACACTTGAAATTTTGCTGAGGTTATAACACGCTTGAATCCTCAATTCAATTATTTTTGGGTACCAACACTCGACCATTTCAAACGCATAACAAGATGTGGTTCAAGGAAGTACAGAGTTCGTTCATGGTGTTGCCTGAAATGTATACGAAATTGAGTTTAGGGTAGTAGTGGCTATTCTGCATCATCCCGACAAATCCAATTCACTAGGTGCTTTGTCAGTTGCTGGTAGAGTATGCCTTTTTTTGAAACCATTTTTATCCCCCTTTTCCAAGCTAATGGCACGAACACTGTAGTGGAAATGTTTTTTATTTTCATAATTTTTGTTCTTCTGAGGGGCTCGCCAGCGGTTGGCTTATGGAAATGAGCCGATGAACATGATTCAGGCCCAATTGAATGAATCACAAATGGCAAATTTATCCTTGAGCTACAACGGCTGTAGTTTAGTGGGAACCTCTGATTACAATATGCAATTACGCAAATTACGCCACGACAACTGCGTTAAATAATGCACGCAAGCTCTACTCGTGTTTTCCACGGTGTAGAATGCAGTCTTGGCTGATTTTAGCGGTGTATACTTCACATGGATTTTCTTGTTAAGCAGTGAAGCACGCATTGCTCGTAAATAAAAAGTGAAAAAATGGAAGAGGAATGAAAAAATAACGGTGGAAGGAGATTTCTACATGGGAAACTTGAAAAGAGGTATGGAGGAAAGCAAGACAATAAACGCAAGAAACCTTAACCAAACCCTCAGCTATACCCAGAGGTTGCTTTTACTCTCACCTAAATATGAAACACTCTGTTACATCGCAAACCACTCGACTGTGAGGTATGAATAGTGTGTGCTGGTTTTTTATTTGTTCTCTTTTCAATGAGTTTTACCTGGATTTTCAAAAGATGAGAATTCTACCTCGAAGGGATGGCGCATTTTCCCCGGCCGACAATCGCCCCATCAATTGTTGGAGAGATTCAATAAATCTTGAAGCAATTTTACGATGCACACAGTACGTACTGCAGTACTCGATATCAATTTTAATCAGCGGTTTCCAATGTTGATTCGTTCCTCTAGTTTCACTCCACGGTTGTGCATTTAGTTTGAATAGTGACGCACGCAATGAATACGATATTCATACGGCTCTATTTTGTATCGAACAGTCGACGAGTGACAATGGAAAATGTTTACCAACGCGCATTTCTCTACTGAATATCCTGTGCGTAATGCGACTCTCCTGTCCGCAATGTACATGTATTTACACAATCTACCCATCAATCTCCTTTTTCTTTATTTTTTTTTTGTTTGCATTTCGCCGCCAACTGTATGTTTGTCTTGACGTAAATAACTCAACAGGGGGAAAAGGTCCGTTGAAGTTTTATTTATCGTTTCATCAGGAATCGGTGGGTGATGCTGGAGCACCAGCATAAGCGAGAAATGGAAAAGATATAAAAGTGGAATACGGTGTTGGAGAACGCGTTCGAACAAAGAGCTTTCATCAGTGAGCTTTTCCACATTGTGCTGAATTTTATGCATAGGTGAGAGGGTTTTTGTGTTGTGTTTAAAAAAATATTTGTTGGCAGTTCCGTGCTTAATCTCACAACCATTCAATCGCCGCATCTATGGCTTTTCTTTTTTCCCCATTTTTCTGCTCCGCCGCTGGTGAGACTTTTTTTTTCCCCTTCTTTGCGGCATCTGCAGAATTATTAGAGCGAAAATCGTTTGCGGGCTTCACAAAATTATGAACCTACTTTTAATTGAAGTTATGGGAAGATACTGCAGTTGGACAGCTGAATTTTTAATAAGAAAATATCTTCTCACTGAGGAATTGTGAACTTTCAATTATGAAATCCTTTGGAACATCGGTGAAGATGTTATCGTTTAGTCGAATAATAAATTTATCTTTCAACAGGGAATTAAATGGAGAATCAATGCGATACGAATGACGAGAGATAAGAGATAGTGAGAGAAACACAATAAATCCTTTTTCATCTATTCATTCTCGAATGCGCTTTGGGCTTAAGTTGCAGGATAAGCCGTATACAGGATATTTACTATACATGAGATTTACTCTCTTCTAGTACTAGTTTCGGTAAAATTATTTTATCTCACGGAAATAATACGAGAGAAATGGGAAAAGTATCGACATCGTTATTTCGGGTCGAACATTATACTGTGATGTGCGACAGCTCAATAGAGGCTGCTGATAATATGGTCGACACATCCTTGATTAGTAATTAGACGAGATAACCCTCGATTAGAGGTACTCGAGTGATGTCTGAGAGTAGGCTCAATTCGAACAAGGGTTGGGAATAATAGAGGGAGATGAGAGAGGGACTGAAATAGGTGGCGAATAGAGGCTCTCGGCAAATATTTGCTGGATATACACGTCTCCGAAGGAAGAATCCTTGAGGATAAATACAACATCCCGATATACCCGCAACTCTCCTATTTCCACAGTCTAAATATATCCGGGATTCTATTATCACTAAATGTATTCTTTCACATTGACTTTTTTTCCCCTTCGTCCCTTCTCATTCAATTTTAGCACGACCTCCTTTCGCAAAACACACATGCCTACAAAAGGAAAAAAGTAATGTCAGTTCAAGGGAGTACGTATGTATTGTTGAACTCTCCGGGGGAGACGATTAATTCTGAATAAATGAGGAAATGCTAAAGTGGGGGACGGGGATTGGTCTTCGATGGTAGATGCAGATAGATTAATGCAACTTTATGGAGAAATGTTAATGAGCGATAAGAAAGGAGGGGAGGAGAATTTTCTTGGAGGAGATAGTTGCCAGGGTATCCGGACACAAAGACACAATCTCCAGTTGGAGTGCTTTAGGCTAATAAAAGGATATTTTTAATGTTGAAATTTTGAAGGAAAATCCCGAGTAAACGACGAGAGAAAATAAAAGCCCCTGTTGAAAATGAAAATAGTTCTTCAATTGGGTTGCCAAGTGAACTGTTTTCCGGTTCGGTTCTGGCGGCACGATTCCTATCGTTATTCAGAGGAAATGAAAGAAGTGGAATGTTGAGGAAGAAAAGAAATGAAAAAAAAAAGGTAATAGAATGGATAAAAAGAGATGAGTTTTCAAAGCGAGAACGAGGTTGAGAAAAAGGGAGGACTCTCCATTATGCAGCGAGTTTAACGCATCCATATGGATAAGCCTGCTCTACCCTCAACTCATCCTTTTTCTGAAACAGGACTATGGGCTATTCCAAAACGCTTTCCCATAACCGTCCTTGCTCCTGGCGAAAAACTACTCGGTTTTTCCATTGGCTCAACTATTGATCAACTATTTCCAGAATATGGCCCAGAGTTAAAGCTGATGCATGAAAATTACAGGAAATTATCTGAAATATGTAATCCTCTCGGGGGCTCTGTAGAGGAAGGTATTCACGGGGTTCATGTTAACGAGTTTTTTTCCCCCCCTCTCAGAGGAGGAAATATATTACGACGAAAAAGAAGCTGGTTATATTAACGAGATCTGAATTGCTTGGGGTATGATGGCAAAAGAGGTTTCTACGCCTGGGTAATTAAAGGTACCAGGGATAAAGTTTTTCGGGGGCTGATTCACCAAGCCCTTTCAAAGAACGAGTTTTCGACCCATTAGCGAAAGTGGAAGCTGGAGATAAACCGACGAGACGAATACTTGTTACAAGTGCAAAGTCAAGATTTAACTGTATCTCCGTTAATTCCTACCAAAATACCACTTCAGTTTCATTCTCAGTCTCAGTATCTCTTGAATGCTTCCTTGGGCGTAATGGGCTTGATTAAAAAAATTTCCAACAACTTCAGGGAAACCTTGCCGATTCCATTAAAGGTACGTTGAAAGTTGCTGAGAGCGTTTTATTGAACATCTCCTGTCGATGGAGCTGGCTAGTCCGATGATTTGACTGGACCAGTAATTCCCCTTTTCTCATCGATCTCCAGTATATCCACAAGGAATCAATCTAGCCGGAGATTTCGGTCCGTATCCATGTGATTTGGCCCTTTGTCATGGCGATCCTGTCTCATAAGGCAAGGTCAATTTTCAGCGTCAATACTCGAGCCCGATGAATAAATCAGTTTGATTTACAATGGGGGGTCATATTTGCTAGTGAGCCTTTGTCTTTCTCCCATCGGGAGGAAAGGAAACTGATAAATAAAATAAAAAAGAGGAGACCATAGGAAATTGGCAACGCCTCGGCAGTTTGTTGGACCCTTCTGCTTGGACTTTGCTCTCCTCTCACTTACAAGTCTCTTCTTCAAATACACAAGCCAGAGGTCTAATAAAACGCTCGGACCGTTGGAGATCGATCGGTCTCGTTGTACACCCCACCATCTAGGACTCTCGTGTCCCTCCTATTTAGTTTTCATCAGTGGTGGTTAGACCGTCTCCATAAATAATAATTAAACTGACGCATTGGATCACTGGCGTTGAAAATACCCTGACGGCTCGTCGAGCAGCTCGTCAACCCTTGACAGCTGTCCTAGATAACGAATGACTCGGAAAACACGCGCAAAGATGATGAACGAATAGAAATATTGATAGTACGGAAATAAAGAGATGGGGGAGGGGACAATTTATGGGGAATGACTGATGACAATCACGTTGGACAGCACTGCTGATGAGCCTCGAGATGTTTGAATATTGACAGTGCCAACCCCGTCGCGCAAATTCAATATTTCCAATATTTTTTCAATTGTCAAGTTACTTTTAATTAATTGAAGTAGATGCTGTTTGTAGAGTACTTGGTCGTATGGCTGACATCACCAATATGTGAAGAGCATTCTCAAACGCTTCATACGTGAAATTGTTCTATACGTATTTTTCATTGTCGATTCAATCTAAATACAGCAGAATAAACATCACCCACTTTATTTATATGAAAAAAATTGTGATCTTCGCTGTGTAACTGGGAGATGGGAAATTCGATCTTGAAAATAGGTCGCGCTTTGTCCTGAACAAAGAGTTTTCACCCCGAGAATAGTCGTGACCCATCCTCGAGTCCGCGTACGTTTTCCAAATTGCCTGCTGTTCTATTTTCCTCTTCTCAAAACCAATTTTATACATATAGATTTTTTTTCTCAGCATAGCAACATTCTTTTTCAAATATGTGTTTTCATTGGGCATGCATTGCATGCTGACAAGGGCACAAAAACTTGTGTGTGGATGCTGTATAAAGACGGGAAGCCCATTCGAAAAATCTGGCTCGTTGGATAATCCGCGCGGGTGAAATAATGGCGGCTTTCCTAAAGCCCGGGGGAGAGAGAGAGAGAGAGAGGGGATGGAATGGGAAGAAAGGCTTTTCTATTGAAAGTAAATTCCACATTCGTTCTATTTTCCCTCATTTTCCTTTTTCATTCTTAAGGAACGAGCTCCATATCGCTATTTTATAGGAAACAGAGCGGACTAGCGAGCGACATCCAATTAAAAAAAAATTCATCAATGCGATATACACGCAGGGATTGGAAGATTTTCTTTTTTCTTTTCTACCAACAATTTTTCCACTGAAATTAAAAATTCTTGTGAAGAAAAATTCACGGAAGTGAGGTTGAACGTCTTGTTCAGGAAAATTTAGTCAATATTTTTTTAACCGTATCATGGCTGAAACGAGTACGTTAAAAGAAAAAAATGGGTAACAAAGGAGAGTATCGTATCAGGCCTTTAATACACGATGATATCGTATGATTACAGATACTCTATATTCATACATGTTCCCGGATTAAATGAAATTCTCCGTCGTGCGATATAAAGGAATCGTGAAAGCTATCGCGCTCGTTAAGAATCAAATTACGTCACCTTGAGCGAAACTTACGAGTGAAGAACCCCTAGTGTAATGGTTAAGTAGTCCTTTTTCGCGAAATAGACGAGTGAAAAGGCAACAATTGCGAGTGGATTAGGAAAAAGTCAATAAGAGTATATATACCTATAGCGCAGAGGAGTCAGGCAAGGTAATGTCTGTTTGATGAAGTTATGGAGTTACAATCTCAATGGGGAGTAAATTCTCCGGTCCTCACCTGCAACACGTAATGAGAGAAAAATTTATGTAGTTTTGATGTAATATAATCCCTGTCTAATTCTCGAGGATTACTCGCAACAAAGGGTTCTATCCGACATTCAAAACTTGGAACGTTTATTATTTGCACCAAGTTGCATCACGAATTTACTCGTGCAGTCCGTCTAGCTGAGTACATAGATATGGAAAAGATATCAACCCTTAATTACAATGCAAATTGAGTTTATGTCTGAATTTATAAAGCTGTAACTCCTGCGAGTCAGTGGAAAATATACGCGCGAAGGTAAAAATAAATTATTTATACTGATTATGCGCTATCAGTTTGCGGAATCTACCGATTGAATGTGCAAATTGAATGGTGGGAAATGAATATAAATTGAACTACCTATCGATTTCTGGAGACACTGTGGGGTCGATTATACTTAACGAGCCGTCGTAAGAATGTAAATACAGCTTTCTTCCGATTGGAATCGCACTATTCTACGAATTCATTGAATTTCGAACTAAGTCAACGGGGAACTCGATCCTATTAGTAAAACATGACCAAAATTATTGATGACGAATAAAAATGGAAGGGTTGGGTGGGTAATTATGTCATTTATGGGAGCAGAGCATCCTCGGGGTGGAATGATGATCGATGTAGGGGTTGGTGCCTGTCGATTAACACTTACCGCACTCTTGACATTTCCGACGGTCACTCGACATTTCTAGTGAACATGCGACACCCTCCCCACTTCATTATCTCATCAGTTTTTTTTAGAAAATCCTTAATACACCCATTGTGATAATTCTGTCATTCAATACTCCCGCCAGATTCCCGTGCAAAAAAAAATTCCAATCCCATAAGCCGATTTTTTCTATCTGCTGTGAAATATTCGAAAAATTTCAGGGAACGAGATTGAGGGAGAGCTGGAGTTGTATCATATTTATCCAATGGATTATTGGTACGAGTGTTAAAAAAAAATGTGGTCTACAAATTTAGTATTGCGAGTAATGAAAAATTTTCACTGTCAAAAAAGTATTAACATTTGGTATTTAGATTGGATAGAGAGCAACTGCTGAATGTCGGGAAAAGGTAATACGATAAATTAACTAGATGTGAGTTCACATGGGAAATTTGTTGGCTTTCACAGAGATTCTGGAGCATCGCATTCTCACAACCGCAGGTACATCGTAAAATACACAGCTCCACACGTGTAGAGTCCCGCCATGGCCAGTTAGCCTTTTGTTCACTATCGGGTTTAATTAGATATCCATCATTATTGGGGAAAATTTAATTAAACGGCCAGTGAGCATCGGAATTTTCCGAGGTTACTCCCGATATCGACGAAATTCGAGCCCTCGGGCTTCACTCTTTCATTTAATCCTGGATTTACCATTACGAAAAAAAAAAAGGAATAACAATTCTTTTTGTTTCACGGATGTTACTCCAACGATTGATGTTCCACTTTTACCACTCCATGGCCTTGGTTTCGTTTCATATTCAACCGAGGAATCGGAATATAAAAGTGCGGTCGGGAGATAGAAACCCTAGGGCGTTTTTCAAATAACAACAGAATTGCGGAGAATAGTTCTATTGATTACATTCGCAGTCCTTCGGAAAAATGTAAACACTCCTGTTAAAGATTCTGTAATAGAACAACAGTAAACAAACAAAATACTGTAACTCAGTGAAACAGAACTCAAGTTCGTAAAAAGTTTCAGACATTTCCCCATTTTCTTCAAAAAAATATTCGTAAAGAGTATCAAGACCAACTTCAAGTTTTCCATGATAAACGAAATTACCGAAACTACGCGGATGGGGGGGAGGAGAAGGGGGAAAGGGCGGACAAATGAGCAAGGGATTTGAAAGTTTGAAATTCTTCCCCTAGAGATTGACGACACTCCTATTACCTCGTATGTATCCCAACATTTTTCTATTACTCTTGGTCCTATATACCGGATAAAATGTTTGAAAGAAAAAATGAGACACCCAAGCCTCATTTATATGCTCGTTGACTGCGAGAATTCTCAGTCGTATATGTTACTATAATCCCTGACATACGTCACTCAGAGGGATCTAGAAACAAGTCCCTTTTGCATTTGTGTGTGGGTCAGAGAAAATTCCCATAGACGGATGAGTGAATACGAAGGGATCCGTAGGAGGCCGAGGGTGGCTTTTGTATTAAACCCACCAGCCGTTAAGATAACGATGAGATCCGTCAGGGCGACGGTTAAGAACCCGGTTGGCGATACTCTTGCGAGAAAACTTTTCCCTGCACTTGTCCTTCAACTCCTCGCTAACTCAACAAAAAAAAGGCGATAAGAAAAAGCAAAAGAGGGAGGGAAAGAGGTCATTCCTGTACTCTCAGTGAAGGATGGAGGGCCAATTGCATGCTAAGCCCTCGACATGTTGACTCAACATTTCTCCTGCTATGACAATCCACCACAAAATATTTTTATTTTAGGTGTGAAAAATATTTTTCCCTGTAGACGAGCACCACAGGAGCTTGTGAATGCCCCTGTAGACTTGCCAGTTCAGGAAGTGACGTCCAACACTGGTTGCCGTCTCGGGGACCAAGCAACTTGGACTCTAGATGGATAGTCTAGTTGTGATGAAATTAACGTCCAAGCCATGAGGTATCATGGTAATTGCAAGAAGTTAGAGTACCTGCCTCTCACTTCATCTTTTGCCTACACCATCCCCGAGGCGTTGGGGTAACTCACCTGAGTCTCTCGTGTACTTCATCTACCGAACAAGAGGTAACGGGGAACAAGAAAACTGACGATCCCAGAGGCGAGCTTGCCAATTGAACGTGATTGTAAATCGGTTAACTAAACATGATAACTTTGAATTATTACAACCAACCGAGAAAGCCTCAATTTTTATCGCCAAAGGATAAGGGTGATTGTGATACATGTCATCGAGCTGCCAACATCGAATATCGAATATCGAGCAATGTGGAAAATGGGTCAGCTCACTGCCAAGGACATTTGAAATGGCCCAAATGTGAAGGCCAGAGCAAGTGATTTTGTTGTATTAATAGACCAGAATCTGACGTGCCACTTTTCTATATTTACCGTTGATATTTCTCCATCCTATACTACGACGAATTCCATGAGTGGAAAAATAATGGATAAAAATCCAGGGATGCTCTAGACACTAGAGCTTTCTCAGTAAATATCTCTAGCACATAGAATGTCTAGCATCCAAAGAGGTAGATGCTTCTCATATTCTCAACTCAGCGTTCCCTCGAATGCTTGTCTTCCAACTATTAGGATCACCCTGTCAATTTGTTGGAAGATGAAATTAGTTTCAAACTCAATATTTTGAGAGAAGATATTCGAAGATGGGGAAAATAAAGTATGAGGGTGGGATCAGTGGACAGAAAAGGTGGAACAAACGTTATATTTCCCGGGAGGCCCGTCGAGACAGTGGATTAACGTGGGATTTTATTCTCCTGGACAAGAGGGCCAACCCGTGAATGGCGCAAAGCTGGTGAAGAGAAGCAACAGTACATGCCCTGTGTACATAGCTGTATGTGAAAGAAAGGCGAAGTGAGCAATACAGTCCAAGGTAAACAGTAATATAGACGCTGGTTTATACAGAAGAATGCCAAGAGGCGTCGGGATATTCTATGACTCGACGATGTGACTAGGCAAAACACGATGTAAACACCAGTTTTATTTATTTTTTTTTTCTCAATCATCTGTATATACCGAGAGAGAGGGTGTATGTATTATGGTCGAGTCGAGAATTCATTTTCTATTCGAGAAAATGCGGAAAAAATTAAGTTGATGGAGTCCGAACAAACAGAAAGATAATATTATTTGTCTTGAGGGTAAAGTTTGTCTGGTATTGTCGTGTTAATTAAATGGATAAGCCTGCCATTCCTCTGTGGCCACTCTTTACTATCCTCTTGTCGACAGTCGTGCTTTAACTTGAACACCAGCGTGTGTCATTGCCGCGCCAGTTGGCTGTGAGAAAGAGAGTTCTCCACAAAAGACGACGGAAATGTTTGACACGTCAAGGGGGTAACGTCTGACGGACGGACGTGGATAACGAAGTTGTATTACTCACGTAAAACGTTTACTCGACGAGCGCTCCAACATTTTCCACAGGCACAAACTCAGTACACAAAAGCTGTCAAACATTTACAGATTTCTAGGGACACAGGAATTGTCTGCTTTCGATGTAACTCAATGATGTACACCAGTTTATGCTTTATTTATTTATTCCGTTCATTGTATTTTCAAAGCACCCATTCGCATGAAAAAAAGTGTACATACTCAAATATTGTTGAAAATTTCATGAAAAAAAATGTGTGCCAGCTTGAAAATTCAATGAGCCCGTGACAAATTAATGGATTTAACTCCAACAACGAAAAACAACTTGTCAGGTATCGAGTATACCTTTAAGTTGGAGGTTGGATGGATGGAAAATTCATTGGTAATAATGTAGTCTGAGCATCGTGAAAGTACACAGACTCGATTCACTGGTGTACAGAGTACAGCGAGGGAAACTTTCTGGGCCCTGGAAATTCCAAAATTTATAGTGGACCACAGCTCGATTAATGGTCGAGACTAGTCACCAACTGTAAATTCAACGCTCTTTGCTCATTCCACTGGTAGCCACGACCTAGATCAACGGATTTATTCTACACTAATCGGAACGACCACGATATCCGAAATTAAATCACACATCCAGCACTTGATTCTCCCCGCTACACTAGTCAATCGGTGCTTTATTTTTTCCCATCAGTCCAATTCAAAATGAAATGAAAAAAACATTGCCACAGAATAGGAGAAGAGGAGATGAAAAAAAAATGATGGAGAGAGCTGCATGCCATCCGAGCGGTGGATTTGCGGCTGGAAAATTAAACCTCGACCTGCCTCAACGTTTTATTCAACGACCGCATCACCACGCCCGGGACTCAACGGTTAGGAAAATATTCCAATAGAAATTTTCAACTTTACCCCCCCCCCCCTCATCCTCTTTCCCCCGTCTTTTACCCGTCCCTTCTTTTACAATGTGAACTCTCTGGATTCAGCCCGAGCAAACTCCCGAGTTCTAAATAATTCCCATCACCAGTGCAATGTGAAAAACAAAGTGGAAAAAAAAAAAGACTTGACTCACGAGTCAGACATGCACGTAAGATAGTTTCACGGGTACGGCAAACGAAATTCCGGAGATAACGTGTTCACCGAAACAAGACAAAACAAACTCATTTCGTGAAGATGAAGAGATTATGGTTTACCAGAAGTGGTGGGACAATTTTTTATACGAGGGGTGAGAGAGAATGAGCTACTGGGTCACCGAACTGGGCCTCTGAACAAGTCATACATTTGCCCTGCGCCTCTAATTTTTGCATAATTAGCCATATCTCTACAACACAAGCTCGTAAATTACTTATTTAATCGCGAGCAGTGAAAATTGTACGGAAACGTGCTGCACGCCAAATACACCAACTTCTTAAATTTAGATTAACCAAACTCCCTACCCGATACCGGTAGAATATGAACAAAGTCTATTTTCCTCGGATGTCTGGGGGAAAAAATTGAAATTCCACCGCGACGAGAATGAATTCGTGAAATTTGATGGTGAAAAAGAAGAAAAATAAAAAATTCACGGAGAGAAGAACGCAAAAGAGACGACAATAAAAATATCAACGAATATGAACGGAAATAATTCGAATACCGATCCCAACAATCTTGTCGTATCATCCCCGGTATTTTTATTCCCGTATTTTCCCCTTCGACCTGTCCTGCCTCATCCAGTTAAAAAGACGAATCCACTTGGATGAAAGCATGAAAAGGCACTCTGCGGAAAAACCGACTTTTACGATGTCAATATAATTCTCAATGCGGCCATCTTTATTTCACCACATCACCAATCCTCTGGAAAAGCCTTGAGCGATCTTGAAGCCGAGCAGAAGCTCGTCGTTGGGTTAATTAAAACTTTTGGCGTTCGTGGGGCTCGAAGAGGGGGACGAGACACGCGCCAAAGACTGGAGAAAGTAGTAAGTGCTATGATGTGGCCAGCCCCAGTCTCAACCAACCAACCCAACCAACCCATCCAACCCATCCAACCCAACGGACTTGTGTCAGGTGAATGAGCCTGGAGTGACATTTCCGAGCTTCCCTAGCTTTTCAACACCATTTTCCGGGTTCACCAGCGTCTTCCTCCAGCGCATGACTCTTTGCAATTCCCGTCTTTCACAAAAATCTCCATTTACATACTTCCCCAAAGGGTTCATGCCTCATTACCCTCCATCGGGGTTAGCCGTTAAAACAACGAAGCAGATGATTGGACCTCCCACTCCCCTCCATCCAAATTGAAAATAAAAAGGCATCACCTCGAGCTTTATTTCTTCTCCCATCACCAAAGAGCTTTATTAGTTGGTGATAAGACCAATGGAGCCCTCGCCTCAAGGGAAGATTCATCTTCACTCCTCCAATGTATCTCCTGCTTCTATATTTACCGCCAAAATAGACCCCACAAAATAAAGAGGAAGCCACTCGTGGAATTGATTTCATCTCCCATGCGATTTTTTGGAAGACTGAGGACTGGACCCTGGATGGCAGTTGGAAATTCTGGGTGATATTTTGGTTGTGCATCGGGGTACGACAGCCACTGGAGGATGAAGAACATTACCTGAGGAAGGGGTTGGACTCTACGGTTTATGCATTGAATATATCCTTGCTCTCTGCTGTCTTGACGCCTGGGAAGAGCATGTTACGGCCGGTCGCCAGTTTAGCTACATTATGCAACAACTCTTGCCTAATATGCATATAGTGTCTCGGTTGGTGTATCTTGAGGCAAGGCAAAGGGAAGGTACTCAAACTCAGACAATGCGAGGTGGTAAAGGCAAAGAGTGAGGCTAGGTTCATGTGTGGACGGGCGCCATCACTGCAAACCACAACACCGCACACCTATTTCAATATTCACTCACACGAAACTCCCTGTTCCATTCTCTACCTCATCCTCTTTCTTCCTCATTTTTCCGGTGAACTAGGACTCTTCAATACCTGACCAGCTTCTGTGGATAACGAGAAAACTTTCGATTCGAAGAAACGACCAACCCGGAAATTCAACAATGCCAAGGATGTAGAGAAAACAAGTGAGACAAATTTTCGTCGTTACATTGAGGTGGACTCAATGGAATAAAACAACGCCCTCACCTCTTACACCAAAATGAGAGGGTGGAGAGGGGTATTTATCATGAGAGCTACTTTCTTATTCCCCCTGTGGACGGTTTGTTGATGATTTATTTGAAAACTTTCTGGGGGAGAAGTTTTTGAATGTCTTCGCTCGGATTAAGCGGTAGGAAAAATATGAAATCCCCTGCCATTCTGAACGCGTTTGATCGCCATTATTTTTTCTCACGTATCCGCCTGTCTTTTCAAAATAAGGCTAATTTTGAGACAAAAAAATTTTGAGCTTATGGCCGCCACTTGCCTTTTCAAGGGAAACTTCAAGAGTTTTAGTCAAACGAATTCATACCACAATGGAGAGATATCATATACACTCATCGAGAGATATTAAATGTCCAGAAATACAAATGGTGCGATACTAAAATAGGTGTAGCGGCAGCGATAAGGTCAGTTGGGTCGATAATTCTCGGTGAAATGAATAAGCAGGAGGGGAAAATATAGCAGTGTACAGCTGGGATGACCCCGCACAGGATATTTTGGTTTTTCCACACAAAAGAAAGGGAGGAAGTGAAGGACACCGAAAATATAGACACGAAGATATACATATCCCGAGGATATACTCTGTTTGCTTCTCCACAAGGATGGCCGTGCAGTCGGATTACGTCGGATGAACGTCGGGCTTTTTCACCCCCCCACCACATCCGAGTGCGACGAACTTACCCGAAGTAAACTTTCAGCTTCGACTTCTTCCATTTCTCTAGTATTTTTCGTTTTTTTTTTTTTCTATTTCCATCAACTTCTCTCCCTTTCCGATATTTCTTCTCTGCTCAATGTCCTCAGCAGACTCGAAAAGTTGGAAGAACTAGACTGACGACAACTGGAGGTCGCTCTTAATTTCAAAACTATCAGCGTGCAGAGTCCCCTCTCTTCAACTTTCAGCCAATATCTATCTGTCTTTCTTGTTTTCTGGTGTTCGTGCCACTTAGGATGGGATTCTATACGCGATCTTCTACCAGCTAGGAAGTTAGTTAACCGGGGTTGGGGGGACGGGGTTCGTCAATTCGATCAAAAAGCTATCAGGCTTTTCTTGATGAATGGCCGAGGGTTATACGACGGCAATTGGTGGGTCGAGAGACACTGTGAGACACTGGAAATTACCTCAACGAGATGGCCAAAGGGGGGATAGAAATCAAGTAGTAGATAAGAGAAGAGAACCAAGACACAAGCCGCAAAGCGAGAACTAGCTTTTGAGATTGATCGATCGCATTCAATTTATGAGTTTGCTAATACATATCGCCTACTTTTATCCCCAGTTTCACCAAAACTTTTCATCCTCCATTTCTTTTGACACCTTTTTAACGTTGTTCACGGGAATTACGGGTAAGTCTGTCAGTTTGGCCAACAAAGTTGGATTGACAAACGAGAATACTTCTCTAACATTGGATGAAATATCGGAATTCTCGTTCGCGGAATAGAATATTTCGATGAAAAATATTTGCTGAGAAGTCGAGGCCCTCATAAATTTATGACAAGAGGGAGTGGGAGTGATTTTCCCTCGAGTTTATAAGGTGAATTCGCAATAGACAGGGGTGAATCAACGAAGGGTGTCACATGCCAGGAGGTTGACTGGTTAATTGCATGGGTGTCGTGTGACATTTACCATTGGGGGGTGGTGGGTGCCGAGGAAGGAGTTAAAAGACAAGCCCCGACATTACGCCAGTGGAAACAGACTGTGGTGGAGCTCACATGCCACAGTAATAACTAACATTCTCTCTTCACCATCACCTCAGAGATTCTGGAGCAAGAGCTGATTACATATTCGTAGAGCTGTCTCGCTAAATCCCATCAAAGTGTGTAAATCACACGTACTGCGGCTGACTATTTTCGCCTCGTCATCCCTGTCTCTATTCTCTAATCTCCATTAACCGCAACAGACAATAAAGATTTCTCGGGCTAGACAAAGGGTGAGCAAAAGCTCGTTGGTGTAAACTTTTTGTGACCGTATACCACCTGAAAGTGCGATGAGCGAAGCCCAGCGCCAACGTATACCAACCTAACCTGCTGGCAGAATACCTGATGCCCTCTTGGAAAACAACCCCTCCAATTCCCTCCAACCCCCTTCAACCCCCTTCAAACCCCCTTCAATCCCCTTCAATCCCCATCAACCCCCCTCCAATCCCCTGGATAGTTGGCAGTGTCACGTCGACAACGCAACGCCGGATGCCGCGTGTATCGCATGGCGCATCACAAGACGGTAAACAGAGGTAAAGATTCCAGTAAAATTAAAGCTCAAGCTGTAGTTGCTAAATGGAGAGGAAGAGAGAGCTCTCGGTTAGTAACTGGTGCAGGAGCGAGTGGTAAAAATCAACGATACGATGTGAACCCCGAGCAAACCGTGTGGCCGTGTTTCCGCGGAAGATCGATGGCCCTGTGGAAGCTCCCGTACATTTATATTTTTCAAGATTGTCGGTATCTCGGAATTTTCCCGTTACAGCGCGTACATGCACATTACCAGTGAAAAATCCAAATAAAATTGCATGGTGAGTAATTATATAGGAGTGAGAAAGAAATATTGAATAAAAGCTCACCTGATACTGGCGTGCCCGGTCGTCTGCCTTTCACCTCGCGCCTTTCCCTCTCGTCCGCAGTCTCTCTTCCCTCCACCCGTTTCTCGTTCTCTCTTTATGATTATACGTTAAACGTTAAACTCCCCCTGACCACCTTTATTTACCCTCCTCAAAGGACAGCTTATCGCAATGATGAAAAAAATAAATAAATAAAAATATGGAATAATTTGCTGTGGATGGTATTTAAATAGTTTGAGGAGAGTAGATGGAAGTCTCGTGGCAAACGGTTGTGGACTGAGTGATGCCGAGTTGAGACTGAGGAGTACAGTGTATTTTAGAGGTGGTGGTGAGGCTACGGTGGCGCCATCACTCGCCATCATTATGGGGGGATGATATTGGGGTTGCGGGGGTTGGTGTGTATGCGCAAAGCGAGTGTCTCGACGCCGTAGGATCGATCCGAGCATGAGGGTTTGGGGTCGAGCGGTTCCGTCGGGGGGGGTTGGCAACGGCACACAAACCGCCGGGAGGTTGAGGGGGAAAATTTAACGGGAGTGAGATAGCCCCAGTGTGCAACTATCAACCTCCTAACATGCGCAAGCAGGATGAAATGAGCTCTGTTCACGTTGAAGAAGGCGGGGCATAACCACCCCACCCCACCCCACGCCACCCTACCCCACGCCACCCCACTCCACGCTACCCCACTCCACGCCACCCCACCCCATATCACCCCACACCACCCAACCCCTGAGCTCATTCTATCGCGCTAGACCGGCCGTTACGCACCCTCTCCTGCTAGACTCAAGCAGAAGTCACCAACGAAAGGGGGCGATAGACCCCTTCATTTTTCTCAAACGCATAAATTCCTTCAATTTCTCATTTCCTCCCTTATTTATACGCGTTTATACGTGGACACACCACTCAAAAAATCTGAAGAGACATGATCAACTGGAGATGCTCCATGCAGAATCTCAGCGTCACGTGGAGTCCCAGACGGATGAAAAATCGGTAAGCTCTGTCAACGGTGGTCTAATTTATTTGACAGTGCGCACGTGGTGTGCAGGAGGACAGAAACGGCCCGATGGAAATCGGATTTGTGTCAGCTGGCAGCGATCGTATCAGCCAAGGGGACGGAAAAATCGTGTCCCGAGGAATTTTCCGTGAATTCCTCACTCGGTAAGGACACCGGTAAAAACACGGGATGGAGAGGGGAGAGGGAGTGTGTGTCATGAACACTTGACTCACCCTCTGTGAATTATGGAGAAGTACCGAGGAGCTTTCAACTATCAACAACAGAATACTCAATTTTAAAATGAAAGCCCGGGTGGCTCACACACGAGGAAATTGTGTAATTTCCGCGAGTGGAGGCTCTCTCGCTGAAAATCAATTATGACCGCATTTCTTTTAGGATGGCATCAAGGGTAGAATCCTGTCGGATCACCATATTTTGTGCAGCTGACGAGGGTGGTCATGTACCGGAGGGGGAAGAAGGGCCTTGCGAGGTTTGGGCTAGAGGCGGAAGCATATCCACGGATCACGTCGTTGGTACACTGGGACGACGGATTACAGGGAGGTGAGCGAGTGAGAACTGGAGGAAAACCATGGGAAAAGCACCAAGGCGAAGTGGAGATTCGTGTTAGCAGGCTTGAGGCGATATTCCATCCAACGCGCCAGGTATTATCGCCACCGTGATGAGCATGCGAAGAAGATGGACTGTGATTGCCCCGGTAAATCTCACTAAAAAAAAAAACAACTTATCATATTTACCCCGAAAATCGAATAAATCGTGAGGGGCTAAATTCATCCGATAGATTTTTTACTAAACTCTTGACGAATGTTTATCGTTTAGAGATAACGAAATGGAGGATTTTGTGGGGGCTGACTTGTGTTGGATGATCACTCGGGATTACCAGCGATAGACAATTTCGCTGAATTCAACCGATCACCCCTCTCATTTCCTGAGACAATTAATTAGTCCAGATAATCAGGATCTGATTGGCTTCCTCCCTCGTCGCCTTACTTTATTGCACAAGGAGGAGATATAATAGCTCCTGCACTTGATATCAATTAACTTGTAGAGACAGCCACTTTGACGCCATTATAGCATCACTTATCTGGAATCGAATTGCAGCTGAGCGAATTGCCGCTACTGGGAATTTTAGAAATATCAATAATTTTCAGGAAGAAATCGATGATAACATAATTCAATTGCAATTATTGCTGGAGTATTAATGTGAGCAAATATATTCGCATTTATCTGGATATATTCTCCAGTGGCTAGCGTCTCATCTGAAGAGTAAACGAGTAAACGTAAAAATTGAAAAAATAATTAGTGGAAAAAATACGATGCTGAAAATACGCGCACGAGCGAATCCTCACGCTATTAGTGAAAAGCACTTTGTTCCTCATTTTTCCTTCCGCTGTACGAGCACACCATCGCCCATAATTACTAGATAACAGTGCAACCTCGATCTTTGCTCGAATTATTACTGGGTAAATTCGATTCGAAGCTTGCCCGGATCCATCAAGTGTTCTAGTCCGTTCACCTGGGGAAATGAAAGAAAAAAAAAATAAAAATAAAGCCGACCAGAGAAGCGAGCGAAAAGTACAAGAGGAGAACCAGTGAAAATGTCTTTGGTAGAACCAAAAATCACATCCCGAGTGAAGAGACTTTTATCGTGTTTTCTATTCTTTTTCCGAGTGGGAAACGTTTGCTACTGGTGGTGGAAAATAAAAGAGCGGTGCCCCGCACTGCGTTTGCAAATACGTGATCTGAATTCCCAAGTAGTATACCGCAACGGTGAAAAGACGAAGAAGGGATTGTCCCTGAGTAGGTTAAGCCATAACTCCGATGATCAATGTCAAAACTACTCTCGGTTGGACCATGTCTTTTCCCGACTCTACACCAGAAAAGATCAACTCTGAGTGGTATTTGGCTGCTCGTGCGTGAACACAAATTTTCTCAGCCACTCTTCGACGTCTTTTCCACTGCGACTTGATTTTTCCCTCTTTTTTTTCTCTCGCACTTGGACAGCGATAAAAACATCAATCTTCCAGCCCGCACCCTGAGACGAACTCCTTCCGACTCGGTCTGTATAATCCCAGGGTGAACCCTGTGAATCAAAGGTTGACAGCCCAAGACATGATTCACGCTGATGACATTAACGAATTCGTCTCAAGTCTCAAGGAACTCCTGGTAAATCAATTTCTTAATAAACGTTCAGAGTAAATTAAACGTTCAGAGTAAATTAGAATGAACGGTGAAATAGTGAAGTATGAGCTCTATGACTCGTTTGAATAGACCTGCAATTGATGGCCCTCGAGGCCTTGCGTGTTTTATTTTTTTTTTTCTTTCTACCTCGACATCACCTCAACCAGTGGACTTTCACTGTCGAGAGTAAGAGTGCACCTGAGGTCAGGGAACTCCCGTGTAACACCAAGTGATGGGGTATACACGTGTATAAAAATAAAGGGATTGCTGAATAAATGAGTCGATTCATGAATACAGCGTGACGTTCATCGGTATTCAATAGCGCAAAATAATCCGTCCACGAAGATACTAAATACGCAAATGTTATTCTGATTATGTAAACATGGAAAAAGTTGGGATTGGATCGGTGAGTATTTTTCGGTTTTTTTTTAAACTCAGAAAGAAATAATCAAAGTTTAGTAAGTTGCCTGGACTTATCGATTAGTCATCGAGGCGGTTATCCTTTCAGTCAACAATGAATATTGATTGAGAGAAATCGATGAGAGGCTTTCATTGTGTATTATAATATAATTGATGAATTCATTCTTATTATGACAGCATCGGCGCACCATCACTTTCACAAAAGATGACGATGATAATGAAAATATATTTCCATTGAGGTGTATCGAGTTCTTTCCATTGAATAGATCGCTTTCTAAATGATTTAAAAATACAATAACTGCGAAACGTTGATGCCCCATGACACGAACATTTACTTGAGTAATTGGTTTTTCATAACCTGAGACTCAAAATTTAATGAAGAATTACGAAAAATGGGGCATAATGAAACGTGACGCTGTGGTACTGAAATTATTATCTTCACATTGTGCGGGTGTTCCGTAATTCGTGGTGGATCATTAGACTCATTGTTGTAATCATCGTCGCGTTACAATTCAGCTCTCGTCACGCTGGGTTATCATTTTTTTTTCTTATTCGTGACTTACTTGAAATGCAGCAATACGCGAGCATTTCTCACTAATTTATCCACCAACAATTTTCATTCCAGGAAGATACCCCACCACCAGGAAGCCATTCATTTCTATAGTACCGTCCATTTGAATAATCCATTTTTATGCAAAACACACAGCTATTTCCATTCATTTTGTTTATTCATTTTCCGTTTTAACTAATTGTCCTTCGTTTATTCTATTACCGAATATCAGTTGTCTCTCCTCGAGTTTTCATTGTTTTGATAGCGCGCAACGGATCCCTTCCGCGGTATTGTCCCTCTTCCTATCTCTCTCTCTTTTTTTTTTTATTTCTACTGCTCAGTGTTTTTTTCCGAGTGAATGGGAGACGACTATCGATATGATGATGTAACACACCCACGGGGGACAACTCGGCACAATAAAACGTCCACTTTCTACGACTCACACACAACTCCCATCAAACGTCAAATTTTGACGTTTCGTGCATCATCTCGGATTGCGTGACACGTGCCACCCCAACATCGAGATCAATACTCTTGTACAATCATGAGGCAAGATAAAAACATTCCGAGCAGTTTCACATTTATTATTTAGTTCCCTAGCCAACTCGAGTCAACAGGAAATGATGGGCCCTGGAAAATGGAAAATGAAGCAGCCTAAAGGCAACAACTATTGACGACCGATATCCTCGAATTTTATTTTTGAATAGTGAATGCGAATCGGTGAACACGAGCATTTCAATGTAATGGAGAATTCTTTCAAGTGTTTCTTTCAGTTTTTGATAAACATCTCAACGAAAACAAACGCTGAATCCGGTGTATTTACCGAACTATAAACTGCAAGTGCCTAGTTAGATGAGAGAACACGATGAAAAAATATGAGAGACTACAACGAAAGTATCTATTGTCATCAGGTTATTATTTGATGTAAACGCGAAAAACATCGGAGGATGTCCTGAATGCGGTGTCGTTACGGTCGGATACATTTCTTCCGCCCGAAGGATAAAGAATCCACTTTGTAAAAGGACAGCCGAGATGGGAATAAGAAAAAAGTCAATTCAAGAAAGCGCACACACAAATGAACATCCTCGGAAATATCCGATTGACACATGTTCATGATCGAAACATGACGATAAAAGAATTCCGTACCTACTAAATATATATGCACATACTGATCAATCGATTGAGCAATCGCGCCAGCGGATAAAATCTTTGAAAAAATGCGTAGAATAACGAAAAAAAAAATAAATAAATAAAAATGAAGGGAAGAGCTTGATAGCGGATCATTGATTAATTGCCAGGTCCTCTCCGGGTTCTCACGTTAGAACGCAGTTGTTGAGGTCGAAGGCGAACTACTCAATTCAGAATAATAAAGGATTACTCAAGAGGATCTATCGGAAGGCGCTCGTAATCCCCTTCTGAGACGCATTCAGTATCAACGGATATTTTATTATGTTATTATATTTTTTCCTTCACTTTCACAGAGGCAATACACACACGGCCAGAGGCTGCTGGGCATTCGCACAATGCGCGGGTCAAGGAGTTCAAGTGAAAGTATTAAATATCAGTGGCCTCCGGATAGATCTCCAGCGATACCAACTATATTCAACTCCGGGGATTCGTCTCTCAATGGATGGTGAGATCATAAGAATGGAAATATCATTTAATGCCTATTCATTAGGCTTATTCAAATAAAACTGCGTGCTCACTATTTCGAGGTTTTTATTCTCGGGGAAATGAAAATAAAAATAAACCTCGGAAATCGATAAAACTCGATGTAAAAGGAAGAAACGTGTATCTCAGTTTCTCACCCATTGATTATCATTATTGCGAAGCCCGTGTATTGCACAACGATGTTTTTGCAATGGCGGAGATGTTGATGGGTTCGTAATCACGAAATGAAAATAAAAAAAAAAAAACTTGGAGTCGCTCACTGGTAGAAAAAAATTGCTGTAATTTTCAGGGTGTGAAAAATCATAAATATGGATATTGTACGTTTTCATGGAGAAATGAAAAAACAGAGGGAATCTCACCACCGGGGGTTTGCTCTTGAAGAAGATGTAGGAGACAGTGTGGTTGAGTCGAGTGCAAGTATGAAGACAGTGTTGCAACAGCACTGAAACAGTTACGTTGTACAGTAATACAAGACTGTCGTTAGTCATGGCGCGCTAATGTTATTACACTTACGCGGCCCGTCGCTGTATTCATGAGTTTCACAGTGCATAATATGCGATAGTGCGACAGGCGCAATGTGGAGAGAGAAGTTAGATTTTGCACGGTGGGGCGGGTATTGTTGGTGGAAGCTTCATGGAACTCGATGTGAGACATCTCAGGTCAAAGTCTCTGGGTTCGATCGAACGTGGGTCGCATCGGGAAATGTAATTTTCTCGAGTTTGGCATTGCGCCAGTGGCAAGGTTACTGGGGCCAGAAAAGGATTGGATGGGAGCTTTCAGGCAACTTTATCAGAAACTATTCTAATTTCTCCGCATTTATCCTCGAATCATCACAATTGAACTCGTACTCACCAATTGGTGTGAATAGGAAACAGAATGCCGTTTTTACTTTGTAATTTTTTCATTTATAATTGGTTGGTGGAGGAAGGCGGTTACTGGGTTGGACACCTCTTGATTTCCGTTGGTGTATCTTAATCGTCCTGCATGCCATTCCACCCATAACATAGAGAACATTCTAATCTCAGCATAATGCTTTCTACTCGGCTATTTGGCCCGTTCGCCAGTGGGAATTAAAACTCGGGGAAAATTCTAGTGAATCGGGTGTTCATTGGAATTACTGGGGAACCTTGGATGATGCAAATGAAGCCACTGATTGGATCCCTCGGGTGGGCTCTCAAAAACAGAATGCACTAGGGAGTGGAGAAGGGAGTGAGTGGGATCTGTGGGACATCCCCGGGGGGGCCTCCATGTTTGTAATACCAAAGGAAACACCTTTCGGTGTATAACGATAGCAGAGTGGGACAGGGAAGGAGTTTAGCTTGAGCGATCGAGGACTTTCAACCGGCAGTAAGCATCACGACGCCATGGCAAGCCCATCGTCATCGACATCCAGGTATTACTTGGTCCACGTCCCACTGCTCCTGCTTCTCGTCGCACGTGAGTGATTTCACATTTTTGTTCATTATTTTTTTTCACTTGTGCAGTGATAAGTTGTTTTATTCCATCTCATGGAAATTATCAAGAACGTCAAGCACACGGGTTGGAAATTTTCCGGGCGATTTTCCACTGGCGCCCAGTCGTCTAGACATCTGAACGATCCAACCGATGCTGGATAGTTCAGGATAAGCCACCGACGATCAATCATTGTTGTAACCAACGGCGTGTTGTAGCGTGCAATTTACCCGGGAATATTCACTTCAATTTTCTCGCCTCGGTTATTTATTTATTTAATTTTTCATTCTGTAATGTTGATCCAATGGATGGTTTGCGTGAAGCAGGCAGAGTGTGATGGGCGTGATGGTGTGTAGTCCATTGGAAAGTCGTGTTTTGCCCTGAAAATTTCAACCCCATTCGGCAATATTATGGTAAATGATATTTTTCACACGCTATTTGTTGACTCCTAGATAGAATTTTCTACTTGGACAGATTGCACTTGATAAATAGCACCGGGCGGAGTGGGAAAAAAAAAATCAACTGGCAATGGAAAACAATCTAAATTTCGCTCGGTGAAACCGGGTGTCCGCTTGAATTTTTCAGGTCACTTCTTTCCCCGGAATTTTAAACGAGATACGTGAATTCAATTTATAAATGTACGATTGAGACAATTTTCTCCAGTTACGTGCCGTACACCGGCACTTCAGCAATTCGCGCAAGCAATTACGCAAATAAATCAATAAAATATCATTATTTCTCATTAACCTTAATGAATTCAGCTCAAAGACTTGGCAGCCTATGGAATTAATGAAAAGCATAGGATCAGTGTTTGAATTGAGACGGTCTGAATTCAACCGCAATTAGCACACATCTCTGCTCTGTTTCGCAAATCGATTCACAACCGAATCCACGATTAAATCCATCCTGATTTTCACCTACTCCCGCCAACTGCAAATTCTCCATCAATTGACAAATCTCTGAGGTTTATATCGATTTATCAGACTCAATCGACAAGCACTGAAATCGTGAGATTCACAAAACTCATCACCGAGCCCCCATTTTCCATCTCATGAACGCGTAAACCAATGGCTCGACTTTTTTCCCGAGATTTTCAACCTTGTCACTGCCCCAGTGTATCATACTATTTTTTATTTCCAAATTGAGTGCTCGCGTCCGGAGGGCTTTTAACATGACCACCATCGACAGTATTGACGGTGAGATAACGAATGGAATTTATCTAGCCGAATAACAAGGAAAAAATGCCCCCGCGAATGAAATACAGGTAAAAATATTTGAGTTCCACTGCAGAGACGAGGAGAGAATTTATCCCCACATTTTTCGTGCATGGATATATTAGACGAGGATTGCACAACCAATGATGGATAGCACGTGTGTGTAAAAATGCCGGTATTTATATTCCCTCCATCCCCTGTCACTGAAGTGACGTAAATTCCCCAAAACTAGGGCTTTTTAAATGTCGGAGAAGAGAGACTAATGAAAAAAAAAAGGCGGGGGTGGTGCTTTGAAATGGGAAGAGGGAAAATTGCAGGTGATCCCGACGAGCCCCGCGGAAAGCTAATGAAAAAGGTCGAGCAGACGTTTGATATGAAAAGCAGTGGCTATGTTTATCGCTGGCAATATCAATGACCAGTTTCAACTGCACGAAACATTGTAAATGCAACTCACGGGCCTCTCTGAAACTCATTTCTCGCTGCAATTGCAATGCAATTTCACATAACGACGCGATTCTCCGATCCGTGTCGAATTACCACCACTCCAAGTACCGTTTGTTTACGTTTACTTATCGTTTCAGTAGTTTATGGATTCTCCTATCGCTGCAAAGTACTCATCATACGTCTGTTTCGCTCAACATATCTGCCCTATACCATCATCAGTGTATTACCCCGTTGATCAATTATTTACACGGCTTGCGTGCACTTTACACTATTCTCATGTCAAAGAAAATTTCAATGTCATTAGCCTGTGAAGAGCCTCATGAAGGGGAAAAATCTAACGCAGAGGTCCAACTAAACCAGTCCCCATGACGTTCCCATAAATTGGATAATTTCATCGGGTTTACAATGTTTATTTGCCTAATGGGTCGAATGATGGATTCATCGAGATGGAGTGAATCATTTCAATTAAAACGTGTCAGGTAGTTCAATGGATGTTCTGACATTCCCACTGAGTAAAGAGAAAAAAGTCATTTAAAGTCATCAGCTCCGATGAAAAATTCAATTTGCTTTGTAAAAAGCATTTCTCCCGGTGTCCCAGGGATATTCAACTTTGCAGTTGCAGCACATTCAAACATGTGTACATGGATATCCCATGGATCAATTACGTCTCTTTGCTTTCTCCTGTAAATGTCAGAGGATCAGGCGCACCAGAATTTTTCGACGTCGGAAGTACTTCATGATATAGCACACTGTTAATAATTTCCCGTTGAATTTTCCCCGGAATTTGTTGGGTATTGAGAATATTTTCTCGTAAGAGTTGTGACAGCCAGTGAAATGCATGCCCCAACAATGTATAAAAGAAAATGGTGAATAAGTGTGGAAAGTACGAGGATATCTCCAAACTGTGGCAATTATCGTCTCGGGAAGAAGGTACACTGAATAAATGTGGAATGGGAAAATATATACAAATGCGATGGAAAGTCGAGAGAGTCAGCAGAATGGGAAACCTTAGATGGCAGATCTATTCGTGCAATGCCACTGACTCAGGTAATTTACAGCGATTTTTCCACGCCCCAGAATGCTGATGCCATAACTATTTTTCCCCACATAATTTTTACCAATGCTAAAACCCATTTCTTGCCATCTTTTTTTTTTATTATTTTTCTGTTCGAGGGGAATGGTTCACGGCCATTAAGTTTAGAATTTATTTCTCACCGAGAGGAGTGTAGCGGGTGAATTTTTATGGATGAATTTACGATGATGAGAGTGGTGTTTAGAGTTTAAAGTCAGTGACAATCGAAGGATCCATCTAGCTGGATGAGAATAGTGGGCTTGACACGAACCTCCCAGCATATCCAATTTTTGCAGTATCATCACGTCATATCACATCAGAGTGCAGTACCCCACATGTCTCTCCACGTTTTGCAAACACAAACGAGCCTCTAGCGTGAATGAAAATTGCCTCCTATCCCTGTATTATCCCAGCGTAAAAAGGAAAAAAAAAAACAAGTAGCAAAAGTTTGAAGGGGAAAAAATATGTATTATTGGTTCTGAGGACTGTGATTGCCAGAGTGACTCATCAACAACCAGAGAAAGAGATAAATAAAAATATCCGATAATTGCAGTGGAGTCGATGCCAGGGACATTTTCAATAATCAGAAAACTGAGATATAACTGTCCAAGGTTGAATCATTACCGAGGCCTAGGCCTCCTCTGTACGTGGAATCGTAAATTACGAGTCCAAGTAAACGAGGCACTCGTTAGAAAGCCCAGTCTAACAAATGTTGCAAACAAGAAAGAAATACATGATCGGATATGTCGTTAAAATCGATGCTATTCGAATATAACGGACGTTGAAGTAGTGTCGGAGGACCTGAGAGTCCATGGACTCATCAGGATACGCCCAGCGACCGAGTGAATTTTGCATAGTCCAGTGGATTGATGTTGATGGGATGTAAGTGGAATTTTCAAACCGTTAACCCACTCCATAGATGGTCAGCCATTATCTCCATCGATATATATTCCCCGGAAGAATGCGTCTTTAATGAATTCTCCACTTGCGGAAGATAATAAATGCCCCCGATAAAAATAGAGAGATAAAACCGGTATCAATCTTCACGGCTGATTATTCATCGATACACGTTACCATTCACTTGCATCAACTATGTACCAGTCCTTGGATATGAAATCTGTTGAACGATGACTCGACGAAATCGCTCAATCCACTATTTCTCATATCGAGTCGTTGATGGAGATTAATGTTGCTTTGGTTAATGGTTAATTGTATTGTTGTGTGGTTTACAGAGGCGTGCAGTGGCGAATATTATGGCAAGCTGATTGGCAAGTTATCAGAGCTGCATCATGATGTCAGTGGAGAGGTTTATGCGGTCGATGCCAGAACACTCTTTATCAAGGATTTAACGTACGACGGAGAGGGTCCGAGTGAGTTTTTTATTTTTTAAGCGCACCTGTCGCCCATCAGAACCCAAAAAAATCACGTTGAATTTTTTGGATTTTCTGATTCCAACGAAAATTACTCGACGAATATTATTTCATTAACTTCGACGTTTCTGTTGCACGAATAATCCACCAATTAACCGAATTTTCAAACTCTGAAACAAGAGATTCTGGTGCTGAAATATTTTCCATCAGCCTCGTTTAGTTTATCTATTATCCAGCCGTAGGGCATCTCCATCTCACAATACAGTGATGTGCACTCCGGATGAATTTCCGCAGAGATTTCATAGCATTTTTTTCCCGTCACTTATCGCTGAGTAATTCCCGGTTGAATCTTTTTACAATGTGCAAAATGAAATAAGTTCATCGCTAAATAGCAGGATAACTTTCATCGTACTTTCTCCGGATAAGTTTCTTGTAAGCTTTCCCGTGGAGCTGAAAATCGCGTGAAAAGAAGAAAAAAAAAAACGATTGACACTTTTTCATTTCCTCAGGCGCCTACTTTTACGCCGGAAATTCAAAAGGTCCGATCACCAATGGCTTTAAAATTAGGGACGAGAGGGGAATGTCTGGACCACTCCATCGCTACAAAAAACAGGGAATCACCTTGACACTGCCCGAGGGAAAGACCTTGAACAACATAAAATGGTTCGCCATATGGTGCGATGACTATTCCGTAAGTGCATGTCAATTATTTCAACCATTACCCGTACACTCTTTATTTTCATTTATCAATAGAACTCGAGTATCGTAACATAACTAACTTTCACGGCGCGTTAATTCCGGTTCTGGGTGTGTGCGCATGTATAGAGAGACGATGGTAAGACCGTAAAATTCCTGTTTCGCTCTCCAAGGTCTTTAAAGTAGAGCGACCGCGAGGTGTGCAGCGGTCTCGGTCTCAATGCCATCGATGGATATTTCCCTCCGGACCTCCGGGTCATCCGTAGAAAGGGAAAGCGATACCACAATTTTTCTCCCCAAAAAATCACCATTTCCTCATCACTTTATCTCAATCCCCAGGTAAATTTTGGAGACGTGAGAATACCTCGGGGTTTTGACTACCCAAAACCGCAGAAGCTGTCACCACTCGATGGAGTTCATCTAGTGAGTTCTGAGCCAGTGGTCGTTGTAGACGCTCAAACACTCCTGGTACCGAGTTTCAGTTACGATGGGGAAGCACCAGGTACCATAGCTCCTCTACTTCAAAATATATGACATAATTAAATTTATACGCTTAATTCACTTTTTTACCCTTTCTCTCTTAGCAGTTAATTTCAGAGAAATAACGCTTCAAGTTTCATGACTTTTTTTTCTACAGCGATTTTGTAAAATAGTATGGGCTTTCTTGAATTGCTGTAATTATCTTGGCAATTAATGTGATTCTGTTCGTCTAGACGCGAAATTCTGGGTTGGAGCTGGACCCCACCCATCCTCCCAGGGTGTACGTGTGCCAGATGAAAATGGAAAAATGAGCCCACTGCGTCGATACGACAGAAAAACCATCGTCCTGACGCTACCTGGTGATCTCACTGTTCACCAGCTCGGCCACTTTGGGGTCTGGTGCGAGGCATTCACCGTTGACTTTGGGCACATTCAAATTCCTCAGGCTCTCAATATTCCACCGTCCCTCAAGATGCTGGGTGTTTCGCCTCAGGTAATGTGACATTGTTGTAACTCGTGCACTTCCCTCGGGTGATGACGGTAACTCAACTAAAAGGTGTTCAGGGATGTTTCAAGGCGCACCGAGAGACGGATCAAAGGCAAATCCTTCTTTTTACCCTTGAATGTGTCACTTTGCGCGTTGCGTTTCACTGAGAGTGCAAAGGACTCTTGGAAATTCTAGAACCACCCAACCAATGACCTTATTTCACTGAATTATGCACTTGCCTTTTCATTTCCCTGTGTTATTCCCCTCTGTTACGGGAGAACTCAAATCCCCAAGAGTATAACGAAAAAATAATGATATTTAATAACAGCAGGTACGTGTCAAGATTTTTCACTAAAATTTCCACTATATTCATTCATTCGTTCATTATTTTTTACCCGACGGAAGCGAAACTATTCTTGATCGTTTTTGCCCGCAACTCAATATCCCAAACGTGAGAGGGAGAGAAGAAAAAATAAAAATGTAGAATAGGGGCTGGACAATGGATACAAGGAGAAATAAAAGTGAAGAGCGCCTCGCAGACTTTCCGGACCTTGTTTCCCACGAAAAATACAAATAAAAAAATCAAAATGAAATAGATTTAAATGAAAAGAACAGGAAAAGAATGCCGGTTTAACCTCCTGTCTCTGTCCTTGTTGTTGCAGAGGATTAAACAGGGACAGGGTGATCCGGAGCTCGAGGCGTTCTTCGCGCAATCTTCCTCACCCACTGCCGTCTCAACTCCGTCAACTTCTGCATCTTCGTCTTCCTCCTCATCGCTGACACACCAAAATCAACGTCCAACAACCTATCGTCCACTGCGTCGTGATGATCGTGTACAAGTCGTTCAGGCTATTGACTATCGTGTGCCAAAGAGTATTGTCGACTATCGGTTTTCCAAGCTATCGAATCACGATAATTCTCAACAGCCGCAATCTTATGCCCGACTCGTGAGAATCGAGGGTGACCGAAGGGTCGATTCATTCGTGACTTATTAAAACAGTCCGTCAGCAAAAAAAAAAAAAAAAAAGACCAATTAAGACAAGTCACCCCCCGACTACTTAACGATTGAGGACTCAATTTTATCGACCGCTCTCGCAACCAAAATTAAAGTGCGATAAGTATAAAAATTAATTAATCAGACAAACTGATAAAATCTCAGTTGAGCACTTCGTTAGTGATATATATTCACAAGGTCGAAGATTGAGTCTTATTTATTCGATGTGAGATGAGGGGCTGTATTTATTAGAGATATAGAATTCATATAATCTATGTAAGAGCACTATAGGCTTGACAGAGTGGCACGCGAAACATCCCGTTGTACATGCGCATAATCGTTGGGATGAAGCCCAAGCACGTAGGGCATACAGGAGGGATGTCATATATGCACCAACACGTATCCCTCTTCCCTTTATTCCCGTTGCTATACAATCTCAAGCACAGAAATGCCTGTGCGACACCTTTGATTATGCGCTTTGTACCCACGTTGGTAAATTGAAATGTCTTCTGGATGATGGGCGAAAGAGCCGCAAACGAAAGAGGGGAATGGAGAAAGGAATATTGTCAACTAATGAAGAGAGCTGTGATACAAGAGGGCAGATACTATTGAAAGGGGGATTATCGAACTCGCACTCAGCCAGTTTCATCATTTTTTTTTTTTATTTTCCTGTCCCGAAGCTTTAGTTGTAACAGAGTTTTATTTTTTTATTTCACCACTGGACGTATGCATAACGCACCTGGTACCTGCATTTTTTTGTATTTTTTTGTATCGTATCTCCTGACCCTGAATAAAGTGTCCATTTTACCGCAAAAAAATAATGGTATTTTCAAATATCATTCTCGTTAAACTTGAGCGCACGGCTTTTCATTTAGTTTCATTGCATCATTTTGAATTGATGTTTCGGTGGATTTCGAAATTGAGCCGTAAGATGTAATTTTGTTTTATTACAGTCGAAACTAAACTGCGAGGTACTCGAGGATAACTTGGCCTTCGAGGTGAGGTGGGCTGTAGCTGGAGACAGTATCGTTGTTCAACTCGTTGGAAAACTCGGTAAGTTCAGTCCCACAGTTCAATTCTACACGTAGGGTATATCTGCAGTGAGCATCACTTCTCTGCCAAAAAGTTTGTGTTCAATGACTTTTGAAAGGTGAACACGGTAGGGGAAAAAGAGCACCGGAAGTTATACCGGTTTAGGAAGAAGAGCCATCGATTCGACGCTATTTTTCTCGAGAGAGAGAGTCTTCGGGGAGGCGGCATACGCCAACCCGACAAGACCATGAAACATTGTAAAAGATTCAACGTGAGACTTGTCGAGTTCTCCAAACGGCTTGGAAAGAAAAAGAAGTGAAAGTTATAGGGGCGGTGAGGGGTCCGAAAAAGCTAAATTTATGGTTCAAGTCCGACTGAAAATCCTACAAAGAGATTTTCCGTCGATTGAACGTGGCATGCACACGAGTGTTAAACCGTTTTTCAATGGACAAGAGAAATGATTTTTATCACAAGCTATCCTCAACCATAGCACGTTGATAACATAATAAATACGATCTTGTAAACGTCAGGTTTCATTGCGAAATGCGCTGGCTCGGGAGAGAAAGGTGATACCTGCATCGAGTTTATACTGTTCCCACATCGCAAGTAAAAGTAATCCTTTCCCCTTCTGCGAATATTTCTCACACCCACAACACACTCGGGAAATTATTTTTCAATTCTACGGTAAAACAACTTGCAATTTAATGAATCTCCAATTTTTTTAAACCATCAATCATCATTCACCATGAAAACAATAAATCGCATTATTTTCCCGAGATTAATAATAGGTTTTACAAACGATTTGTTATGAAATTGGATAAAAACTGAGGAAATTGAGAAGTCAGATGGTACCGGTATAACTGTAAGATGAAAAAAAATCTAACACTGCAGTGAATTTAAACAGAAAAACGTCGATACGTACGAATTAGTCGGCCTCCATTCAATATATCCAAGTAGATCGTGAAAACGATAACGGTCAACAAAATTTTATGGTTCAACTGCGATTTCGACGGCGTTTACGATCTCGCCAGGCGTCCGAATTTTCACGCTGACGGGCGTAAACTCTGGCAAAAATATGAAAAATTTTGATGGACCGGAGACGATTGAAATTGAAATACTGTCCTCAGATGGTGGACAGTACATGTCATTCGGACTGTCGGCAAATATGGATCGCAGTGTGATGGTAGGTGGTGACGTCGTGGTAGCATGGGTGGATAAGCAAACCCTGCAGGGCTACGCGGTGGATTACTTCCTCGATGCCAAGTCCCAGTGCTCCGGAGGTCGTGGCAACTGTCCCGACACACGTATCCAGGAGAACACCAATTCTGTTCGTCTCCTTAACGCTGCAATGGTCAATGGCTACAGTATAGTGACCTATCAACGACCACTTGGCGCTTCCGATGAGTTGGACAGGCAGATTCGCACCAACGGCTCCCAAGCAATCATCTGGGCCATTGGTCCGCTCAACGAGAGGAACGAGGTCAGCTACCACTCTCACTACCTCAAGACCGATAGATTCATCGAATTCGGGAGGCCACCCTCCTGGAATTGTCCAATGCCCGAGATGGACCAGAGCCACACACCCCACGAGGACATACCCAATAAAGGGAGTAACAAGCAAGAGCTGGTGGTGACAACTCGTAGACCATCGAGACCTCCAGCGACACCCGCACCAGCAGCTACAACTGACGCTTGGGAAATTCCACCAATTCAGTGCAACGAACCTGACGATGGAGTTTTTTACGCCCAGCTGGGACCCACCGGAGGCAAGCACGGATACCCGGCCATTACTGGTAATTTATTTCCTCAAGCTTCTCCTTCTCCTCATTTTTTTTTTTAACTTCCTCGGTTGATGTAATCCTCCAACTCTCCTCAGGGCACGTTGGCTGGGGAATATCTTGGTACATCAATGGGCTTCTCATCCCGGAGATTAACGTTATCAGAGGAAAAACATACACTTTCGTCGTCGAAGGGGGTGACGATCCCGAGACCCCGGCGGTTTATCATCCCTTCTATATTACTGATGATCCCATCGGTGGATATGCACACAAAACCCCGGAGGAAAAATCGGTAAGTAATGGCAATCATTAAGACCTATTCCTCAACACACAGGATAAATAAAATTCCTATTCATCATTCTGCAGCAAGTGAAAATTTTCGCTGGTGTACGTCGACAAAGGGGGACAGTAGTGCCCACGGGATACGGAAGACTCTGTCGATGGGTGCACGATGAAAATTCACCAGAGGCCGACGAATACACGTCGTTCGGTGCTTTCCAGAGAACACTCTCCCTCAAATGCAATCCTGGGGAGCCAGGGATCATTCAATGGACACCCGACAAGAATACTCCAGACGCTGTTTACTATCAAGTACTAAAAGTCCTATCTTCACCAAAATGTCCATTTTTTTTCTTCATGATAATAAAAATCTATGATTTTCCTCTCTTCGCAGTGCTTCACCCACCGCTACTTGGGCTGGAAGATAAACGTGCTGGACAGCTGCGACTTCCAGGGATCGGCTAGTGAAAATCACGAGATATATGCCCGTCCAGAGGCGACAGGTGAACAATCAGGGGATTTGGATGGTGCTAGCAGTATCGGTATAGCCAGCAAGGTAACACCAGCCCCAGATTTCTACCAGGCCCACCAGAATTATGGTACGCTACGGCCGCCCCACAATTATCACCATTATCACAATTATCATACTGCTATGTCGCCTCAAAAGCTTATACATTCGCCTCAACCGCCTCAACCGCCTCAACCACCTCAACTAACCCGTCCTTCACTGTATCCCCGTGATACGTACGAACGCTTGCAATTGTCGCATTTGGATGCGCCTCGTCCCCATTACGTAATTTCGCATCATCATAATAATCATCCCAAGGAGGTACAGCGTCACCAAGTGCTTCCATTAATGCGTCATCATATCGAGCATGCAACAGCATCATCCTTAATACCTCAACACGTGAGTGGCTATTACCGTGAAATACAATCTCCCCAGGGTTGGCAGACACCAGTGTCAGATCAGGACGTTCAGCAGTCCCAAGTGGCACAAATTCACGCCTCTAATTCACAATCTAACTCCCTTGCAGATCAACGACCCTTCAGCTACGTCAATATGAAATATCAACTGCCCCATCACAATCCATCGTACATTTATTCGAGAACACCCGTGAGTAAACAAACTCAGGTGATGATTGTTAGGCGACCAGGGAAACGACCGATTCCACAGGCAATACCACCCGAACTTCCTAGGTTCATGGAGAGAAAAAAGGCGGTTTATCGGCCGCTCAAGACTCCACAGACCACGAAATTAACGAAAATTGATAAACAGAGAGCGAAAATCGAGTCTAAAATATCGTCGGAGATCGATTCGGGGAGTGTTAAGCCAGCGAGAAATACTGGATTTGATCCAGGCTCCATCGTCATTGAGGGCGGGTTCAAGCCGATAATTCGAAGTGTAGATCGTGAGGATCAAGTGGTCAGGGGTCAGGATTATTGGACTTATCAGTGGGGTGAACCAAAGACGAGTGGTGATGAGAAGCAAGAGACATTTGAGCCAGTTTATCTTGGCTCAGTTGGCAATGACGTCAATCTTGGTAAGTTTCAACCTGACAAAGTTAAACAGAGACTCGATGAAATCGATGATATGGAAATGGCTGCTGACGGGTTGGATGCCTATTATTTACCACCTCCCAACGGTGGATTGACGACTAAACGAATTGATGATCGATTAACCGGTACATTGATTGCTTTTGATGGCAAGAGGGTCAAGGACTCGAGCCTCACCAGATCCATTCCCACCAGGGTCGATGACCAGCCACGTAATCCCACGGGAAAACTCTCCGATGTACTTACCAGGACACCCCAGTTTGGCAAATTCAGAGGTGAATTGCCGCCTTTAATCCCCAGAGATGGTAGAGCAGTTGAGCTTCATACCACCAAGTTGAAGGCTAAAAGAACCAGGAGATCGTCAAATGGAGATCTCATTAGTCAGAATGCCACTCACCATGATCACTCGACTTTGGCAAGCACTGGCCAAATCATCATCACCAACATTGAGTACGTCGTTCTAACAGTCATTCTTTATTTTGTTATTTAATCCCAATTCCCAATACACGCATGAAAAAATGCATACGTGTTTAATTCTCCTCGTTGTCAAAATTTTTATTTCCTTTGAATAATGAACATCGCATCGTACCAAATCGATCGATTCATCGCTTCTGCTCAATAACTGCATAACAGAATATTATCAGCAATCTGTTCAACATCAATTCCACACTTTCCTCTCCATGTCGTGGTTATCGGCATTATTTATCTGTCTAGAGAATAAGTCTTATCGTTTTATATCCTCACAACTCGTTTCTCGTTGCAACGGTGGATTTTCAGAATTCAGATTGTCTCATACTCTTACTCATACGATTTCACATTATCATGATAATTCAGTTTATTTTCATATATAGAAGACGAAAAAACGATTGTTAAGTATGCAAGCGTATGTACATAGATTAATTAGCCTGTTATAATTGATAGAATGTATTCTGATTGAGAGATTAAACTTTTAGACCAAATACTCTGGTAAATGAATAATTTATTAATGTGACGATTAATTAGAATTTTCTTCGCCATAAGAATCATCCTCCTCACTCGCCTCGTAGTCATATTCGCTGTATTCCCCTGACCGTTGACTCTGATTTCCCCACGTCGAGCATTCAGGATCAATAGCCGACGTTTCTCTACAACTCGATTCATTGGAGTGTAAAGCTAGTCCCACTGGGATTTCAGGGGAAGAAATATTTGCATAGACAGTCAAATTTGAAATATCTCAAACCTCTTCTGAGGGTGGAAGGAGAGTGCTCGCTTCAAATCCACATTTATCAGCAATTTCTGTTGGACAGCTATTGCACTTGATCGCCGCTATCGAGATAACAAACCCAAACGACCGATAACGGTCAATGTTTCTCGTTAAATACTCCCAAACTGTTCGTCTCTCTCTCTCTCTTCTTGCACTCGTCAATTCGAAAACTTTTATGAAATTAATTTGCCCTGAGAATTACAAATAGACTCATTACGAGGATAACGTGCAGAGTAGTGTGAATTATGTCGAATCACTCTGTAATCGCCAACGTAAAAAATTCTAGTGGCAGTAATACTAAATAGCCGCCTCGATAGCCTTATCGCCATTCTTTCATTGACCATCCCCCAAAGGTTTCGATAAGACGACAATCAATAAACCGAATGAGCTGAAACCTTGCAATTCCATTTCACTATGTTTTTTATTATAGAAAAAGAAAAGGAAAACAAAAGTCTTAACTACTGTACAGAATAGCAAGCCATTTTCCAATTGTGCTCACTGGTATTTTTAATATTAAAAAATTGTTATAAATTCATGATTCAACAAAGTCTGGGGGCAGTGCCACACATTTCTACAAAATATCATCATCGATTAAGTACTCATTTTCTCAGTACATTGGAAATTTCGAAGATGATGAGACCCCATAGAATTGTCACGCTAGCAATTTCAATGTCCGGAGATCGAGAAAATTATTACAATTTATTTAATTTACACAAAAGTGATTAAATATCCTCATCAAAGTGTATCTATCTCAATTATTTACATGTCCAATACATGTTTCTGCTCGTTGCGCAATCCTCCCCCGATATTCGGGAATTATGGAAATTGGTCTCGTTGGCGTTAATTACCCACCACAATCCCAAACCGAAGAAAAAAAAACGGAATAAAAAATACAAAGAAACTTAAAAGGGGGATCATTAATTAATGAACACAGTATTAAATTGAACTGGACGAGAGAAGCGCATCAATGAGCATAATTAAGCTGTTACAATTTGTTTCATTTATTGCAGCTAGACTACAGGTTGATGCCACACAATTTTTCCACTTAAACATCCAGAGACAAGGAGACAGTGCCTCGGTGAGAATTTCGTGCTCAGTACGATATCCGAGTGACTGATATTGGTGGCTAGTTCAAAGAGTTGCTGAGACTCGTTGATTGAAGGAACACAGTTGGAGAGCTCCTGGCACTCGTTGGAGAAGGCGAGGAGACGTACACCGTAGCCAAAGGGTGAGCAGATGAGCCTGCCATCAGCGGAGAAGCACAGCTCCTTGATATAGCCTGAGCCCACATTGGGCTCTTCAATGTAATGGGTTAACCTCGAGATATTCTGATGGATTTTATGATTCCTAGGGATTGCGTACATGGGCTGCTGCCCCTGACGAATTTGACTCTGCGGTCTTCCTCGATCTCCCAGAATAACGACAGTGTGCGAGCCTCTTGGTGGAATACTAACACTCACACCACCACTCGATCTCCTCAACCAATTTCTAGTGTCACTCGTCGTGTAGAATTCTCTTTCTCTCTCTCTCCTCGACCTTGCCTCCCTAATGGCCACTAGAGCCTCCCAAACGTCACTCGAGCTTACGTGCAATTCCACGTTGGCTGTTGGAAAATTCCCATTGTCCAGCATATTCCTACGTCTGATGTAGTTCAACTGGGAGCTCCCTCGAGGCACTCTGTGGTCCTGATCCTCGCGCTCCGGCTGCTGATCCTCAGCCAGTGGCTCCTGTCTACTGTCTTCTGCATTTGGCCTATCACTCGCATTATCAATACTTGAGCTGATTTCTACTATTCCAGCATTCGTTCTCATGAGATTCCTGTGCCGTGGACGACTGGAATTGAGGTTCGAACGCACATTGATGCGCCAGTAGTTAGTTCTGGAGGGACGAGGTGGCTGGGCTGCATCAGTGGATACAAATGAGTTGGAGCGGACGTCCGACATCGTCTGGACAATTCTCGCACGGTTGGCACTGTCGATCACGAAAGACGAGGTGATTCCTGAGCGCGAGGGTTGTGGCTGGGAAGATACCTCGAAGTCTTCAGTGGTGTCGTTCGAGGAGGGGACTGAGTCCTCCTCGTTCTGATTTTTTGAAGTGTCAGGTGCATCTCGCTCCTGGATATCGTGGATGCAAGTCCACTCTGATTTTTCACCATTACTAACATTCCTAGAGAGGGCACACCAGCCCTGGGGATGCACTTGAAGACTCGATATAACTTCAGCATCATCTCCCACAGGGAAATCCGTGAGGAATTCCACTCGGTTGTGCTCTCGAGAGTGTGAGAATAAATGTGTAAAACTTGCAGCAACCGGTATTGTTGTCTGAGACAGTTGCATAAGACGATACATGTTGGGCTTGAATCCTGCCAGATCCTGAGTCAGTGTGCTCAACTTGAGATTGTGAATGATAATCAGATAACCGGATGTCGTGCATATGAGCATCTTGGATGCGTCCGGCGTGAGTCTTGTTCGCATAAGACCGTTTGTGTGGAATACGCGATTGTAGAAAAAACTGTTCTCGGTGTAACTGTTTATGTCCCACGTGTATATGCTGCCATCAAAGTCACTGGTAAGAAGTAATCCATCGTTGGGGCTGTACTCTATGTTTTTGACCCAGTTCGAATGACCCTGGAGGGTTCTTATACGATGTTTGAGATTTCGCGCATCCCATAAGGCTACTGTGCTGTCGTCTGAGCAGGTGGCAAACATTCGTTGATCCAGAAATCTTGTATAAATGACGAAGAAACGACATCATTATTTATTCGAAAAATCTTTCGAGCATTTAAACAGTAGGATAGACATGTACTACTCAGGTATTTAAAAATCTCCATAATCAATTACCTGGCACAATTAACACAGTCATTGTGAGCATTATCTATCGCATGGACCAGACGTCTGCACAGTGGATCGAACATCAAGATGCTCTTCTTCTCGCAGACTGCAACGAGAAGAGATCTAGAAGCAGGAGAGACGAGAGTTCCAGGATTAATAACATAACAGGAATTTGAACATTTTAATTTAAACTAATTGCTCACCCATCAGGGGAAAATTCTAAATTGAATACACCTCCATGCATGGCGTTGCAAAGATTCTCCCCATGATCCCATGATGTAACTGGCTGTATCGAAGAGTACAGGGTCTTGAAAAAGCGATCACTGTGCCCAAGAGGTGGATTAATCCCCATCTCTCTGTTTTGGAGCCACATTCCTCCATGTGACCCCAAATGTCTCATCCTTATTTTCGGCATTATTCAAATAACTCCTCTCCTCGTCCTCTTGTCTATAAAATTTTCCCAGAATTGCACCAGTCGTTTTCACTTATCACACGAGGAAAATCGAGTACCAGAGTAAATAACCAGTGTTTTCAACATAACTAGTAATTTTTCTAAATTCTTTATTCCCACGCAATAAACTTGTATATTATTTCTTTATTTAAACATCAGTTCAAGGTTCAATCCAACTTAGGTTATGCATTTGTCAAATAAAGTCTCAACTGGTTTCGGAGCAAATAGGTTATATTATTCTATTCCACTGCACTCTTGATACGACTAGATACGTCGGAGATAGTTTTTATTACTCCCATTCATTGATGAATAATCATTTATAAATTGCACGAGGTCACTTATTAGTCAGGTAATGGAATAAATAGGTATTTCTCTGTCTCAACAATTCCTTGTCGTCAAAAATGTTTCAAAATCCTGACAGAGAACATAAATGCACGCCATCTTTGACCTCGGTGTGCAGTGCTGGCGTTGTGTTGGTACATTTTACATCAAACGACCTCCACTGTTATTCATTTGAATGCGACTTGTTTGTATGTTTATTTTTTCAACAATCAGGAAATGTGCGACAACAATGGCAAAAAAAGACTAATTATTTCAAGTGTCGTGTAATGAGTGAATAATGCAAGATCATTTGAATATTTTTAATAGCAACGATTACATAGAAAAATGTATAGGATGTATATTTCAACGGTTTTCAATCAATTATTATTAACATCGAACTTGAGGCCTGTCCCTTTGGTATTCCTCTCGGTCCACTCATCGAATCTTAAAGATAAATCTTCGTTCATGTGATTCCTCCAGTCACCAACTTTGCCCTTGCGAATGAACTTCATGTCGTTATTCTTTGTCAAGATGCTTTCCAAGTTTATTGCAGGATTCGCTGCCATTCTGGAGAATTCCAGGTGCTTAGATAATCCTTCTGCTTGCTCTGGAGTTACTGTTTTCTCCAGAAAATTCGCGGTTTTCATGATCGCTGCCAGTTGGTCTTTTTTCATTTCTTCGTAGGTGAGAAAGAGAATGTGGTCCTCGTGCCGCCGATTCCAGAAGCCCAGGACGTGCTTCCAGAAAGGACCCATCGGTGCTGAATGCAAGTAATTCTCAAATTTCAACAAAATTGGAAAGCAAACAGAAATGGTTTTGGCAGAATGAAAGATGTACGGTTTTTACCATTGTCTTCTAACATCAGATCGGCAAATTCCTCGAATGTTCCCTCCAAGTCATGCATGAGTTTGCAGTAATGATAAAAACTTACGCAAGTATCTTTTGGATTTCTGGCAATGTAAACAAACTGTAGGGCATATGTGATATTTATTGCCTTTAATTTGTTGTCATTTGTTTGAACTCTCACCTTTGGTTTTTTCTTGCAGATTTCGAGAGGCAGTAGCCCCCAGGGTAGATGGCTCTTCACGTACCGCGGCCGAGCGGTTTTTTCCACATTTTCCACGGAATTTCCAAATTGCGAAAAGAAATCGACATACTGACCTGTTACCATCAGTGCTGAGGATCTGAATAAGATGAAAAATGAATAATTTTCATTGTGTGCTTATAATTTTGAGACTCACTCTAAAAGAGGATTACGAATCAGTAAAGGAATTTTCGCACTCTCGTAGTTGAGGTCATTTCCGATACACCATACCATCTCCTGGGCCCAGTGACTACCTTTTGGGGAAATCGCATATTCTTGAAAAAATTGAATGAAAAAATTCAATACAATTTGAGTTTCATTGTACCTGTGCGGGGATAGGACACAAGCCAAACATCGTCTTCATAAATCTCCATGTCTCGAATTTTCGGTCCCAGGAAGACGAACTGCGGGGGTAGGAGACAGTGTGAGGGTTCCACCCTCAGGAAACTAGATTTCACTCCGTACATTTTATCGAGTCTAGCACCAACATTCCCGTCAATTGTTGTGAAAGTCAGTTGCGTCATCTTTCTTATAGCACAATTTATTTATTCAGTCAAAAAAACATTTGTTTAATAAAATAACACCGATTGGAAATTAGTCGGATAATTTTATCAAGATCTTCACGACATTGAACTAAGTGATATTATTCCGAGTGCATTGGAGAACTGCGGAGAGTGCAATGGACAATCATAAAATACTTTCATCGTATGCATTTCACAAGTGAAAGTTGTTTGCACAACGTAGTTTCCAAGCGAATATTTTTTTCGCCGACAGGAACATTATGTCGCGTGGAATTTTCCACTGAAGATTATAACAGGATATAAAAATGGAACAAATATCAAAACAATTTGCATTAAAACCAGGTCAGAGGGGTTTTTTCACTCGCCGTGATTTTTTTACTAGGATTATCTCTCCCGATTATTATTCACCCCGGGGCCCTGAGACCTCATAGCATACATGTCATAAATAATGCCCTTTGATTCCAATCTAAAATCACAAGTTTTTAATTTACATTGAATTAAATCGCAACCACCGAATCGTGGAGTTGGCGTATGTTCAAATTAGCGCGTTTTCTCAAGCTCCCTCTATCCTAGAAATCCCGTGCGCACTTGAATATTATTTACAAGTCTGCAATCCTAATTAAAAAAATGATAATCACTTTGTGCATCTCTGATGATTGTGTGAATCAAATCAATTCTCATTATCGTAGCCAAAGAGGATTGACTAAAGTAGAGGCACAGTTCTGGAGATAATCTTTGTCTGGAGGGTTGAGTGACCCCAGCGGCATCGTAGTACTGCACCCCAAGAGAGGGAGGGCGCCACACGCGATGCTGGGGTGTTTTTTTTTATTAACCAAGTTTTTATTGCAATGCTGGGGTGTCCATCAAGTCGACGGGGTGAATTTTATTTTCTGCGGTATCAATGCTTTTTGTTTTTTATTTTTTTTACTGAAATTTAGCCGACTGTAGAACGAGCGGAAGGGGGAAGCCACATCTTGT